>NC_087441.1:50466703-50790453 GCF_036321535.1 Camelus dromedarius | reverse complement strand
ATAAGAATTTTGTAGGTATTTATGTACTCCTGTCTCTTTCATCCTACCTTTTATAAAGCCCAAGGTGAACAGAACAGTGGAAATCTGAGAATTTGGAATCAGGGAGACCTGTGTGGAAATCCCACTGCTGTCACTTACAGCTATGAGACTCTGAGTTTCAGTTTTTCACCTGTAAAATGGAAATAATAATATAGCCTTACTCTGGTTGTGAGAATTTGAAAAGAAAATATTTATAAAATGCCCAGTATAGAACTGGTCTAAATAAATGGTTGCCTTTGCAATAAATTTAAATGTGCTTTTGCAGTGTTATGTGGATTCATTATCTAATCACAGTCTGAAAAAAAGAGCCTTATGACACTTTGGTGTATAAGAATATTTCTGCTGCCAAAGCTATCACTGTAAGTTTTAATCAAAGATTCCAGATAACTGTGATTACTTAGCATTTCTGTGTCAAGATTGCCTCAGGACATATCCCAGAACAAACAGCCTACTGTTGGGTGGAAATATGGAAACAGACTTTGGAGACGCTGGCATGCAGCTAGCTCACCATGATTGTTTCTCAAACTACTCCAAAAAACATAAAAGATAGAAGGAGACATTGGGGAATATTTATGGAAAATAATCAAGAGAAGATAAATTAGCTTTAGAAGTGTTCTATAATAATTTTCAACTTATATGCCTTTTCAAATGAATATAATAGTTTTAGAATTTTGAGGTAAACTATACAAAGCAAAACACATGTCTAAGCACAAATTAAACAAAATTTCATTTCTTCCCCTACCCTAAAGACTTGACCTGATTATGTTCAGCCTATTTTAAAGTGACATTAGCTCTTTAAAGCCTTCAGGTTACTATTCAGTAAACTACATCTTCACTGCAGTGAATAGAATTCTGGGAGACTGGTAACATTAAAGATCTTTCTAAAAACTTCAGGATTCTAGAAGGCCATGTATGGTGGGGGCGAAAGATATAATAGCAACCTTACCAGCCAATTTCAGATTTCCTGGTTCCCTTTAGTCCAAAGTGGCAGATCTGGGAGCCTGGGAATGCAGCCTGTAGAGGTGAGCACCTCTTAGATACAGAATTAAGTAGGAAGTGCTCAGAAGGAATCTGAGGGCAAATAGGTGAGTCGAAAACCCGCATAGGAAACCAGATCCAGGGAGGCTTCTATTCTACGACAAGAAGGTAGATGATCAGTGGTAAACATCTAAGTAAATCATTACCTGTCATGTTAGAAGAGGATGAATGCAGCAGGGAAAACAAAATAGAGAAAGCCAAGGAGCATTGAAATTGTTAGACAGGAAGAAGGGATCAGGTTGCAGAATTAAACAGAATGTTCAGGGCATGTTTCATTGAGAAGGTGAGCAAAGACTTGAAAGAGGTGAGGAAACCAACCGTAGTCTTCTGGGGGCAGAGTGTTCCAGGTGGAAGGAGCAGTAATTGCAAAAAGACCCTGAGGTGGAGTGTGTTGTGCAAGTTCAGGGACCAGCAGGAAGGCCAGCGTGGCTGAAGCAGTGAGTGAGGAGGTGGATGGTGGAGGAAAGGTTCAAAGAGCCAGCTGGGAGCTGTATCACATAGAGGTTCACAGGCTTCTTTAAGGGTTTTGGGTTTACTCTGTGTGAAATGGAGAGCCCTTGCAAGGTTTTGAAGAAGGGGACATTGCATGACTTAGATTTTCAGAAGTTCCATCTGGCTGCTGAATCAGGAATACTTTACAGGGATGGAGGTGAAGGAGGCAGGGGTAGCAGCCCAGAAACCTGTGAGGAGGCTTTTGCAGTAATCCTGGTGGGAGATGGTGGCTCAGACCACAATGGTAATGGTGGAGATGGTTGGAAGTGCTGTGTCCTGAATATGTTTTAAGTGTAGAACCAGCAGGATTTCCTCATGGGTGCTAACAAGGATTTTCTGGCATGTTCATTTTTGTGTTGTCCATCACTGATTCCAAGTTTCTAATTATCAGCTGAGCAATCAATTGTAATCCTTCCCAGCTGCTCAAGGCAGCACACTGAATCATGTGGTGATGTATTTGACCTTCCAGGAATGCTGGACTGAGACAGAAGGGGCAAGGAGGGGTGGGATTTGAACATCGACTCTCTCTTGTAAGGTAACTCCTCACGCAAGCGAGAAACAGCCTCACAGACAATGAGGTAGTGACGGCTGACCAGGGAGGCTCACAGAGGTGAGAATGGAAGGTTGGGGTTCAGGATGCTTTGCATCCCTTGAAGCCATTTATTTCCCCCTGTCCCAGTGTATAAGGCCTTAATCTTTCTTCATCAATACCATAACTTTTACATAAAAGGAACCTGAAGAGGCTATAAACTTCAGTGGACATAATTCAACAAGCTACTCACCCAAGCCTTAAGTGTGGTTTTTGACCACCTCAGCCCTGAAGTTTTAAGACTTTAGAAGTTCTTTACTCTCTTCAGAGGACATCTCTATCAGTATCAGTTTGTTCCTTAAGACAAACATTTAGGGATGTAAATTTGTCATTCTCTCTTCTATCTGTTCAGTGTTGCTGGAAAAGGTGTCACCAGCAGGTCCTGACTCTCACAGCTCCTTTGTTGCAGTGTGGCCGTCCTCATCTTGCCCTCATTGCTCCCGCCTCTGCTGGGGACCCCTTGTTCGTTTGTCAGCTTTTCTAGTTACAAACAACAAACATAAACCTGACTATGTTAGCTGAAAATGAATTTATTGGAAGATAGCTTATAGAATTGATGGAAACAGGAATGGATTCAGTTTAGTTAGGGCAATCGGTAGGGCACTTGCAGCAGGCAGTGCAGCCAAGGCTGCCTCAGAGCAGCCTGTTTGAGTCCTGTGGGAGGCTTCCAGCCTCTGCTTGTGGCTGGAGCTGACATTGCTCTGATCTGAGCATGTGAGACTCTAGTCACTGAGCAGATGCAACACACCCGCAAGACTTCCAGTCCCCAGTGCCCCAGTGGCAACATCCAGTTGGCTAACCTTAGGTTACATACCTTCCATCTGATTGAGGGCGAGGAGAGGGTTTTTGGGTATCAGAGGAGTAGATGTCCCTCACCAGGTATAATGAAAAGTTTTCCTCCAGAAGAAAGTAGTTGGATGCTGAGTAGCAAAATACAATAATGTAATAAAATAATGCAGCTGGAAAGTGGAAAAAGAAATACATTTGCATAGAAATGCATAATGATTTGCATATACCTTGCATTTACACTGACTCACTCCATTCTCTATCCTTGGATACTTTTCTATTTAAAACATTATTACTGTTGACTTGGAAATTTTCTCCTTTTTTAAAAATAATTTTTTATTCTTCACAATTTATCATCTTTTTTCCTCTTGTCACTCAACTTTTATTTCTTCCAGTACATAAGCATCACTTTTTTTTCTTTTCCTCTCTTTTTTTTTTTGCTTCTTTTCTTACTGACTTTATATCCTATTTCCCCCTACTTTTTTTTTCTAAAACATCTTGTGTGTATCTTGTTTTCCTTTCTTATCCTATTATAAGAAATGCACCTATTAGCATCTAAACAAACTCACGTAGTTCTGTTTATTTTCAATCCCACTTCACCTTTAACCGCCTCCCCATCCCCTTACCCTGACCATTATCACTTTCAATGTTTTCTACCATTTCCCTGGTATCCAGTGGTTCCAAGTATTCCAAAGAGATAGCAATTGACCTCAGAAAGGCAGTGCAGTACAATGGCTAATGGTGTGGCCTCTGAAATCAAACTGCTGATATCAGTTATATCATATATTTTTATTGGGTTGTTAAGTTTAAATGAGTTACTACTTATTCTGTGTTTAGAACAGTGCCTGTAACACAGTAAGCACAGTGTAGATGTGAAGCTACTCTTGCTATTATTACTGTTTTCTGTATTGAAGTGTATCCATCCCTTGTCCCATTTTCCTAAGGCCCTCTTTTCTAATTTCTAAAGTATTAAAAAGATGTTATTAGCATCATATATTCATGGATTTAAATGGCTTGTGGTGTGATCTCAATCCAGGCAACGTATCTCTATTTTGACAGGAGGCTTATGGCACTATTACATGTCTTGACCAAAAGAGATGCTAATGTCTTTTTGGCACCCTGGTGAAGGTGCCCATTAAGATAGGTCTTTGGGCCTTTTGATATTCTTTCAGAGTAACACAGTAACATCCAGAGTTTCCTTTCTAACTAGATTTTTTAAACTTCAGGTATTTCCCCCAACCCCAGACTGCAACATCTTCTATTGAAAATTTTCAAACACACGACAAAGTTGAGTGAATTTTACAGGGAATGCCGTTATTTCTACCATAGATTCCTAGAATCTACACTGTCATTTTTTTTTCTATTTTGTGCATCGTTAGATTTAGTTGTAGTAGGAAAGCAACATGGAAAGGAGAAAGAATATAAGGTTTACATTCAGAGATCTGTATTTGAATCCCTTTTCTTGGCTTAGAACTATATTCCTATGGTTTTTAAACTCTTTGAATTTACATTTTTTGTTTTTTGTTTTTTAATCTATAAATGTGAACACTAATACTGACTTTACAGTGTTGCTGTGAAGAGCAAACGGCATGGCTTAGGTGTATAAGAAGCACTAGATAAATGTTAATTCTTTTTTTTTTTTTGTATTTTTACATTATTTATTGTAGTCATTTAAAAAATAATTACACTCCAGAACTTTGACTTTTTTTTATGTTTTCTACCTTTCAAATCCAAGAAAGAAATTGGACAACTGATTTAAACAAACATGATGGATACTATGTGTTATGGTAACTTATTGTGGGTCAATCCTTTTTAATTATATACTTTCATGATCTTTAGGTATTCTGCTTAGCTTTTCAGGATCTTCTCTGTCATTTCAAGTGAAATTTTATTATTTAAACATCTCTATTTTACTTTCTTGGCATGTGATTAGCATGTTTTCTTTTCTTCAATATTTGAAGCACGTAGCCTTTGTTAATTTTTAATTTCGGTGTATCCCTTATCTTTGTGACCTTTTCCAAATGTTTTATTTCTGCTTTAAAAACATTTTTAAAAATCATTTCTGTATGTGTAACCTGGGCTTATCAGTACCTGAATGCTTATATTTCTCCAATTCCCACTGCTCATTCTGGGCCCATCCATTCTTCTTTGCAGTGTTTCTTGATCTTATTCATGAATTCTACAATCAGAAAGCACTTAAGTTATTCTTCTGCTTTGTTCCTTTTTCTATTTGGAAACATGCGGGCATTTCTTCCATCAATCAAGCTACTCCTTGTGCATTTTTATATGTTATTCTTATTGGTTTTGAAGCATTTTGGTACCATTCCTTTCTCTAGCTCCTTCCAAGTTTTCAAGCTACATTTTTGAAAGATGCTTTTATCAGTGAATGTGATTCCACTTTTCATTTGCTGTTACACAGTTTCAAATGCTCCTGCATTTATCTAATCTAGTCTTCACCTTAACGAATCTACTAAATTCTACTTTTTCTCTACACAAAATATTTCAGAAACAAACACTTGAGTTCAAAAAACTGTTTGGTTTCACTATTATTAGGTTATTATTTTCAATTTAACTTTTAATGAAAAGTTTCTTCAAAAGATGGCTTTCTTGGTTGGGGGAGGGAAGGTTATATATCTCGTGCTTAGCATGCACGAGGTCCTGGGTTCAATCCCCAGCATCTCTGTTTAAATAAATAGACAAACAAACAAACAAACAAACCTAATTACCTCCCCCCCAAAAAAATTATCAAAAAAAGATAGCTTACTGTTTGATAAATTCTAATAGATATTGGAATATATACTTCCATTTCTCATTATATATATCACAAATATTTTAATTGTATTGGTGATAGATGTTTGGCCTACAGTTGTCAACCAAATAAGCAGAGTTAACATTCCAGTTATTTGGCACCCTTAATTATAAGAAAGAGCTATGAGTCCAAAGTAAACAATACAACCTCAAGTTTGAGAAACACAAAAAATGTCCTGGAAGACATAAAGATGAAAAGGTACTATGTTCAACAAACCCCTCCAACCCCAGTGCTCTGTTTCTTCCTGGCTCTTCACTGTGAGAACTTGGTGGGAGTTTTGGAGGTAAACCCCACCAGGGTTAGGGGCCCTCCTCACTCTGTGGCTCTGAGGAGTTGGTCACTGTCATGCTAGTCCACATTCAACTTCCAGTAGTTAGTCATAATCACCCCTGACGTGCTCCTCCTGTTTTGTGGCTTCTACTTACTCTAGATAAAAAGATTGTGCTGTGATTGTCTGAGTTCACTTCTCTCTCCAGATTTCAGGGGTGACCGTTTGCCTTGTAGCCTCAGTTCTCTGCTGGGTCCAAGAAAAATCAATGATTTTCAGTTTGTTCAGTTTTTTTTTTCTCGTTGTGAAGATGGGAGCAATGACTTCCAAGCTCTTTGGATGTTGGAGCTGAAACTGGAAATCCAGGACTGTTTTTCAATAAAGGGTATTGGAACAGTTGGACATCTATGTGAAACAGAAAAGAATTTGATCCATACCTTGCATCAATTTAAAAAATCAACTCAAAATGGATCATAGATCTCAATATAAAACCTATAAAACTTCTAGGAAAAAACATGGGAGAAAATCTTTGTGATTTCAGGTTAGGCAGAGTTTTCTTAGAAATGACACCAAAAGCATGAACTATAAAGAAAATCTGATACATTTGATTTCATCAAGATTAAAAACTTCTGCTCTCCATAAGGTACAGTTTAGAAAAATCAAAAGATAAGTCACCAAATGAATAAAAATATTTTCAAATACCTACATCTTCCATAAAGAACTAATATCCAGAACATAGAAAGAGCTCTCAGAACATGATCATAAAATATTGAAAGAACTGATATAAAAAGTGAGTAAAAAGATTTGAATATGCACTTTACCTACAAAAGAGTTGGGTGGCAAATAAGCACATGCAACAATTCTAAACGGTATTTGCCATTAAGAAAATGCAGATTAAATTCATCATGAGGTATCACTACACACTTGTTAGTATATTTAAAATACAAAACCAAAACTGCTAGTACAAAGTACTAGCAAGTATATGGAGCAACTGGAACTCTCATATATTGCTGGTGGGAATGGAAAACATTATAGCTGCTGTCGAAAACAGTTCAGCAGTTAAATATACGCTTATCGTAAGGTCTGGCATTACCACTCTTAGGTGATTTATTTAAGAGAAATTTTAAAAAATTGTACACTACTGTTTCTAGTAGCTTTATTTGTAGTAGCCCCCAAACTGGTAACATCTGAAATGTCTGGCAACTGATAAATGGATATGTCAGCTGTGATACATCCATAAAATAGAATGCTGCTAAGCTCTAAAATGAAATGGACTATTGATAAATGCAATGACATGGATGAATCTCAAAAAGTATTAATGTGTTAAGTAAAAAAAAGCCAGTTCTAAATGGTTATATACCGAATGATTCCATTTGTATGAAAACATTCTGGAAAAGGCAAAACAATGGGACAGGCAACAGGTCAGTGGTTGTCAGAAAATGAGAGTAGAGAGAGTGTCTTAATCTGTTTGGGGTGCTATAACAAAAATGCCATAGACTGTGCTTAAAAATAATAGAAATTTACTTTTCCGTAGTTCTGGAACCTAGCAAGTCCAAGATCAAGGTGCGGGCAGGTTCAGCGTCTGGTGAGGACCCACTTCCTGGTTCATAAATGGGAATTTTTTTGCTGTGTTCTCACATAGTGGTAGAAACTAGGGAGTTCTGGGGGTTCTCTTTTATGAGGACACTAATTCCATTAATGAAGACTCCACCCTCATTACCTAAGACCTCCCAAATACCCCACATCCTAACACGATCACATTGGGGATTAGATTTCAACATATGAATATTGGAAAGATACAGACATTTAATCTATAGCAGGGAGGACTTAACTACAGGGATATAGGGGAATTTTATGTTTGTTGGTTTGGTAAGGCTTACACAATTCTATGCAGTTATCAGAACTCACAGAACTGCTTATAGAAGTGAACACTGCTAAGTATGAATTTTGTTATATATGTAAATTCTGCATCAATAAATATGACTAAAAAAAGAAGTCAGTAGACAATCTATAAAATTAAAGCCGAGAGTTAGCAAAAAATGTTAGTATAAAATACACATCATATTCTACTTTTCATCCTCATTTTCTAAGTATTGTCCTTAGGGCAAAACATTTAGTACATGTAATTCATGAGGTTTTTTTCCTCCCTTCTGTAACACCACCAACCTTCATATTTGAAGAGACAATATTTACTAAAGAACTGTTAATACAAGAGCATGTAAAGCTCTTTTTATGTTAATTAATAAGATTTTTGGTAAATATCTTTTAATGAATATCATCTGCTGTGTTCTATTCTCGCTGAACAATAATAGCCCCATGTAGTTCTCAAGGTTTATAATTTCAAATTAATGAACCATAAAACTAGACATGCTTTATTCTGTATGCCCACTGTCTACCACGTTGAGAATGCACATCCATTTACTTTGCTTCTATTATTTTATTCATGAAGCATAATTTTAGTGGTTCACGTGTGGAATCTTTTAATCACAATTGTTACCCAGGGATATGGGAAGGCACTGCAGAAGTTGGTTGGGCTTTTTATTTACTTCTTCAGCTCTCAGAGTCAGTCTTCTAATGATGGATCTTTTGCTAGGAAAAAAAAACAACATACAACTCTATGGTAGTCAAGGATTAATGCAAGTTGGAGTTTGCTTTTTCTGTGGCTTTAGGGTATTTGAAGACTTGTACAAAACTCATAATTTTCATCTTAAGTGGTGTGGTCATTGAACAATTCTTCACCTATAGGTTTTGATAAAGTAGAGACTAATTGTCTTTACAATGAACTTGACCAGTTCTCATGACTTTCCTACCATGAGAGTGAGACTGGCAGTAAACAACCTGTAAGAATTCATTAATCTAATTGAGTATTTACAACCCTGTTGCATTAGTTTCTAGCACCACAAACTGAATAGTTTAAATGAAAGAGATTTATTGTCTCGCAGTTCTAGAGGTTAGAAATCTGAGATCGAGCTGTTGGCAGGGTCATGCTCCCCTCTGAAGGCTCCCAGGAAGAATCAGTACTAGGCCTTTCTCCTAGCTTCTGGTAGTTGCCATGGTTTGTGGTTCCCACGATGTTCTCCCTGTGTACATATCTGTATCCAAATTTCCAGCTGGAGTAAGTGCCTACCCTAATCTAGTATGATCTCATCTTAGCTAGTTATATCTCCCATGGCCCTGTTTCCAAATAAGGTCACATTCTAAGGTACTGGGGGTTAAGGACCTCAATGTATGAATTTTTTGGGTGGGGGGAACACAACCTATACACCTGTATTCACACTTGATGAGAGAGATGGGTTTCAGTGAAGACCAGCCAACTCTTCTGATGTGTGATTTCCATAGCATGGCTCAGACTATTATAAAAACTAAGGAAAGAACATTAGAAGCAGACCACCCCACTGATTTGATTTGATTTGATTTCATTTGAGTTGAGTTGATTTTTTACTGAAGTATAGTTGATGTGCAATGTTATGTTAGTTTCAGGTGTACAACACAGTGAGTAGACATGTAAATATATTACAAAATGACCATCATGGTAAGTCTGGTAACCATCTTTCACTCTACAAAATTATTACAGTATTATTGACTATATTTCTTATGCTGTATATTACATCCCATGACTTACTTATTTTATTGCTGAAAGTTTGAACCTTTTCATTCCCTTCACCAATTTCACCTAACTCCCCAACCCCGTCCTCTCTGGCAACTACCTGTTTGTTTTCTGTATCTGTGAGTCTGTTTCTGTTTTGCTTGTTCATTTGTTTTGTTTCTTAGATTCCACATATAAGTGAAATTGTATGTCTTTCTCTGACTTATTTCACTTAGTGTAACAGTAGGTCCATCTGTGTTGTCACAAATGGCAAGATTTCATTCATTTTTATGGCTATTATTCCACTTTATATTTATTTCTATCTCCTATCTGTCTATCTATCTGTCTGTCTATCTCACATCTTCTTTATCCATTCATCTATTGATGGACACAGGCTGCTTCCATATTGTGGCTATTGCAAATAATGCTACAGTGAGCAAAGGAGTTCATATATCTTTTTGAATTCATGCTTTTGTTGTCTTTGGGTAAATGCTCAGAAGACTACTCATTGATTTTAGTGTTTAGAAGAGACTTTCATCCTTCTTTTGTGATCATATCTACTTGACAAGTAAGACACTTTGATTTTTGTTATTAGTAATTTTATATTCCTATTTCTATTTCTCTTTGAATTAAGCTGTTCTTGAAGCAATTACAGAGACAGATCAGATCTTTATGACAAAAGATTAGTAGCCAATGCTTATGTTTCACCTTTTCCTTTGTTCCAGTAAAATGATGAAAAAGATTAACTTACACTTTTAGAAGATTATTCTGTAGTATAATAGTTTGCTTTGTTCAAACTCTTTATCATTCCAGGCAGTTATTATTATTAGCTTCTGATCATTAAATCCTTTTTTCTCTCTTGTTTTCACAGCATGTTGTAGCCTTGGTCTTTGACTACAAAGATTTGATGAAAAAATATATAGGAAAGGAAATTTAGGAAAGCTCACATGCTAGATATAAAATGTCAACCAAGCTTTTGCTCCCCCTTGCTTTGGTTGGCATTTTTCAGTCAGTGTTGTGAGTGTTATTTTCACTGCTTTATTTTAACTTTATTTATTTATTCTCATATTTAGTAGTATTTTCTCTTTTTAAAATTCTCTTTCAATTTAGTATTTAGAAATGGTGTTGTTTCTCTATTCATTTTACTTTACTCAGAATAATTGTATATTTCCTCCATGTTCTCACTATGTATGTTGTTATTATCTGCACAGCTTTTCTTTATTTTTTTCCTTTCAGACTTTTTGAACTTTTTAGATGGAAATGAGCTCTACTTTTGGTGACAATGTAACTTCATAAACAGGAAGGATTATTCTCTATGTTAAATAAAAACTGAAGCCCAAACAGGATCTTTCACTCTTATAGGTCTGGTCCTCAGGCAGCTAGAAAGTCACTAAAGATCATTCGTTTGAAATAGAATTCTCCTTGGGGAGTCATTGCTCCTGACATTCATTCAGGCCATTCAGGGTGTCCACCTTGCAAAGGGAAGCTGAGCGTTGCTTCTGTGTAAAACAGAATAAGTAAATGAAGGCTGGTTCACTTGAGGGTTCTGTTTTTAAACAAAGACCAAAACAGGACCTTAATTTCCTAGAGGACAAGAACCACAAAAATTAACCAATTTTTAATTTGACGTGGCTCCTAGACCACTGTATTGTGAACATTCTCTAAGGACCAGATCAAATAATTAACCATTGCTTCTTGAATTCACATCCTTCTGGATGGGGTAGCGGAATGGGTTTCAAATCCTGCTCTTGACAGCACAGTGTCTCCATGGAGATGCTTCAGGATAGTGAAACAGCAAAGTGCTCGCCGCTTATCAGTTAAAACTTTAATTGTCCAAGGAACTCATTTATCACTTTATCTTTTTGTATAATTACAGATAGTACATCAAATATATTAAGTGATACATATTATAAATAAGTCATGTATCATTTTATACAATAGAATTCTATGTTAGAGATCATTTGAAAAAAATTAACTGCTAAGAATATTATATCATATATGTGCCTTAATATTTTGGTTATTATAACAAAAAGTAATAGAGATGAGGAAAAAGAGTTGTCTTCTAGACTTCTTTTTTAAAAAAGAAGAGCTTGATCTCTCTTCCTTTGCAACGAGACTGTAAGTTCCCGGAAGCATTTCTTTATAATTTTTATTACTTTTTTTCTTCATTATTTGCTGATTCTCCATGGCTACCACATTGTAGGCACTCCACAAATTCGTGTTCAATGAGTAATTGAATGAATTGGTGAATGAGCCAGTAAACAGAAAAGCTAACCCTCTTATCTCTAAGACCCTCTGTATACTCCGTTATGTTATGCCAAACCAGCCACCAAAAGCCTAACTGTGGACAGGATGAATAACATGAAAGTGGAAGAACTATGCTGGCGTTGAGCTGAGTGCGGCTTTCTCCTGTCTTGTTGGGAAGTTGGGAGTTCTGTTCTCACTCTGCCCTGATTCTAAGCAGCAATGAACTAATCTACATGAGGTAGCAAATAGTCCAGCAAATACTACCTTTTCATCTTGAGTCATGAAAGTTGGCATTTTGGATTTTTGACATTTAGCTTAGTCTTCATGACGGCACTCCCCCACTCGCTTCCTACAGGACACGTGGGACAAAATCCAGTACAGCAAAGTCTCATGTGATTCCTTGCTGCCTGTGACTATAATAATAGAATGGATGAGGAAATTCCTTTTTTCTTTTTAGTATACTTTGGCGCAAAACTACAAATAGATAAAGAATGATGCAATTATGCAGCTGCCAAATGGATATATGTTATATCAAAAGCCAGGATCAAAAATAAAAGCTGACATGTTTTATAGTGTATGTTAGCAAATTTTTCATAATTTTTGGCTATAGCACATATATATACCAGAAACATACATGTGACATATAATAATATCACAAAAAATTTAACTTTCCACTTCAACAATTATTTATTTAACAGGGCACTGTGTATAAGTCAAATATATAAAAATGGATCAAGATATGGACTTTGTCTTCAAGAAGCCACATACATCAATAGTGGAGCTAAGATAGAACACGAATAATTTTAATTGAGAACAAGTAAATAAGAAAAGTACAAATAATTTATATGGAGTTGAATGGCAGAAACTAGTTCCTGTAACTGAAATTCATGAAAAGGATGACATTTAAGATGGGCATGAAAGGATAGGATTTTGTTTGTTGGGGAGCAAAGGGTTTGCAGAAAGAAAAGCATGAGCAGAGCTGTGACTGTGGAAGAGTGATCCATATTTTGAAATAGTGAATATTTGAATATTCAGTATTTTGGAATAGTTGAATGCATCTGGATCTAAGGTCCACTTGGAGAAGTGGTGGGAAATGAAGTTAGAAAGACAGGGTGGCCTTCCTGCAGAAAGGCCTATTTATATTAAATGAAATGCCCAGACTTTATTTAATGGGAAATGTGGGTTCACTGAAAGAGTTTGAGGAAAAGAAGCGTAGGTGTGGTGCTATGGTTAAGAAATGTGCTCTGGCAGAAATAAGGGTAGAGAGAAATAAGAGGGGTAAATGTGAATTGTACATTGTTGCAATATGCTAGTGCCTGGATTATTGAGATGGAATTGGAGAGTTAGTAGAAGTGTAGGAATGCTACGTAGGGTCCAGACAGAAAACAAATGGTGCATTCAATTTGGTTAATTGGAGGAGACAAAGCCCTATTTTCAAAGATGTGAATAATTGGGTGGGGGAACTGTAGGGAATAGATAATGCAGTTCTTTGGGACTTGTTAGAGCAGGGGCCATCACCACTGCTAGGTCTAAAGTGGAGTGGGACAGAAGCATTATCAGAACCCAGGAGAGAAGTGTGTGGTGCAGAAAGACTTTGGTAGAAAGAGGCAGGCAGTCCAGAGCTACTTCAGGGAACATATCCTGACCTTACTCTCCTCCCTCCTTCTGCTTTCTTGTGAGATCTCCCCCATTGGCCAAGCCCAACTGGAAGCCAGAGGTCAAGAGAGCTGTGAATGTTATCCATTTAGGTCAGCCTCTCAGGGCACACAGCAGGATGGAGAGTCACTGGGGGCAAATGAAAGCCAGCCTGTGCAGTTATAGACCACTTTAGCTGAGTGCCAGGCAGAGAGTTGAAAACGTGAATTTTTGGAGCACAGCGGGGATGTTGGGCTAAGGATGAGGAGGTTTAAATTGCTGGAGTTATGAGAGTGGATGAGATCATAGAGAAGGAAAATATACAGGAAGAAGGAATAAATTTACTAGATAGAACTTTAAGGAAAAGCTATGTTTAGAAGACAAGAGAATGAAGAGGAGACAATCAAGAGGATGAGGAGAAACAAGAGGAAACAAAACCAGGAGCAAAGAATGATGGAGATCAAGGAAGAACCGGGGTCAGGGAAGAGAAAGAGGCAGAAAAGAAGCCCCAGGCAGAAAACATTTTAAAGAAGGATTATACAGAAACACTGTCACTGGCTCTTTGCCAATTTAGAGTAAACATTTGGCTTCATCCATGCTGACAGGACTTCCGTTATAGTTTTGTTTTGGATTTAGGGAGATACAAAAGAGAGTAACAATGACTGTGGTTACAGTAAAGAGGTTGAAGCCAAAACCAAATGATCACATCCTCACTTTTCCATTTCATTCTGTTACCTTCTGCTAGTCCTTCCCCTTCTCTTTCTTCTCTTCTTCCTCCTTTGCATTAAGTGTCTATAATATCGTAGATACTTGACCTACATACAGCATCTCATTTCAAAGCAAGCTAGTCTGGTAGATATCCTCATCTTACATGAAGGAAAGTTTCAGACAGCTCATGAATCTTGCCCAGGATCATGCATTTAGTGATGACTCAGCTGATTTTCAAAACCAGATTCCTCGGACTCCAAAGCTATGTACTTTTTCCGTGGTATCAAGCACTGTGTTTGACATAGGAGTTATCAGCTGGTTGAAGAAAAATGAAGGAAGTGTGGCATAGAATACTGCCTAAGTCAGACAACCTGGGTTCCAGTGCTAGCCCCACTGTTAAATACAATGTAACTTCTCTGTTAATAAAACTTGCTTTTAACTGCTCTGAAAATAATCATGTCATATAAACACTTTCCTTAGAGAAAGCTACCATATAAATATTAGATGAATCATGAATATTTTGCATAATGCAAATATTGGAGTTAGATTGAATGTCTTCTTTGTAAGGTCCTTAGAGTAAAATATCTTAATCATGTTATTGTTACTGATTTTGCCCCAGAGAAATAGATGACATGATTCTAGATGCTTTGTGATATGCCGTGTTCATTGTTCAGCTTACAGGATATACATCAAGATATTGCCAGTTACTCACAATGTGATCATAATAAGTTGTTGTGAAATCAGTGACAGCTTAGAGTTCAGGCCAGAAGATAAGGCAGAATTTTGTGCAAATAAGGAATAAGGATGGGAGCCCTCTGACCAATACCCTTCACCACAGGAAAAATGAAAGCACCCACTGTTCATCCTCTTTGCTGAAAAAATCAGAACTGAGCAATCTGTCTGTTCTTGAAATGTTTGCCTTAAATAGGAAGTGTCCATATTTTTTTTTAGCATCCCCACCAACACAAGTAACACTTAGCCTTCCATTCATGAACTTTTGCTATACTGTCAAGAGAACACCGTCTGTCTACCATGTAACATTTAGGGATGATTTTGTGATTTTTCTGGGGTATGAGATGCATTGAAATGAGAGAGATTACTGGATAAATAGTTAATCATCTTTTAAAACTTGCAATTCAGCCAGTACATAAATTTTCTGGTTCTTTTCTTCCTTACTCTGTTTCTCTTTAGAAATCCCTTCAGTTCTATGTAGTTCTACACAGTGATGTCCTTAGACTACTTCGGACATATTGTAGATAATTAACATCTACTCTCTCTTGTAAAGTTGAAAAGTGACACATTTTATTATCCTCACAGCACAATCAGAAAAATGACACCCAGAAATGTTAATTGATTTATTTAAAATTGAGATGAATGTGGAATTAGGGTGGGGGTACATAGAATGACCCAGTGTCCAAATAACAAGTCCAGTGCTCTAGAATTCACCGATTAGTCCAACTATGTTCAGAGCGCTGTGCTCTTCCGTTACAGAAATAGCGTATTCTCCTCACTCACCTTTGGATATACCAATCCATGGGTCAGAATTGATGTTGCTGTGGAGCTGATGGGTCTGAGGCCTTCTAGATCTCTCATCTTACTTCTGCGTTCATTTACAGACGCTTTCACAGTTAGGCTTTAATTCCCTTCTGTTTCTTCTGTGGCAGATCTCCTACTAACTTCAAAAAAGCTTCTTCTGGGAAGAATTAAGTCATTCTTACATATTGCTAAAAATGAAAAACTCAGTATTACTTTAGAACTTTTCGTCTATGATGGATTTTGAGGGAAGTGTTAGGAATCAAGAGTGAATTTTTCAAGCAAATAGTATTCGTATGTGACTGAAAAATGAAAATGCAAGGAAAGTCTGAATGATCATGATAAATATAATGCAGTATTCAAATAACGAGGAAAGAAGAAAATTATGTCTTTTTTGAAGTGGTAGACCCTAAATTCATTTCATGACAAAGGAATGCATTAATTTGATCAAAGATATTAATGTGAAAGGTTTTAGAATATATAAAATGAAATTTATTTTCTCCTGACCTCACAGTCTTCTAAATTATCTGCATAGATAATTTTTGTAACCAACTGGCTTTTTATTCAGCAAAAATATTTTTCAAAGGGTTTGAATTGGAATATTTTATCTTCAATGAGAATCTATCATTATTTAATGTAGTGCCCAACATGGCATGGTGAACTGGATGTTATTTGGGATCCTACAAAAGGAGAATCAGATCCTAAAAAAATGGACAAATAACTGTAAGATGAGCGTAAAGAGATCACTGTTATTCCTGGGTGAATCAATATTTTCTTAATATATTAAGCTTATTGTAATTATACACATAAATCGAATTAAAAAGTGGATGATTTTTCTCAATTATCATGCACCATCTGGAAATAAGGACAATTCTCTGTTTGTTTGAACCTGTTATTTGATATATTAAAAAAAACAGTTAAGTGCCTTCTCTGTCATCATTGCGCTAGGTGCTGGGATTCAGTTCATGCTACTAGCTCTTATGAGTTTTGTGGAAAAGATGCAGTACAGTGTAGGTTTTGACAGAAAAGAGAGTTGAAATGTAAAAGAAACAGGGAACAAAAACTTAGAGATATTTGAAATTTTACCTAAAAGGTTCTTACTTTTCTATTTTTGGTAATAATTTGGAGATAGTCACATTTAATTTGAGTTTGGAAGGGCATAGATGTACCCTCTACATGCTTCTTCTGTGTGGTTTCTTCAGCAGCAAGGTTGCCTCTTCTACCTCAGGGTCAAGGGGGGGATGCGAATGAATACACTGTGCGAGCATCATCTGCCTAGACTGTTGGCATCCCATTCTCGAGCTAGTGACAGACTGAAAGCACATGTATTATTACTAAGGCTTACATTTGTGGACGGGGTTGAGATGGTAAGGGAAGAAAAAATATCCCAGAGGTTTGGAACTCTTAGAGGGGTCTTAAAAGTTCCTCTAATCTGATTTCTAATTTTACAGAAGAAAAGGGCAACACATTTCTGGTCAGAGCTAATTAAATGGAGGTGGAACCAGAGTACTGGCCTTAGGAATGGGAATTCCGTGCCTGTTCTGGGACCACACTTCCCTTCGTAATGACTGGCAAAGGCAGTGCTGAGGGAAGAGAAGCTTTAGATAGATAGAGTCGTGGAGCCCAGAGCTCCTTTCCATCTTTCAATGAGATTTTTTTCCTCCTCTTACATCTTCATCTCCAAAAGGTAAAGTCTTTTAAAAATTTTTAAGTTAATTTTTTTTACATGGAGGCATAATTGACACATAGCATTATATTAGCTTCAGGTGTACAGTGTAATGATTTGATATTTGAAGGTATTGTAAAATGATCACCACAATAAGTCTAGTCATCATCTGTCACTGTGTATAGTTATAATTTTTTTCTTGTGATGAGAACTTTTAAGATTTACTCTTTTAACAACTTTCAAAATATGCAATACAATATAATTAACTGTAGTCATCATGCTGTACATTGCATCCCCATGACTTATTTAATAATTGCAAGTTTGTACCTTTGACTCTCTTCACTCATTTCACCCAGTCCTCACGCCCCCGCCTCTGGCAACCACCAATCTGTTTTCTGTATTTGTGAGCTTCATTTTGTTTGTTTGCTTGTTTAGATTCCACATGTAAGTGGGATCATATGGTATTTGTCTTTCTCTGTCTGGCTTATTTCTCTTAGCATAAAGCACTCAGGTTTCATCCATGTGGTTGCAAATAGTAAGATTTCCTTCTTTTTTATGACTGAATAACATTCTAACACACACACACACACATATATATATATATATATAGAGAGAGAGAGAGAGAGAGAGAGATCTATCTACATATATAGATCTATCACTCTACATATAGAAGCATATATATATATATATATATCACATCTTTTTTATCCATTCATCTATTATTGGACATTTAGGTTGTTTCCATATCTTGGTTGTTTTACATAATGCTGCACTGAACATGGGGCACATGTGTCTTTTTTAGTTAATGTCCTCATTTTCTTTAGATAAATACTCAGAAATGGAAACTCTGGATCATATGGTAGTTCTATTTTTAATTTTTGTGAGGAATCTCCATACTGTTTTCTACGGTGATTCTATCAATTTACATTCCCACCAACAGTGCACAAGGGTTTCCTTTTCTCCACATCCTCGCCAACACTTGTTATTTCTTGTCTTTTTGATAATAGACATTCTAGCAGATGTGAGATGATACATCATTGTGGTTTTAATTTGCATTTCCCTGGTCAGCGACAACAAGCATCTTTTCGTGTACCTGTTGGCCTTCTGTACATCTTCTCTGGAAAAATGTTTATTCAGATCCTCTGCCCATTTTTTATTGGGTTGTTTATCTTTTTGCTAATGAGTGGTATACTCTTATATACTTTGGATATTAACCCCTTATTAGAGACAGGATTTGCAATTATTTTCTTCCATTCAATAGGTGGCATTTTCATTTTGTTTATGGTTTCTTGCTGTGCAAAACATTCTTTCTTTTAAAAAGTGTAGTAGAACAGACACTGCTCTGGAAGGAAAGACAGTCAGAGATTAGTTACTCGTTATTTATGGAACCTCAGGCTAGTTTCTGAATTTCTCAGGGCTTCAATTTTCCAAATCTGTAAAATAAGAGCTTGAATCAGAAGATTTCTCATATCCTATTTCACTTAAAAATGTCGTGTTGGGTTATATTTTCATTTGGGTCAGTGATGTTGGATATTAAGAACATCATTGTCTCATGCCTAAAAATGAATGAGCTCCCCAGTCTAAGCCTTGGTTAGATTCAGGAGGTACTCTGCTCTTGGTAAAGAAGAATGCTCTTTAAACATGTGAAGAATGTTACCAAATGCTGCCAGCCTAGGACTTTAGCATTTAAGTATGCAACTGGTCCTGAGAGAAGTAAAAAATATTCTTTCAAGTAGGATTCCTGGGACAGCATGGATGTCTAAGTTACTTTCGTAGGATAAAGCTTCCACAAATAAAAAATCCCTCTGTTCCCTGACAGTATTACCTGTGGGCATGTTTTATCTCCTCTATCAGAAGTGTCAACTCCTGGAGAGCCAAGAATCAAACACACATTGCTTTCTCACATTGAATACGTCCTCTACTGCCTTCCATATAATACTTGCTCAATAAATGCTACTGAATGAATGATACTGGTATAAGTGAATAGGTGTTGCGATAAAGCCTGAAGAAAGATTTGTGGGCTAATAAGGGCAACAATAAACTGATAACCATCAACTCAGTCTGTTAACCCAAGATCAGCATGTTAAATAGATTTTGGAAGTTTGGAAAAGGTGAAGAGAAAAAGAGGACGAATTTCATCTCTAGGGGATTTAGCCTTGTGAGAAAAGGCTCAAGGTAGTGGCCTTACCTGAAAAAGAACAGAAGAAGGAAGGATAGACCACACTCAATTATGTATGGAAATGTTTTATTATCACCTTTCATAAGGTCAGCAAAGTTAAAATTGCGTTTATGGCAAATATTTTTGGAAACACTTGAATTTCATGTCATGTATTAACTAGGTTAGGCTGAAAATGTGTCTAAACTAAAATCGTGCACTTTCAGTTTACAACTTTTATATATATTATTTCACTTGTTTTCATTTGATTCTCAAAAAGTATCCAGAGAGTCAGGTAGGATAGACATCCTTTTTACTTCAGGGAAAATAACTCTACAGCTCAGAGAAGTTGAGCTTTTCCCAGGGACTCATGCTCAGTAAGTGGCAGATGGAACCAGAACACAGGTGTCCTGACTTCCACTGCAGTGTGCGTTACCGTAGGCCACTTACTCTGAGAGGTAGGAATGAGTCACTTCCTGTCTAAAAATTTTGGATTCTCAAACAATGTATAATGCATCCTTCAGGCACAATTAAGTGTTAATATCTGTATCAGTCTTTTGGATCACATCTGGTTAGTATTAGCAATGCCTTATTTTTGTATAACCACGCTAAATGTACAAAACTAGTTTACAGTCATAATTATGAGAGCTCTTAATCTGAGTTCATTTTCCTAGGATTCACTTGATTCTGAATTTTTGAGGATATAGTTATGACAGCAGTCCACATTCCTAAGCTGATAGATCAGTTCCTTCTTTCTGCCTTTAAATGCTTTAGATTTGTCAGGAAATGGCACTTACTCTCCCTGGTTTGCCTCCTTCAAAAGAGGAAGCAGGAACCCATTGAGAAAGATGGCCTGGGTGCACAGCGTGAGCTGTCCGAGCTCGATGGGAAGCAGTAGTTCAGGCAGAAAGAAAAACCAAGAGTTTCAACTGCCAGCATGAGCCCCTGAATGGAATTAACAAGAAACAGATAAAAATTACAGACTATAATTATATTCTATCAAAAGGATCTTTAGCAGACGTTTCCTGAAGTTACCATCAAAAGAGAAGGAAATGGCTGAAAGGATAATTTTCTCCTGTATCATTTTTTGCCACTTTAGTGATTAGAAGAAATTAAGCAAGTGCACCAAGAAAATTACCTACTGGGTCAATGAAAACCAACTTCTTCCCTCAAAGGAGTGGTGGTGTAGATGGATTTTCTCTCTTTCTGATTATGAAGTAATCTTTAATGAGCATCTTACAGAACAATTTACATACTTGCACAAATCAAAAATTCAATAAGTATTTGTGTAACTCCTCCTGTTGCCGGTAGATGTAGCCGGTGTCTGGGTTCTTGTCCCGTCCCAGAAAGAATTCAGAGACAAGATGCAGAGGTTAAGAAAGTAAAGTGAGGATTTATTAAGGGATGGATAGTACACTCTCAAGGGGAGAGCGGGCAGGCTCAGGTGAGCAGCTGCCCTGAGTTTCTTTGGCAAGATGATTACATAGAGTGTAAAAATGAAAGGTTGTAATATTCATTAGGGACGGAAGGGTTTGGGATCATATTCCCTGATTTTCATCCCAACTCCACCTTCCAGAGTAGAGGAGGGATTTTTGTCCTTATTTAGTCTGGATTGGAAGTGTCATAGCGTCGGTGCATGATGGATACTTCTAATCTGCAAGGCTAATTTTACTGAAATGAGAGCATAATGAACAAAGGATTACACTTGATGCTGAAGATTCCTGCCTTTTCCCACCTTTCTCTGGAGGCCGCTGGTCACCTCAAAAGGTATGACCACTTACCAGCCCAGAGGTTTCTGCTTTTCTTTTTCTGTCCAGGGACCCCTGGTACTTACATGGTGTATGCTTTCCTGCATTTGGCCCGTGCCCCTCCTTTCTGCCCAGTTCGTGCCCTTTGTCCTACTTCCCCCTTTCTCTGCTCATATCTAGCTGTCTGCCTGCTCTAACACTGCAATACGCAAGGCACTGATTGGGTGTTCCAGTCCTGTCTCCAAAGAGTTTGCAGTCTAGTGGAGCTTGCACATGATAAATAGCTCTGATAAATGGTAGAAAATGACAATCTTTATTTGAGAGTCACAGGAAAGAAAGGACAGGGATTCAGAAGGAGGGGAAATTATTTGGCTAGGAGTAATCAAAGAGAACTTCTTGGAGGAATTAGATTTTGTCTAAATTTAGAAAATCATAAAGACCTGAATATGTGGAGATCGTAGAGGCATTATTAAAATATCCTAGGGAGAAGAAATAGTGTGAAAAAAGGATACAGTGTGTGGCAAAAAAATTACAGAATGCCTTGAATCACACACAGTGCAGTTTAACCAGAACACCGGGCATGTGAAGAGTGGTGGCAAAGTAAGATTGGAAAGGTTGGCTGGAGGCCAAAAGGAATTTGGACTTTTTTCCTGTGGGCAGTGGAAAACCACTCAAGGCTCTTGAGCTAGGAGTGAAGTGATCAGAGCTGAGCTTCTGGAAGACTAAGCTGGCAGTGAACTGTGATGTGTGCTATAGGGAGAAGAGGCTGGGAGGTGGGGATTCCAGTTAAGGGGGACTGTAGTGGCCCAGAAAAGTGATGATACAGCCCCGACTTTGGAGAGGCAGCAGGAGTGGAAAGAAGTGCACGAGTACAGTATGCTGTGCCTTCATTCAGTCACTGGGTACTGGGTACCGTGGACTCTGCTAGGTCCTGAAATATTACTGGGGGCAAAATAGAAGTGGTCTTTCCCTTCATAAGGTTTATGATACAGCAGTGGGCAAGAAACTATTCAAACAACCTCATAATTACATAATTGCAAACACAGAATGGACTATGAAGGGAATAAGGCTGGTGCAGAAGAGTGTGGAGTAGAAGATCTGACCCAGCTTGCGAAGCCAGGAAGGATTCCCTGAGGAGGTAGCATTAGATATGAAATCAGGATGGGTAAGAATTACATATGAAAGAGGGGGAGGGAGATGTTGTAGTCCTCCAGGCAGAATGACTGGCCTATTCAAAAGCTCAAGGTGAGGGGCGGAGGGCATAGCCCAGTGGTAGAACACATGCTTAACATTCACGGGGTCCTGTGTTCAATCCCCAGTACCTCCTCTAAAAATAAAAAAAATAAATAAACCTAATTATCTGCCCCCCCAATTTTTATTTTAAATAAAATAAAATATTTTTTTTTAAAAAAAGCTCAAGGTGAGAGAGATACTGGTGTTATGTTCAGGCAACTGGGCAGAGACCCATGAAGTTGAAGCCATGGACAAGACGAAGAACAGGGTGAGACCAGCGGGAGGCCACAAACGGGCCAGTGCATCCCGGGTCTCACAGGTCACATTACGCCTTTGCACTTCAGTCTAACAAAGGATTTAAAACAGCAGAGAGACGTTTGGTTATCATTTAAGCTGAATACTCTGACAGAGACATGGAGAATGGTCTTGTAATGGGCAAAATGGATCTGGAGAAAGCGATTAAGGGGCTGTGACACTAGTCCGGGTACGAGGTGCTAGTCTTCTGAACTAGGTTGGTTTCAGGGGAGGGGAGAAGAGAGAAGTACATTATCTAAGACTGATGAATAAACTTCATGTAGGGTGAGAGAAAGGGAATTGTTGTTTTTGTTGTTGGTTTATGAAGCCATTTCAACAATGGGGGAAAGCTATAGCAACGGTAAAATAGTAAATATTAATGAGTGATTTCTGTTACACACATAGTATCTCATTTAGTCCTCATTAAACCCCGTGAAGTGGTCACTACCATAACATTCGTTTTCCACATGCAGGCACCGGAGCTAAAAAGGTTGCATCTAAACTGCTTCTTCAAAGAAGGTGCAGTTCCTTTTGGTACAAACCCTGAAGAGTTGGTCACTTGGGATCTCCTGGAGGGGGCATTGCACAACGTGCTGGAACATGTCTACATGCTTTAAGCAGTTATGGTGGCCACTGATTTTTTTGACATCAATGAATGTCAAGGTGGGCTGGAACCTTTAACGCCTTCTTTCTGGCTCCTGCCCGATGCGTGTGCCAATTATGCCGCCCCCCCTCCTGCCGAGGGAGTTTGTCCGGGTTCTGTGTTCTGCACTTGTTCTTTAAAGCCCTCACTTACCTGCTTTGCAGTATTTTCATTCTTGTCTCCTATAAATGCTTCCCCTCTGCTGAGCTTCTTAGAATTGTTTACTTTCCTAGATAGTCAGAATGTTTTTTTTTTTTGAAATTACAAAAGTAATATATATTCATTAGTAAAATTTGGAGAACTCAGGAATTACAAAGAAGAAATCAAAGATCACTTTTAATCCCTCTACCCCTACATAACCATTGCTGAAATTAAACAGCCTTACTCTCTTTGTTCTTTGGATTTACATTTTTTTATTTACATGTATTTAACAACCAACTTTTGATTTGGGCTCTGTGCTATATACTTTGTATCGATATTTATACAAGCAAAATAATACTATAAATAATGTTTTGTAATGTGCTTTTTTTTAGCTTGCATATTTTGAATAATTTCCCATGGCATTAAATATTTCTCATTGAAATACCTTAATCGCATATCATCAGAAAGGTGAACATTTTGTATTTTCTGAATTCTACATTTTCAGGCATCTAGGTTTTATTCCCACCGTTTTGACAATTACGTAGTAATGCTCCTATAAACACTGTACATAAATCTGCATTCATAGTTCTGATTTTTCCCCCTAGGAAAATTTCTAGAAGGTAAATTGCTGTGTGAAAATTTTTTTTAAAATTTAATCTGCTTATTTAGAAAACTTGGCATTTCTCCAGGGTACTGTGTCTTTTTTTTTTTCTTAAAACCACTTTGTTGAGGTATGATTGACATACAAAAAGTTGTATGTGCTTAATGTTTAATATTTGATGAGTTTGGAGGTAAATATTCACCCATAAAACCCATAACTTCCCAAAGTTACTACTTGCCCCTGTTACTTATTTATTAATTTTAAAAAATATTTTTTCTTTTGTGGTAAGATGACTTAGTAAAATATCTACCTTCTTCACAAAATTTTAAGTATATGATACAGTATTATGAACTATAGGCCCTATGTTGTCCAGAATCTATTCATTGTACATAACTGAAACCTTGTTGGAGGTCCCATGTCTTAGATTAAATGTAAATGCGTATAGTAAATAACAGTTGCTTTGCACTTAGGAGTTGCTCAATACATGGTGACTGTTATCATTCAAGGTGAGCAAACCACAATTTGACACTGAGCTTAAGTATAGGAAACATTAGTATGAAACGGGAATTTTTTTAAGTAATCATTTTACTATGTAATTGTCTTATAGTTTCCATGTTTCTTCATGGTATTCCTGTATGATAATAATGATGATGATGAGAAACACTTTTTAGGGTTTTTTAATGTAGCAGGCACTGAATGACGCATTTTACATGCAACATGTCTCTATCTTCAACTGCACAGGCACTGTTATTTTTAGCCGGATGAGGAAGTTGAAACAGGAAGGGGGCATGTGACAGGCCCAAGATTACCTGGATTGTACGTGGCGGAGCCAGGCTTCAAAGCAGCCACTGGTGCCAGAGTCCGCAGTTCACCACTACTCTGCGAGTGCGGAGGAAGATCATGTGACTGTATTACAATAACCTGTAGTTCTGCTTCTTGTTACTAAAAACCTAATGCTGACCTCAAAGTCAGGCAGTAGCAGTTTATCTGTAGCATGTCAGGCAATAATTTTTCTGTTATCTAAATTCATCCTTCTTTCATTTGTTATCTAAATTCATCCTCAGGTTTCTCATGTTTGTCCTCCATTACTGCTATCAAAATCTACTCTTCTAAATGGATCTCATAAATCATTTATTTAAGGTTTCTTAGGGTTTGCTGTTGTATTTTAATAGGAGCTAGCATTTTAATTCAGTCATGTAAGTCTAACGATGGCATTTTAAACCTTAGAAAGCTGGTGGGGTAAGGAAACTTGCGGGGCGGGGAAGGCTTTCTGAGAGGGCACAAGGTAGACAGCCACACATATTGCCTATTCAGACTGCCAGCCCTTAACTGTGGTCTCTTATTTATCTCTTTCTTCTTCCCTCCTTCCCCGACTTCTTTCCTCAGCTATTTCTTGAGAGCAATTTAGGGAAAGTGTCTTTAGGAAAGTAATAAAAAAAGAATGCACCAGTGCTTTTGTAAGCAAGCAAAGTGATTGAGAAGTGATATTTATGTTCATTGCTTTCCTTTTTTCCAAGTTTATAGCTTTTGGCTTCAGAACCTTTGGTCCACAGGAAGACTGAGCATTATACTAGCTAGGTGGGTTCAAGTGAGGAATAATGGACACAGACAACAGCAGTGGGAGGGCAGCGGATAAGCACCTACAGATAACAGGACTTTACACAGTATCTTTGTTTTAACCTTCTGTGTGGCTCACGGTAGACACTCCTTAATGCAAGTGTCCCCTTGAATTGAAGGAAAATGTTTAAGAAAATGGTAGATGTGCAAGACCTTCTCCCTCCTGCCAGCTGTGAAACTGATTATCATTAAGCTTTTGCCTTGATTATTCTTTCAAGGAAAGAAAAATATTTGTAAAAGTGGAAATTAATCAAGGACATCACCTTTCTCAATTTTCTCATTTCCTCCTCCAGGTGGGTGGAAGATAATTTTGTGAGGTTGGAAGATATGCAAGTAAATACATTGTAGTTGGAATACAGTGGCCCTGACAATGTCTAGAAACAGCCAAGGACCATCCAAACCAAGTTTTGACTTCTACTGTAACTAATCACCCAACCAAGTGAATGATCCAAGGAACTTCACTGGACAGAAGGGACAAGTTGACAGTTTTGAAATGTTGTCAGTAAAAGTTTTCTACTAAAATATATAGACAAATTACTAGTTTACTCTGCAGTTGTTAGCTTAGGCTCTGGAATATCCTAAATAATCATGATGTAAGACCACACTAGAGTTTACCTGGTATACCTGTAGCATTCACCAGTCCTCACCTATATTTTGAGACCACGGATCTAACCAACTGAGCTGACTGGCTCATACATTTCACTGGTTTTTCAGTGAAGGAAGATGGCTGTTAAAAAGAGACAGAATTAAATTCTTATTTCTATCTTTTCCAAGGCTGCTGTGTTCTACTTTCAGCTCACTTTTGTACATTAGTTTGTAAAATATAATAGGAGGAACTGAAGTATAAGCAGGGTTCCTTCCTTCAGTTCCGAAGCAGATGGACCAAGAGGAAATAAAGTTCTTTCAATTTCAACTCTTCAGTGTCTAAAGTCCCATTTTGATAACTGGGTTACTTTTGAATAACTGAAATCAAAAGAAGGAGAGAAGTGATAGGCATCTCTGAAATGTGGATGGGAAGGTTGGTTCTTTTAGCCTTTACAAGTGATCTGCCTGTTCGGTTTCCAAGAAGCTTCTGAAATCTGTCTTCTCCACACCTGTAGTTCTCTCCCAAACCTGTAATTCTAGCTGCTCTAAAGAAGCACTCCAGTCTTAATCTCGCTAATCTGGGAGAGGGGATTGGGACTGATAATCAGGTTACTGAAAATTGTGAGGTCAAATATGAAACTGAGATTAAAGAAATCTTTTCAGTTCTCTCATGGGGATTTGAGTGGAACTTGGGAAATTTGTGAGGAATTCTGAAGATGGAAACAAACTTCTAAAACAAGTATTTGTATGCAAAAGAATATCATTGTTTAAACAAAAAGAGAATGCAAAATGGTGTAGAGGTACAGATCTTCCAAGTTTCTTTGGGCAGTCCGGACCGCTTCTGCTGAGGCTCATACAGAGCTTCGACCCTGGGATGCATGCATGTCCCAGTCTGGACATGTGAAAATATGTTTGTAATTTCTTGCCAAGCAAAGGCGGAGGAAGGGAGCCATCTGGCGTGGGAGGTGTGGGCTGGTTAACTCTATCAAGAAGCAGGTGGCTGAGCTGCAGGAGATTTCCAGGCTGAGAACTAGAGAAAGGGCAGACTTCATGGGTAGGGTGGACACTGAGACATCAAAGTAAGAGAAAGACGCTTACAAATCTTGGAGAAAGACCTTCAGGACGAGAAACTGCTCCTTTTGCTCTGTTTTCACATTGGCTGACATTCAGTTCCATTCCACAAGCGTTTATTGAGTATCACCACATATAAGACACTGTGCCTTTGGGGAAATAAATAAGAAGAATTGTCATGGAAGAGAAGGAAGAGTAATTCTTTAAGGAAGAAACAGTTCTAATGGGCATGATGCCTCATAACTCCCTAAGTGCCTCTGAGACCGTAGCAGGCACCGTGCAGAATCCTTCTGAAGTCAGATTTCTTCTCCTTCAGGAGACAGCAATGTAAATACACAGTTCAAATAAAACCAAGCTCTAGGTTTGTTTTAGAAAGGAATATTCACTGTATCTTAAACACATATGTATTCTTTCAGGGGTGAACTGTCTTTCTCCCTTTCTCTCACACATATACTCGCTCCTCCTTCTCAAATACAATTTATTTTAAACATTTAAAATTTTGTTCCTCTAAGTTTCTGAAAGTTTGGAACCAAGTAAAAGATGGATATTAAAAAGATTACAATAATAAGCACAGAACACATATAGAAAAATTAGAAGCTTACATACAATTTTCTATATTTGAATTATGAACATATTTTTAATAAAATGAATAATAAATGTATTTATATTATAATAAATTGATTTATAATAAAACTGTAACTGAAATGATTAATCTCTTCGCTGAATAAATTAAAAAGTCAAAGTTCAGAGAAATTGGATGATTTGCCCAAGGTAAACCCATGAGAGGTGAAATGGGGGCAGAAATCAATTCACTTGCTTTTTAATCTAGAGGTTATAAAAATGGCAATATGTTACTTCTTGAGTGTGAGAAACCAAAATACATTTTATTGGCACATGTAAGTGAGCTTCATCTCCCATCTTCTTTTCTTTAACATTGTCTGGGAAACTCACTGAGGCTTGACAAATTCCTTCTTTGCCTTGCATTGTTGCCCTTCTGCAAGGGTGTGTGTGTGCGTGCGTGCGTGCGTGCGTGTGTGTGTGTGTGTGTATTTCTAGTAGATTAATCTTTATTTTTGAAAATATATGCAGCCTTTAGTCAATAGACATTTGATGAAGCTTTAGCGTTTTTCTTTATTCTTTCACATTCTACTAATTACATTTTTTGATTATTTTCTAAATTAGTTGTCTATTCATGGTGAAGCTTTCTGGAATCACATTTTGTCTGAGGCTGGATCTTTGCACAATATTCTGCCAAATTTTAGCATTTACCTCAGCCCCAAATTTCTCAACTCCTAGGCTACCCCACAGAATGAGTTTTATTGTCATGGGACGTGCCGCTTCAAAGAAAATCAGAAAGAACCAGAGCATTCTCGGTATGTTTCCCAGTAAAGTGGCATAACTTCCTTTGTTTAAACCTAGAATTCTGTAGTGCAGAATTTTCAAAAACAATTATTTTGGTAATTTATGTGTGGTGAACTGGGGGGAATATTTTTGATATGATGGAGAGAATGTTAATACTTAGTTTCAACAATGATTGTAAAATATACTTTTTTTCCTACAATAGTTGAGTTTTTAGCAGGAAAAAATGACAGAGAAGCTAAAGAGATGGAATCAATGTTTCTAGACAGATTTAATTAGTTGGAAAAGATCTGTTCTTGTTTGTATTTTATTTATAACTTGTTCTTCCAAAGACACATTACATGAACAATACTTTCTGGTGATACATTGGGTAACTATAATGAAATCATGACACTGTCATCCTGATAGGCTATAAATAGTCAGTAGGGCCCTGGTGAAAATAATGTGGTTTATTTCTACTGCTTAATCTTTCACGTGCTACTGCTCTGTACATTGTAACTTTACTCTGCATCCACCAACCACAGGTTAGAGTTCTTTATACATAGGTGCTTTGATACCAGACTTAAGGCTTTGCAAACAGTTCTTTAAAATATCCTCTATGCCCCTTTACTAGCTAACATTTATTGAATGCTTGTTACGTTCAAGGCACTGTGCTAAGTTTCTTAAATAATGCCATTTATAATCCTCCCAACAACCTTGAAGACAGCTGCTTTTATCTCCATTTTACTGATGAAAAATTGACACTCACAAGACAAGTTAATTGTCAAGGTCACCCAACTAGGAAGTGGGACAGCTGAGACCTGAGTCTAGTTCTGTCACACTCAGAGGTTATGTTCTCCATCACTACACTCTGGTGCCTCAAGGCAGATTCAGATGGTTCTGCTCCTTCACTAGTAGACTCTTCCACTAGTAAATTGGGAGCTAGCAGTGCCCTTTGAGATTGATTTTTGTTGTCAATGAGCTCATAAAAATGAGTGTTAGGTAGTAAAATGAAGATAAAATCCACATAGACATTAGAAAAGACACTGAGATCACCTAGTGACTTGCTAGAAGACCAGCAACACTAGCACCACCTGGAGGCTTGTTAAAAATCTCTGCCTCCTCACCCATCTAGCCTCTCAATCAGTGTCTAGCTTGATGGTTTCACATACTTGGATTGAAATGCTTTACAGACTCTGAAAGAGAGTCTGTCAGAGCCACAGAGAGCCTAAAGCATTCATCCTGCCCTCTTCAACCAGAGAAGCTCAGGTTTGAATTTATTTTTCCATGAAACATTTATAATATATTTATTGATTAAATAACAGATATAACTGGGATTTTGATTCAGATTGCAAATTTGAATCTATAGAGTAATCTGGGAAAATTAACATCTGTATACTATTAAGATGCCCTTTCTAAAGCATAGAGAGACTCCATTTACTTAAATACTCGTCTGTGTTATTTATCAGAATTTTCAAGTGTTCAACACTGAAGTCTTGTGCATCTCTTACCATCTTCTCTGCTGATTCTATTGAGGGATATTTTCCTCTTGGTAAATGATGACATATTTTGCAAATAAAGAAATATCTATCTTTTCTCTTCCAATCATGCATCTCTTACTCCTTTTTATTTCTTACAAAATTTTCCAGGACTTTTCATTGTGTTGAATCAAGGGGCATTATTTTTTGTTCTTGATCTTTAAAGGAGATGCATGTAAAGTTTCTTCTGTAAGTATAATGTTTACTATAGGCTTTTCAAAAACAACTCTATTAGGGTATAATTGACATACAATATTTAAAATGTATAAATTGATGTTTTGAAATATGTATCTATGTGTATATATATATACACACCCAGTAAACAGTATACATTTGCAAAATGCACAGTATACATTTGTAAAACAATGACCACAATCAAGATAATTAGCCTACCCTTTAGCAACTCCCAGAAGCTTCCTTATGACCCTTTGAAAGTCTTCTCTCTCATATCTCCATCCATTCTCCCGTCTCCTCCCACCCCCTCCCCATGTACAAGCAACCACTGATCTGATTTCTTTCACTATATGTTAGTTTTATTTCCTAAAGTTTTGTATAAATGAAATTATATTCTATGTAATCTTTCATATTATTTCATTCAGTGTGTGTATTTTAAGACTCGTCCATGTTGTTGTGTGTGTCAGTAGTTTATTCTCTTTTATTGCTGATTACTATTCCATTGTATGGATATACCACATTTTATCTATTCATCTTTTGATGGACATTTAGGTTGTTTCCGTGTTTTAGTTATCACCAATGTAGCTGCTAAGAACATTAGTGTGCAAATCTTTGTATGGACTGATGTTTTTATTTCTCTTAGGTAAAAATGCCTAGGTATAGAATGGCTGAGTCATATGATTTGTACATGTTTAACTTTGTAAGAAGCTGCCAAACTATTTTCCAAAAATTTGTCTCATTTTACATTACCAAGAGCAGTTTTTGTAATTTGTTTTAAAATATTCTGTTGTAAGTGCCTTACCAGATGTTTGATTTTCAGATATTTCCTCCCAGCCTGTTGCTTGTCCTTCATTTTATCGAGTCTTTCAAAGAACAGAGGTTCTCTGATAAAGAGGTTCTTGATGGAGTCTCTTAGATCAATTTGTTCTTTCATAGATCACGCTTTTGATGTATCTAAAAAATCTTTGCCTCGTTCAGCATCATGAACAGTTTCTCCTGTGTTTTCTCACAGATGTTTTATAGTTTTAGACTTTGCATTTAGGCCTATGATCCATTTGGAACTAACTTTTGTTTACATTTGGAGGAAGTTGATCATTTTACAGATGGATACCAGTAGTTCCAAGACCATTTGTTCAAGACTACCCCTTTTTCACTGAATTGTTCTGTATTTTGGTCAAGAAATCAACTGACCACATATGTGTGGGTCTATTTTCTGACCCTTAGTCTGATTTATCTATTTCTCTGTGCCCATACCACACTTTTGGTTAATGTAGTTTTATATTGTTTCAAATTCAGGTAGTGTAAATCTCATAACATTGTTCTTTTTCAAAGTTACTTTAGCCAGTCTACATTCTTTGCACTTTGTATGACTTTTAGAATCAGCATGTCAAGTTCTACAAAAAAGACTGCTGGGATTTTGATGGGACTGCACTTAATAAATACAGGTCAATTTGTGGGAAATGGCATCTTAACAGGATGGAGAGTTCTGATGCATGAACCCAGTGTATCTTTCATTTACGCATGGCTTCCTTATTTCTTTCAACAGTGTTTTGTACTTTTCATTATATAGGTTTTATATGCCTTTTGTCCAGTTTTTCCCTAAGTATTTAACTTTTTCTGATGCTATTTCAAGTGGTATTGTTATTGTTTAATTTTAATTTCTAATTGTTCCTTGCTAGTATACAAAAATGTGATTGACTTGCATGTGAGCTCACTTCTTAGTTCTAGTCTCTTTCTTGAAGATTCCATAGGGTGTTCCTCAGACTGTCATGTTGTATGTGAACAAAGACAATTTTATTTCTTCCTTTCCCATCTGGATACCATTTTTTTCTGTTTTTCGTTATCTTCAGTGTCCCTTTCTTTAGAACTTTAGTACCATGTTGAGTAGAAGTGGTAAGAGAGAAGATATCCTTACGTGTCCCTGACCTTAGGTTGCATGAAGGGAGAAAGTTGCCCAGCACAGCAGTATCTTGCCCATATCTTAGCCAGGTCTAGTATCCAGACCTTTTACATCATGAGGCATTTTTGAGTAAAACTCTTTTTATTTTAGCAGAATTATTCAAATTCTAGGTTTAACTCAAATGAAATTACTAAAGACACCCCATTACTGGGCTCAGTTGAAGGCTTTTGTTTGTTTTTTTATAGAGGCTGGAACATGCTTTCCTTGGGACATACTTTAGGTCAGAATACTTGTTTTTACTCACTGTTCTTTTCTTCTCTTTAAAACCTATGTACATATTACCTACAGGTAAAGTGCATAAAAAGATTAAAAGAAAATATTACCTTTACTGGGTAGCACACTCCCAGCACTGGATGGGGCCTTTGATTATCCTGTTAGATAGACAGGTTCTGTAAGGTGCAGAGAGAAACCCGTGTGCACCCTAGAGAGAGGAAAGAGACTTTGTTTTCTTGGCAGTTTGGGCTTCATTCTTCTCTGAATCCAGGTTCTTCTTCCTCCAACGAGAGGTTTCCCGAGGGGCAGAGAAAGAACTCACATCGCAGCCTGGGGTGAACAAAAATGAGGGGACGTAAGCAGTGAGCTCGGGAAGCAGAGGTGTCAGGGGTCCGATTAGGGTTGTTCTCTGCATCTGGGTCCTGGCATCTGGCCTGATGGGGCTTTAGTGTAGCAGCAGGCAGAGGGCCTGGCTGAAGTCTGTGTTCCTAGCAAACTCTTATTTTCAAAAATTTGCTGTAATAATATATCTGGGTGATATCACCAACGGATAGCCAGACTGTTGGGTGAAAAGTTTGTTATAGTGGGATCAAGCAGTGTCTCCACGGGCCCACAGTTAACTGAGTACTAGGAACACAGAGCTGAATTGCACAGTGTCCTATCATTAAGGACCTTAAAGACTTGGGGGGAAGGGGAGGCAGGCATGGATTAGGGAGACACGTAGTCAAATATGCACAATAAATTGTGAATAAAACTGCATGTGGTGTAAGAGTTAAGGGACAAAGGAGGGAGTGCCTCGATGTCTTAGAGAGGACAAGACAGGTCCGAGAGCTTGCGTGGTGATTGAGCTGAGTGCTGAGGAGAACGCAGAGGCCCTGCAGGCAGCCGGGAACAGTCCTAGTTACGCATTCTCATGACACCTGGTACTTTTCCTGTGGAACACTAACACATTGTAATTTATTAAATGTTTGTTTCAAAATTGCTTAATATTGCAATTCATTCTCTTGCTTGAGAATGTAAGCTCCCAGGGGGCTCCTGTTCCCCATTGTACACACAGAGTTCTGTGGCTTTAATCCCCACTCTAGATATTCAGCATTTTAAAACTTTTTATTGTGTAAATTTTCAAGGATGCACAAAAGTAGAGAACGTTGTTTAATATACCTGTCACCAGCCTCAATAATTTCTATCATTTTACATTTTGTCAATCTTATTTCAACTATCATCTGTTCGTTCTTTCTTTCTTTCTTTCTTTTTTGCTTAGGTAAATCCCATATCATTTCACTTACCATAAATCTCTGACTGAAAAGAATAGTTTTATATAAGAGCCACCTCATTATAATACCTAACTAATTCACTATTATTCCTTAATATCATCTAATATCCAGTCCATCTTCAAATTTGCCTAATTGCCTCAAAAATGTCTTTTTAGAGTTGTTTTGTTGGAATAAGGAGCAAAACAAGACCCACCTCTTGCATTTGGTTATTATGTCGTCTTTGTAACTTTCATTATGTGATAGTCACCCTAACATTTTTGATCTCACTAATTTGTCCTGGAGAATATCCCACATTCTGAATTTGGCCTGTTGCTTCTTTGGGTTGTCATTTAACTGGTTCTTCTTTTCGTATGTTTTCTATAAACTGGTTTTTAGATTGAAGAGCATGATTAGATGAGGGTTCTACTTTTTCTGCAAGAATATATTTTATAAGTACATCAGGATATTTCACAGTGTATCACATGCATATCTTGAAGCACAGAATGTCCGATTGCCCCGTCATTAGTGTCCTACCTCATTTGGAAAGCCGTCACTGAAGAAGTTGTACTTGAGCAGAGTCTTGAAGGAGCCTCGCGGGCGCTTCCCGGTCAGAGGAAAGGGCAAGCCCGGGTGCACAGGACCGTCACACAATGGCACAGTGTGAACCCTGGCAAGTTTTGCTTTTCTTTTTATCTCAGATTTAGAATTGATAATGCCCTTCAATTTGAAAATTGAATTTTAAACTCAATTTCATTCACCATTACTTTTAGGATAATTACCTTTGAGACTGGGAAATTCTATGCACTTGCTAAATGTAGGTTTTTCTATTTAAGTCACTCACACCTAGCAAGTTTTCTTTTCTCTGTTGTTGTGGAGAGGGCTTACTATTTTTATCTTGAGAGAGATTTTGTGGACTGTGGGATGGAGTTCAACTCTGGAAAGAGAACTTGTAGTTTAATATCATGGCCTGATCATTAAGTGGCAGTATAAGAAAAGCTCTTAACAATGGATTTTGCTAATGTTGTTCAATTACATCACAGGCTTTCCTTTATGTAACAATTGACTCTAAGGGTCAAGGAGATGTTTCACTGAGTGCAGAACACTGCAGAATTCATCAGGTACATCCTGGGATGATGTTATATCTATTTTATTGAATTAGTGAAATTGGCATTTGGTTAACAGGAAACAATAGGACTAGACAAGAAATCTAATTACTGACTATGATAGAAGAAGCTATCATTCAGTTAGTCTTTGAGGGGTGATTAGGGTTTAGACATGTTGATCGTTTACACTTTGGAAGGCTAAGGATGGAGGGGAGGAGGTCAAGCCATTTGATGGAGAGGAGGTAAGTAGTTTCCTATGAGAAGGAATATCTGGAATACTCCTGGAGTATCCCCTCTTAATTTGGATACTGGTGACTGAGATTTGAACATTGATAAACAATTGTCTACCACTGGAATGAAGCTACTCTAGACCAGATTTCATAATAAGCTTTACCAACGTTAGCAACTTAGTATGTATTAGTTTTGGTGGGAGCATCTGTCCTTGAGAGAATCAGTGGATGTCAGTAGAATAATGAGGCAGGGATGGTCAGAGTGAAGCAAAAGGGAACTTCCAAGGGAGGTGACATGCAAGGGTGGGAATCTGACTGAAGGAGTTGTGCTGTGAGGTCATTGCTTGGGTTCAGGTCTGCTAATCCTTGAGCAACACTAAACCAGGGATGGTGTGGTCACAAGTGGGTGTGTGCATTTTTATGGCTATGATATTCTGTTGACGAAGCTGGCAAAAGGGGAGAGTTGAAAGGATGAGCTCATATGTCTATTTGGTTGATAATTTTTCATTCTGAGAAAGTCTGTAGTTTAACGTAATTTACTACTGCATGCAATAATGCATGGTTTGCATGAGCTTTCCATTGTAGATCAAAATAGTTTACAAATTTTTTTCTGCAGGAACAAACCAGATGAAAACTACTCCCTGGGTTGGTATGTGGGTCCAAGAGTTCTGGTGTGGGTAGAAATGAAAGGGTTTTGTTTATGGGAGCATTTGCCAAAATGGAGAGATGGAGCCATCAGCAGGAGAACAGCCAAGGTCAGAAAACTAGGACTGACAGGATTGTGTGTCAAATCAAGGGTTGTGTCAGCTAGGTTAAGAGTCACTTGTCAAGGAGGACTTGGGTCTGGATGCCCACGTATGTGCTGATGGGCACGTGCTCCTGGAACAGGTACACTTGGTATAAGAAGACACTGTGGGGAACGTCCAGTAGTGTGAGCAGTGCTTTTTCATGTTAGTATTCAGGAGAATCACATGCTGGTGTGTTCAACAGTAAACAATGTGAATGTCACCTAGAGAAAACAAATTCACAAGGTCATTTAAGCACCCAATTTAAAGTGGAGCTGTGCTTTAAGTAATGACTTACCCTGTGTTCTGTTCTGAATTGGTGTTTGGGGACATAAAAACCTCCCAAACAAATGGCCACAGAATGCATTTGGCGGTAGATGAGGAAGAATTACTTCTATGGATTGTGATTTGAGCCAATATTTTTCTTAATTATAAACATAAAGTGTGACTAGAATATATTCTCAAGCCATTCCATAATCAAATAGGTGCAATGAATTTGTAAGCTTCACAAGTAAATAAGGTAAATGTGATTCTGAATATGCATGTCTTTGATATAGAGGTAAAACCGAGCTGCTCATAGGGTGAACCGGCAAAGAGGAGTGAGACCATGGGTGAGGTGTGGGTGTCCTCGCCTCTGCTAGCCCATTTCAGAAGATAATGTAATATTTCATGAAAAAATTTTTAGTTTTCGACAGTGATTAACACATATGAAATACAAAGACGCCTTTAACTTCTTTGTACAAGGTGGCTTATGTTAGGAATCTCATAAATCTCAAAGGGTGGAGACAGTAGATACAAGACAAGCGGTCTCTCAGGCTTCTGTGTGTGTGGCAGTCCCTGACAGGTAACTCTTCCGTGAGTGGGCCGACTTCCTGTGTTTCTGTATCCTGCTTGCTTGTGCCTTCCTTTTACTGAAGAGCTGCACGGTCACTTACTCATTCAATGAACATGTGTCATGCACCTTCTATATGCCATGTACTGTGTGCTGGGCTGGGGATAAAGATACAAAGAAGACACAGACCTTGTTCTCCAGGAACTCACAGTCTAGGGGGCTAGTTTACAGCACGCTCCTTAGAAGGGCTACTGCTTGATGTTGCCTATTTCAGATAAAAATAGAAAGTATGCTGTTCCTTCTCTCTCTTTTTCTCTCCTGTCTCCCTATGTTGCCAACCTTCCAATCAGCAATAGTTATATGTTTTCAAGCTTCTATCTCAGGCTATTTCTATTTTTGTTCTGGTCAAGGCAACCACCCTACTCAGTTCTTCCCTTCTCTCTTCCTTTTCCCTCCTAATCATTAGCTCCTAAAGAAAAAGTTTTCTTTACTGAAGCAAGTAGACCACTGATTTCAAAGTCGCTTTTTTCTTCCTAGCCTTTCAAACACATTTTTAATATAACAAACACGTTTTATAGAAAAAGCATGATTTTCTAAATGCTTTTTTTTTTTTTATGATCCCTATTCACCAATTGTATAGATCAGGGGGACCTAATTTTCTGAAAATGATGTGTGAACTTGTGAACTTTTACTTGATTCCAGCAAAGGAGTCACCATCACATATAGAAGAATTGTATAAATTTCTACGATGACTGCCTCATTTAAATGAAGGCTGAATATGCAGAAAGGAGACTCATGTTCCCAGGGAATTGGTGACTTTCTCAAAGGCCAGTGTGTCAGAACTGAAAAGGAGAGCATACGCCATAATCCACTCAGCTTCCCACAGAGGAAACCAAGATGGATGTGTAGCTACTTCCCTAAAGCGGCCGACATCTGCTCACTCAGTCTTAGGTCTGTTGTTTGTTGTTGGGAAGATATCACCACTCTGTGCTGAGATTTCAGTTGATATTCTCCGAGTCGGGTTATGTTGGAACCTGCCTAATGAAAGTGTTCTTTAGCTTTTGCTGTATCGTAGGAAAAACAACCTAAAAAATCCAATAGAAAATTTATTTTTAAAGGCAAGTGAGCCTAATATTTTCCTTCAATGGGAGCCTTTACTGTTGTGAATTCTTTAGTTGCTCTGTTTGGTTGTAATGAGTCGTGACAGGCTGCCATTGCTTGAATACCCTGTCCTCAAGTGTGGACTGAATATCTACTGTAACCCTCTCTAGGACCTAGAGTTACATTAATGAACTGTAATTCATCTCCAGTATATGACTGTCATTGAGCTTAATTAGTAAATATATCTGAAAGCTAGTAAGTATATCTGAAATCACTTGATTCAATGGAAACTAACAAAATCTTCTTTACTTCCTGTGAGTTAGGTATTTATAATCCGATGTCCTTTCAGTCTGCCCTGCTAATGCACTAATTTTCTTCTTTTGATGGTGTGACCTTTCCTCTGCTCAGTAATCTAGAGGTGATGGAACAGTATTTTAACAACTGTCACTTCTTTTTCTGTTGTATCCTTCAAAAAAAATGTGTGTCTTACATGTCCACTTTAGAAAGAGAAGGACTGGTAAAATATTAAGCATTCTATTCTTATATATACTCATGCTCTGCAATTTTAAGAGCAAGACTCCTCCCCTTTAAAACTCTGACTTATGGAGAAAAAATGTTTTAAATCTGTACCATCAAAGCTTTGTTAAAGTGTGGAAATATTTCAAGCTTAAACAATATACTTTCAAATTAAAGCTTATGAAAAGATGCTTGGTGGAGTGAAATAGAAGAAAAAGACTTTCAAGTACACTTAGACAATTTTAGTGGAATGCATATCTGACAATTATAAAAGAATAAAGACTATTAGAGCAACATTAAAGTTTTTAATCTTATTGCAAGTACAAATTAGGACCACTCATCTGTTGAAATGATCCTTCGGTCGTGGTATACTCCTTTTTGTGGTAAACTCAGGGAAGGCAGCACATATGTGTGTTTCAATTCGTGGCATACCTCTCTTGGAAGAGTGACTCAAAATATTTAGTCTTAGCCAAGACTCTGCAGAAAACAGAGCCCCAGGCAAAACTTTTTGTGGTAGTATCCTACTGCAAAGTGTAATCCCAGGGTGGCAGTAGTGAGGGGAAATGGAAGGAGAGTCAGGGGAGAGAATCAGTCAGTCAGTAAATGTGAGGTGGTTCATTACCGACCATGCATGACTTCTTGAAAAATCACAGCCAGTAGTGGGTGAGATGAGCTGTAGGGACCCACTGCACTTCGGAACAGTCTGCCAGAGGGAGGAAGGCAGAAGCACCTGTTCTCCTTCTCAGCATCATCTACACTTCCAGGTCTTGCCACTTGGAAGCCAGATCCTACATCCCATTCATCTGGGAAGTGGAAGAAGCCAGAATCTTGCGTTGGGCTTGCCTGGAGCTGGGGCAGTTTCTGCCTCAGTGGGTGTTAACAGAGGCTGGCACAGCCCCGCCTTAACACAGGGTGGGGGGTGGCAGCAGAGGCGGCTGGAAGTGCTAGAAGGTGAGACAACAGCAAGGCTCGCTGAGCAGCTGAGTGACCAGAAGGCAGATGAGTTTGTGCAAACCTGGGAGGACACAAACCTCAGGTCCACGACAGTGTTCCCCTTGGACCACTGAGATTCGCTCACACCCTCTTGGTGTTACCATAATGTGGGACCTCCATTTTTGTAAGAACAAGATGCCCTCATTTTAAGACAGGATGCCCAAGAGAAGAGGTGTAAATCCAGCCAATCCAGATTTTCCTTAAGCATGGTAGCCACCCGTAATTTCTGAAAAGGGTTTAGAGAGGCTAAGTCAAACTGTAGCCTCCTCTGCTGTTGCTTATCCTGCTGCTGTAACTAATATTCCTCAGCTTTCTCGAGGGTTTCTTACCCTGAGGACTCTCCTCAGGAAGGGATCTGGGATCTTACGTGCCTTGCCTTGATGGGCTGTAGTTGTCGTCTGCCTGCCGACGGTTGTCACTGGGCATGAGAGTATAGGAGGAGCGCCAGTGAACTTCTTGGGTTTCAGACACACTTCTCCCTGGCTTCTGGATTATAGTCCTAGAATGCCATAGTCATCAGGGTTGATTAACTTCCCAGTTACTATACTCCTTTTTTTCTCCTGCTTGCCACTGACTTGAGGAGTTCAAAATGGCTTGGTGGTTTGTCATAGCCTCCAATTCAATGGAAATATTACTATATCCTCTCCTAGAAGTGGGACCCACCCAACTCCAAGGCCCAGGATTGCTGGCCTGCAGATCTCATGTTTTCAGTTTGAGAAACCACAAATTTTGCATGGGGAGGGGTGGGTCACTGGAAGTGAAAGATGAGAAGAAAGGAAGAGATGGTAGAAAGGCTGTCTCCTCATGCATCCTTCTGCATTCCAGCTGTTAGGGAGACACTTTGGCCATTGTTGAAATGCAGGTGCTACACCCTGGAGCATAGTGCCACACTCCTGAAATGCATTTCCCAGGACTTTAGTTGAGCTTTTGACAGACTGTTTCACTTTTATCAGCCCAGGCTTCTAGCAAATATCCCATAGTCATGAGCCTGTTGTCTTCACTCATTTAAAAAAAAAACGAACCTTACGGTCTAAAGTAACGTCATGGGGGTACCGTACTGAAGAATCAGGCATTCTGTAAGCAGCTGAATGTTAGCACTGGTGAAGGCTGGATCCCATATGCCACTAACAGACACTTCAACTGAGCCCGGAAGTAGTTAGAGTTGCCCAGGCCCCTTTGGTCCCAGCAGAGCAGGTGTGGGACCTGGGGCTGCTTTGACTCCTGCTGCGCTGGTACAGAGGGGGTCTGGTCCTCAGCTGGGGAGAGACTGAGACACTGACAGCGCTCAGAGGTCCGGGAAGGGTGGCACGAGCTGAACTTCTACGTTGAGCCCAAGGGAGACGACCCAGAAGGAAGGTGGAACTAAGCAAATCTAAGCAGGGAGGGGGATGCAAATTGGATTTGGTACACATTCTAAATGTGTTTTCATTGATTATAACCCCATGTAACTGTATGAAGTGGGTGGAAGTCAAGAAGATTCATAGCCTTGGTTTCAGGGTCTTATCGCAAAACCAGTGTATGATTTAAGTAAGATTGACAGCTAGCTGCAGAGCCAAGTTCTCCCACGTCCTCCTCACCTTTACTTCTGAAGAATGGTGCTGTGGTTTGCTGGTCCAGTGAGAATCGTGGAACTTTAGGTGTTAGGACACCTGGATTTATTTAGTTCAAGACCTATTACCAGCTAGCCATGAGATCTTGGACCCTTTTTTTTTTTAAATCTTTTTTGGCTTCAGAATCCTTACCTGAAATGAAGGATAGTTCATGTCTCTTCCAGTTTTAAATCTTATGAGCTGTAACTAAAATCATATTATGCTGGCAAGGCATGCCCTCTTTAGACTCATTACTGTCTTCAGGTTCAATTCTGTAAATTGAAGGAACTGATACAAGGTGGCGCAGTGCAGACTGGGGCTTACAAGCAGGAAGGTGGAAACGTATTAAGGCAAATACAAATAAAAATTCAAAAAAAAAAAAGATGGAGGAATGTGATTTAAAAAACATTGCTAGAAGCAAGAAACTAGGCTCAATGTTTATATCTTTTCTTTTTAATACCACTCATTCTCACTGTCTTTCAATTATGTGCTAGAGGCATTAATTCTGAAACTACTTTTCCTATGAGCTGAAGTGTTGGGGGTCACCTTCATGGGCACCCCTGCCATTGTTTGGCAGCTGAGTGTGTTGGCCTAGAATCCCTGCAGCCTTTCTCCCTGAACCGCCGCCTCGTTATGAAGGAAGCTGTCACTTGAACCCTCAGGTTCTGTTCTTTGAAACAGCTGCTGATGGGACATCATAAGTTTGGCCCGTTGCTCATTACATATTTATGTTGAGGGGAGTCTTCAAATTACCTTTTAGCATCTCATTATCATTTAGTATTTCCTACTTCTAAGTGAAATCAGGGTAGAAAGATGGAGAAAAATTATGCAGGGACTCTCTCATCTCTTTTTATGGCTAGAACTTCTTGGATTCATCTCCCAAGCAAGGAGTCACAGGAATGATAAAATAACTGGCCTCAAGTTGTTACAGACATTCTTACCTCGCTTTGATTGCACTGTATAGGCTTCTAGGTTTCCTAGCTTCTTAGTGAAATAGATACTTTAGCATTAAACTAGACTATTGCTTCTGCTCCACTCAAAGTTTTTGATTCTTAGTATTTTATAACCATTCTTACAACTCTCAGCAATTTTTCATTTTTGGTTTCTTTCCAGTCATCCACTGAATTTTGTTTTTAAGTAGGCATATTTTCCAAGTCCTTTCTTATTCCCTGATTGTTCCTTTTTCATTGAAGCTTATTTTTGATTTATGGGTACAAATTCCACAGAGGATAATAATTATATATAATTATTGAGTGTATGTGTGTGTGTATATATTTTTTTTTTTACTGAAATGTCCCTATTTCTAACAGGACCTTTGATTCTTTCTGGTGGAGCACTGTGCTGTGCTGTGCAGATTGCCCCCGAGGAAGAGCTTATTACCCTAACTGTGAGAGTGTTGTCGGCAGGCAGCCCTTCTGCTGTCAGACCCTGTGCTCTTCAACTTTTCATTTATAGTGAGATTATTTTCACTGAGATATACCCATGGTAAATATTGGATCTTAAAACCTCCTAAGTTATGAAACCACCTCCTTTGTGGTTTTATAACTTTGTTTGCAGTGAATTTCCAGTTTCTGTGTCTCTTACTACCAGCTAACATTGACTAGTCACTTAGGCGCTGGAAGCTGTCCAGAGGACTTCATAGGATTCAACTACTTTAATCTACACAGTCCCCTACCAGCTGGGTGTTATCAGCATCTCCGGTGTTGTGGATGAGGATCCCAGGGCTTAGGCAGATTGGGGAATCTGCTCAAAATTACAGGGTGGCACGCAGTCCAGCGGGGAATCCGTCCAGGAGGTCTGGCCCTACGCACACATCCTTAGCCATTTCACATTCTGCCTCCTGACACTGAAGGACAGAATTATATTCCAACAAAAAGTTCTGCTTTTTTGGCATGGGGAGGGTTTTGTACTATTTTGGTTTATCTGTGATTGTGATTTACTTCATTAATTTGAAAAATAAGAACTAATGAAACTAGACAAAGAAAGTACGGCTACATAATTATGGGAATATCCAGGAAATCAGCTATATTCACAAGAAGTAAGTGCTAGAAATAATGTATTTAAATTTCACATTTATCTGTAAATAGCTGTTAAGTTGTCATGTATGTGAGTCAGTGTGTAAGTTTTAAAGATTATAAGCACCAATTTTTACTATTCTGTGGCTTTAAAAAAGCTGTATCTATGGAATCAATCTTTTTAAAACAAACAAATAACAGTATAAACAATTTTAAGTACTTTATATTTTAAAAGCATTAGGGTCAAATTTGAAACTGATAACAGTATTTTTATTAAAAAAATCTTAATGTTTTGTTTTTCATAGTCAAGTAGATGACTAAATTTTCAAGATTTATTTTCATGTAAGATTCTTGCTATTTAAGGAAAAAAATTAAATTTAAAGAATGTTTGCAGTAAGAGAGATTCTGATTGCTTTGTCCCTATGTGTCCTTTTCTAAATATAATTTTGAATAGCAGATGGTTAGATTCAGACAACACAGTTTTTAGTTTATTTCTTTGTCATTACTCATAGTTTGAAATTTAGAAAACTTGAATTCAGGAGAGGAAGGAAGATAATCAGTTTATAGTAAATTTGATCTCACATTTCTCCCTCCATCTGAGTGGGATTAACCATGTCTTTATAGTGTTGAGATGTATTTTACATCTATTCTAGGCACATGAAATGTTTTGGATCAGGTTGTTGGCCTGCCCTCAAATTCTCATATACTTTCCAAGCTGCTTTTACTTCAGAGGAACTCAAAAAGCTCTAATTTCTGAAAATAGAAATGAGGCAATGGTTTAAAATATTTAAAATTTCTTCTGGTTTTGTCAGTCAATAATCCTTATTTCAAAACCACTCTCCTCAAAGAGATTTTCTTGGTGGCATAAAGTATTGAAGGGGAAAAGTGGAACTGTTACTTTCATTTAATGTTGCTCCAGTGTACACAACATGCATTGAGATCTGCTATTATCCAACTCATTCAGAATGGATTAGAGACAGTCAGTATAACCTCTTATGACATCTCTAAAATCTCATCTTCTCTGAATCCTTTTTCTAGTTAAACAACAAAAGTGATCTATTCATTCTTTTTTTAAAATTGAGATGTAGTCAACATACAACATCGTGTAAGTTTAGGATGTACCAAGTATTAATTTGATACATTTATATATTGCAATATGATTAGTACCATAGCATTAACTGACACTTCTATCACATCACATAATTACCATTTCTTTTTTTGTGGCAAGAACAATTAAGAATTCTGCTCTTAGCAGTGTAAAAGATACAGTATTGTTGGCTATAATCACTTTGCTGTACCTTAGATATCCAGAACTAATTTATCTATTAGTTGTAAGTTTGTACCTTTAAACAAGATCTCCCCAATCCCCCTTTCTCCCAGCCCCTGGTAACCACTGTTCTACGTCTGTTTCTGTAAGTTCAGCTTTTTTGTACTCCACATATAAGCAATACCACACAATATTTATCTTTCTTTGTCTGACTTATTTCATTTAGCAGAATGCCCTCAAGGCCCATCCATGTTGTTGCAAGGGACAGGATTTCTTTCTTTCTCATGGCACAGGGAGAAGTTGAGCTGTGTTTTAGGCCTAATGAAAGCCTTAACCCGAAGTCATAAAGGGAGCTTTGGACCTGGGGTGCCCCTTCAGCATTCTCCCAGGTTAGGCCATGTCAAGCCCTCGTGAGATATGGGAAATCCTGTGAAGGGGCGTGGCCTTGTGGAATGGGGCTCTCGACCACTGATGGGGCTACAGTGGAACACTCTCCCAATGAGGGTAATGAGCTCTTTCTGGATGGGAATCTGGGCAGCACACCATGGTATCCACCATTAAGACTCAAAAACCGTGTTAGAAAGGGAGACATTTCAGTTAAATGAGAATTTTATATATATACATATATATATATATATAAAATATATATATATATAAGATATATATATATATACACACACATACACACACACACATATATATAATTATTAGCCTCAGAAGAATTTGTGCCCATAAATTTAGAATTGGCTTTAGTGGGAAAGAAACAGAGAACAAGAAAGAATTTAAAAATATATTTACTTAAATAAAAGCTATCCAGTGGATGACTGCGAAATGAAGTAGACTTGTGTGAGTAGCAAGCTTGTTATTTGGAAGATAAAGTTGAGAACACAGAACTAGGCAATATAAAGTTGGAAAAAAAAGTGAGAAAAGCTGAAATATTTGGATGAGTGTTTTAAGAGATGCAATGTTTTTCTCATGTGAAGTTTAAAAATAGGAAACAAAGTTGAGAGAGGAGAGGATACTAAGGAGCCATTAAACAGAAAAAACAAAACACCAGTGCAGGTCTGAAGAAAGAAATGGTCTTTAAATGGAAAGGGTCCACCAAATGCCAAGTCTGTTTAATAAAAAGAAAAATAAAAACTAAACAAAAACGAAAAACCACACCTAGATACAATCTGGTGAAATTCAAGACCTGTTGGACAAAGAAAATTCTAAAGCCTTTTGGGGAGAAAAAAACATAAAAAAAAGCAGGTCACTACAAAGGGATGAGAATTACTCTGGCATCAATGGATATCAGAAGATCATGGAACAATTTCTTCAAAGTTTTGAGGGTTTTAAACTCAGAATTTTATATCTAGCTAAGTGATCAGTTAAATAAAAACAATTGAGGCACAATAGTACTTGGAACATTTACCATTCATACACTCTTTGTGTAAAATATTATTCCCAGGGGGTACTGCAGTAAAATGACCAGAAATACTAAATGAATACAAGAAAGATGGAATAGGACTCGATGAATAAAGGTAGCTAAATATATCTGAAAAATGATGAAATTCAGAAAAAAAATTAAAACAGAATTCAAAAGAACTAGATTCATGGCTGCTTTCCTTTTAAGGGGAAGAGAATCACAATTATTTTATGTCCAATTACTACTTACTATTATCATAGTGGAGCAGTAATAAATAATGTCTCATGGTGGTAAATCAAGAATTTGAGACTTCACTGTACTATTTAAATTTAAAAGAGAAATCGTTGGAAGAACTACATATAATAATGTAATGAAACAAAATGAAGTGGAAGGAGTGGTAAAATATAGTATAAATTTATCTTTAATTAGAAATATCAACAGACATTACTTACATTTATAAACTGTGAAAAAGAAGTTCAATTATGTTACTTAGATTTGTAATGGCAGAAAAACCAGACAATATAAAGTGGTTGCCTTTGGAACTAGAATCAAGGAGAAGGGTAAGGGAGATGTTACTTATTTTTTATTTTTTATAGTAATTATTTTTTCTATTATATGTAGAAATTATATACATTAAATACAAGCTAGTCTAAAACTACATGTATGAATAGTGATTTAGTTAAGCAGATTGTAGTATTTCTATATATGAGAGTAAAATCCAACAATTGGTTTACAAAAATATACGAGGGCAGTAACAAAACAACTACAAGTCTAAAATCCACGGTGTAAAACATTATATAAATTGGATTTAGTGTAAAAATGTAGACACTGACCAAGTTAGCCTTTCAAAATAATGATATTTATTATAGATTTATTTAACACAACAAAAGGAGTTTTCAATATAAGATGATCCAATTTATATAAATAAAACCTCCCTCCACAACACTTTTTTGGGGTAGATAGTACGGGCAGAAGGCCACAGTTCCTGTCGTACGTCCACTTCCCTGGGTCAGACTCTGGGACAGAGATTTGCATGCAGGTGATGTATTGGGAGTGCTTTGGGGAACATACCTGTGAGGGAGAGAGGGAAGATGGACTGGGCAGGGAGAAGCCGAACTACCATGCATTTGCAACATCCAGTGGACCCCGGGATCTCTGGGGCTGGCTCTGGGGCTGGCGTGGACTTTCAGAGTGCCTGACTTGAGGCAAGGGTACCTGGCTTTTGTACTCCTGCACTGAGGACCATTGGTTTAGGTTGCCCCCAGGGAAGCATAAGCTTGAATGAAGCAATGCTCTTCAGTTCAGGGCAGTGCTTATGGTGGGACTCAGCTGTGAACCATTGTGGGTGAACACTCCTGGCAGCTGGAAGAGTAAGTGCCTCAGTACTAAATGAGGAATCTGGTTGGGATACCAAAGCGTCCCTTGCAGTACCCCAAACACTATGAGGTTTCTGTGATGGATCGTCAGTCCCCTTGTAAGTCTCCCCCTGGTGGATGCCGAGATTATCACTGTGAGTAAGATCCTGTTCCAAGATGTTTGTTCATAGCAAGATCCAGAGTCTGTGTCTAGAGGCTGAACCTTCAGTCTTAGGAGAGTGGATGGGCAACAGGCAGTCCTGCAAGTGTCATGAGTGGTGGAAGCTCAGGGCTTTATTCTTAACAAACCCTAATATGTTGGGTCTAGATGTGAAGAGTGAACATTAGACTCTGCTGTAACCTCCCATCAGACTTCAAGTTTTGTAAATATGTAAATTAAGTATCCTTCACTGAGCACAGGCAGTTCTTGTGGTGCTGATAAAGTGCTGACAAGGTGCTCTAGCCAGAACTTAGTTTCTTTGTTTTGGGTTTTTTTGGAGGGGGAGGTAATTAGGTTTGTTTATTTAATGGAGGTTCTGGGGATTGAACCTAGGACCTCGTGTATGCCTGGCACAGGCACCCTACCACTGAGCTATACCCTCCCTCCTAGAACTCAGTTTCAATCCATACACATAAATATAGAAGGTAAATCTTACCAAGCTATGGAAGAAATGTACATGCCTAATTTTAAGGAAAGACTTTTTTTCTCCTCAAAATTATCCCTTGAAAATACACAATTTATATTTGAGACCTTTTTAACCTTTCATATTACAGGATATTCTCTTAATTAGTCTGTTTAAACCAAAGAAATACTGTTTGGGGGAAGACATTAACTTGAAACAATTTTAATCAATACCATTTGTGCTTTCTTGTCAAGATCACCTAATGTAGTCAATAAAAAGATTTCAGAAGTTTAGTGCAGGTTTGGTTATTCCTGTGCATATTCCTTCACAAATAAGAGTGTTAGGAATTGCTTGTAAACAATTTTTAAAATATCAATTTAAAAAGCAATGTAATAGGTGATTATGTTACGGAAAATAAAAACAAACATCCACTGTAGTAGTTCTGAAATTTCAGTGTACATCCATAGCACGTGGAAGGCTTGTTAAAATAGAGACTACTTGGGTTCAGCTTCAAAGTTTCAGATTCATAAGTCAGATAGGGAGCCTGACATTCTTCATTTTTAACAAGTTTGCAGGTGATACTGATGTGGCTGGCCCAGAATCACACTTTGATATCAGCTGATCTACTGGCTACAGAAAAATAATCATCCTCATAAAAATCATTGTTCTAGTGCTTTGTAAATAAGCTCTTATGACTTTGAACAAGTTTGCAGTAATAGCATGCCAAACAATTAGAGTTGAAGATAAAAGTCTTTGGAAAATTATGTTAGAAGAGTCAAATTGTGACCACAGAGCTATTGATGTCCAACATATATCTGAAGTTTCAATAAGTTTTTTCATGAAATGGAACAGTGGAAAGAAAGTGGTGATTATAGAAGAGATGGTGAGAATCAGATTGTTCATAAAAATTTTGAAGTTTTAATTTATAGCTTTTCTACTAAATTCAGTAGAAGATGGAGAGATGTCAATACATTTGTGCATTTCTCTTGCAAGTAATTAATAAGAACAATGATTTATTGTGTGTAGAATGTGCTACTTTATAAGAGTTAAAGACCATCATGTCTGGAAGGGATTGCGTAGATCACTGGGTGCTATCATATTGAAAATCTCTGTTATTAAATCAGTGATCCAGAGAGAGTGCTGTGTGACTTAACCCCGGTCACACAGTGACCTACTGTTTGAGTTAGGAATTAAAGTTATGGAAGCTGCCATCACAGCTGGTCCAAATTTGTGTTAAGTCTTAATATTCATATCAGATCTTTGTGTGGGTTAGGGCAGACTTGCCCTTCTGGATCTCAATTGCTTATAAAATTAAAGATGTTGTATGAAGTAGATAATCATCATTTATCTAGTTATGAATTTCACTAGACCAGGAAGCAGTCCTTTCCTTCACGTATAGTGTGTGACATCATATTTCTGCATTCCTAAAATTCCTGTTTTTTTCAGTTAACATCTTTGAAATAAGGATGTGGCATACAGTTGGCAGTATATCATAGTTTAATGTCCATTATCAGTTTTTTAAATGGTATACAAAATTATGGCGTGCCATATACTGCATAGTGCCTTACATTCAGTGAAAGACAGTATAATAGAAGCGTCCTCTCAGAGTAGTAGCACAAGGTTAATAGCCAAGTATTGGCTTATGTGTGGCGATGTTTGAATTCCTGCTCATTTGCCTCCTCTTATTGCCAGGTTGTCCTGAATTGTTTAGCTTTAGACCTTGATTTTTTGAAAATTAAACAGTTTGGCAACTTTATCAATAATGTTACTTCTAGTACAAACATTCTGTCATTTTAGAGGAGGATGTTGATGACAGTTGACACTGTGACTGAAGAAAGGGGAGATACACCAGGAAGTTGACACACTGAAAACCAGCAAACCATAACTATCTGACTCTATCAATCAATCTACTCTATTTCAGAAATGACAGGAGATGGTTTAGTTTTTGACTAGTTCAAGGCTTGTATGTTCATGCTACCAAAGAGGAATGATTTCAGCATATACAATGACTCATGGATAGTGTTCAAAAAAGGGGTGGTTACCTAAGTTTAGTAAAAATAAAATGTCACTGCATGCTATTTTATATCCCGTAAAATTAAATGCATGTATCAGATCAATTATATGTTGACTATTATGAGAGACTAGTTTAAATTTCAAACCTCTCTTCTTAAATGTATTTTTAGCTTTCATTATTCTGTGCTCTCATATCCTGTGGGTTAATGTAATTTTGGTTAGATTCTTGATTACTCTTTAGAACTATATCTGGGTTTAGTATATAAAGACAATAACTTTAATATTCCCAGGGAAACTGCTGAAAGAGGCTGTGTTTACATAGAATTGGGGCTGCCTTTTTTCCTTTGTCTACCGCTGTCATCAGTCTTGTAAGCAGTAAGTGAGAATGGAAGCTGTCATCCAGACCTCAGCATCAGCTTCAGAGCCTTCAGGCAGCACATTTCCATTTACTTTCCTTAAAGCACTGAGCTTCTTTCTGTCCTTTCTTGATAACCAGAACTTGACTTTATCTGCACCTGTCACTCCAGCCAGTACACAGATTTGCTCATCACACTTGTTTTCCATATCATTTAAAAGACTTAGCTATGATTATGGATTGCTTTCAGAAATGCTTCCTTCTGGTCATAGCTGTGTATGTCTTCTCATGCATGAAAATATGTAGACCCGAAGGCCCTATGGCAACAGAAAGAGTTCCCATAAAATGCTGAGGTTACAGTCTAGTGTTAATGCAGCAACTCAAAGTAATAGAAGTAAAGCTAAAATTTCAAGACTACCTTTATGCCCTTGTACCCAGGAGTTGAGAAGAGCCTGTTAAGTAATGCATGTGCAACAATAATTTGTACAGAGAAATTGTGAAAAATGTGTCCTCAGTTTTTTGACCTAATGATAAATGTGATACAATCAAATCATTAAAATGACTTAAATGCAGCTGAATGTCATTTGTTGCTTGCCATAGTATTTTAAGAAAAATTAGTCATTATGAACTCTTAAAAAGGTCTTAATTGCTTTATAACTTATGACAGCTCTAGGCGACTGGTAATAGCCATTTGGCTTTTGTGGAAATTATGAACTATGAAGGTCTACAGGTCATGTCTGCATGAGGGTGTGAAAAGAGTTTCTTCCTTTTAAAAACTATGTTTTTATAATTATCTAGAAAAATCTAAGGAAGTCAGAAGTAGAAATAGCCTAATGACTTGTTTCAGCCAGTATGGTCCCCTGTGCTATGACCTAATTTAGGACATTTTAAGTCAGTTATCATTGACCAAATAAATTGAAGTGGTTTTGGATCTGTCATCTTCTGGGTCAAAAATACCTTTTAGTGAGAAGAAAAGACCCCAGTCTATAAATATGCTATTTACAATTTAAATTTTCATATATTTAAATTTTAGAATATAGTATTTCATAGATTAGAAAAGAGAATAGTGATATCAAACTCATGGAAAATATTATGTAGAATAAGTAAATAGGGCATCATATCATTAGTTAAGTATAATTAAACTGTCTAGTGAGTATAAAGGTAGGTTGATTCCGTCATTCATTTGTTCTGACTCAGCACATATTTATTGAACTGTTATGTTTAAGATGTTAGGATGTCTCTTTTGGATGCTTGTGGTTATAATCACTTGGTTTTTGTTTTTTAACTGGGTTGCCATCTATTGTTATACACAGCATATGGTATGTTCCCAAGAAGTTTCCCCTCAGATGAATGGGGGTAGAGCAGATTAAAGTTTCATCTGAGTCTTGTTATTTTAGTGAGTGGTGAGCAGCAAGCAGCTGACAGAAGGAGGGCATCAAGGCCTTACGAGACTCTCAGTGAGGACAAGGCCAGAGGATAAGTGTAATACTTAATTCAGATAAGGCAAGAAGACACCACAGCAGTTTTTTTTCAAATAAAGTTGGGTCCAAAGAGAGTAGTTGACATTGCAAGGACATATATATGGCCCTGGAACCTTGTAATATTGTGTGTTTCAAAGTAAGCTTTTATCTTACATCTACAGATTTGTCAATCTGAGTAGATCTATAATACCATTAATTTTGTAAAGCAAATACAGTTTTAGTCACCACTGTGTATAGGGTTTTTGCACCTATAAATCTTGCTCCAAATTGTGGATAAATAAATAAGAACATCAAGAGTGTGTATGTATCAGAGTTCAGAGGAGACTACACTTGTTCCATGTATGCTAACAGAAAAAAAGAATTGTTGCTGTGATCAACTTAAAACTGACTCTTTAAATTGTGAAATGTAAGTCATGTTCTAATTACAAGTTGACAAAAAGCATATTTCTCCAAGATAGAAAATAAAAACATGGGAACCATGAGTACCTTGGCATCCCTCAACTGATCATCTGTTTTAGTTGAGGTGGTCAAACCTGGAAGATACTGGTCCTATTTACTTGCTCATGTTGACTCTTGACATTTGCTCTGCATCTCTTGGTACCCACATATCTTACTGTGCTTTAGTTATATGATATTTATCAAGGACTACTGTGTTCTATGTCTTTAAAAGTATCATTTCAAGTATTTGAAATTGATGTCATAATGCATAGACCGTTGTCTGGCATGTTACAAGCATTCAGATGTTTGTTGACTCACTGGAGGAACAGTGTTACCTTCATTCTACATGTTCTTCCAGAGCAAAAACAAAAATACAAATAAGAAAATCTTCACAGAAAAGAGTATGCTCCTACACTGTTGGAGAGAATGTAAATTGGTGCAGCCATGATGGAAAACAGTATGGAAGTTCTTTAAAAAACTAAAAATAGAGTTTCCATGTGATCTGACAATCCCACTCCTGGGCATATATCCAGAGAAAAATATAATTCAAAAAGATACATGCACCCCAATGTTCATAGCAGATAAGAGGATATGGAATACTACTCAACCATAAAAAAGAATGAGATGATGCCATTTTCAGCAACATGAACGGACCTAGAGATGATCATACTAAGTGAAGTAAGTCAGAAAGAGAAAGACAAATACTATATGATATCACTTACATGTGGAATCTGAAATATGATACAAATGAACTTATTTACAAAACAAAAACAGACTCACAGACATAGAAAACAAACTTACGATTACCAAAAAGGATAAGAGATGGGGAAGGATAGATTAAGAGTTTGGAATTAGCATGTATGAACTACTATATATAAAATAGATAAACAACAATGTCCTACTGTACAGCATAGGGAACTATATTCAATATCCTGTAATAACCATAATGGAAAAAGATATGAAAAAGAATGTGTATATGTATAACTGAATCACTATGCTATACATCGAAACAGATACAACATTGTAAATCAACTATACTTTAATAATTTTTTTAAAAAGAAAATTTTCATAGAGCCAGTATTCTTAGCATAGAATTCATTATGATATTACTGTAACTTATTTTGGACTCTTTATAACTTGTGAATGGGAGATCTCAGAATCTCAAAAGGGAGTCATGTTTTGCTAATTTATTTAGGAAAAACATGCTATTGGATACCTTATTAAATAATTCAAAAATGTGTAACAATTTATTTAAAAATATGGAATATATACAAGATAGGATCCAGGTGCCTTGTAGTGCAGGACATGTTACAAAGTGGTCTGCATGCTGGATAAACATATACAAAGAAAACAAGGACTAAGAATATAGAGAAGGCCCATATGTTCCTTCCTTTTCTCCACCACCCCTATCCTATCCTTTCATCTACCAATAGTCAGAGTGTATCCTAAGAAAAAAAGAGCTGCGGACTAGGAGTTCCATGGGTGCCTACATTTCCATCAATTAGAGATTCTTTTGTTTAACAAGTACAATGCCTATGGGAAATTACCACTGGGAAAATTTACCTTTTCCAGTTTACTGAGCAAAGGCCCTTGCTTCAAACTTTGCAGAACCCAGATAGAATATGATTAAAGTTTTAAGCTAAATGAAGCAACTGGGGAGGAATTCCCGATATTAACATTATCAAGAAACTGTCTCTTAATTTTGGCCTTTGGCTCTTGCTTGCATGTTCACCAACTCAAGTGGTAGAATTTAATGATGAGAGATCCCAAGTTTTAGTGTACTCCTTTTCATAAAACAGAAGGTCTTTTAATCCCCTCAAATTGTAGACCAAATTTACTGAACATTCTGTCAAAAATGTGTGCCACTCTTTGCCTAATAAATTACAAGCCTGAATTTATAGGTCAGTATTCCATGCAAGATGCATGTAGGTGGGTAGTGGTAGGTTGTAAATGCCTATGATATTTCAGTTCTGTATGAATGAAATAGCTATGATTCCTGCCCTCAAAGCTTACGGTCTAACAGGAATGTTACATATTAAATATATCATTACGTAAGTATTTAATTACAACCATGATGCAAGGAGGATGGACCCATTAACTAAGTTATTCCATCTAAACTGTTACTTGCACTGCTTACTTTGGAAAGCTGAGCTGAATTTATACCAAGGTTTATATATCCTTGTAGGGGGTTTCATGGTTCCATTCACCACTTTTAACATGGCTACACTGATAGTACATTTCAGGAAGTATTAACTCACTAATGTTCAACATCTAGCAAAGCTCTGGTGGAGAGAAACTGTACTTAAGAGGGACTGAGCTAAAAAATATGCTCTTCATCCTCCTTCAGATACTCTATTCCTGCATGAAATCAGTACAATAGGTTGCTGCCTGGGTGGACCGCATTTTGCTGCCCACCTTCCCCTGTGTGGTTTGTATTCACTTGCACTTCAACATGATGCCATTGACTTTTGTTGAATGATATTGCAGTAAACAGCCTGAAGAAACGCAAGAAACGCATTGCTGTGCTTACTGTAAGGGTGCTGTCCATTTCATTTATACCTTGTTCTCCAAGAGAACCTGGGGGGAATTTCCTTCAGGGCATAACAGACAAGTATTTGTGCTTCTTCCTAGCAACTAGGTTGTCTTTATCTCATTATGTATGTGAATTAAATAACTACAGCTACTTTCTGTCTTCTCATTTGATGCTGAAAAGTTAAAGTTTGTGGCTTATGTCCAGCAAATATATGGTGTTTTAAAGCATGCATTAAAAAAAACCACACTCTCTTTCTGTCTTTGTTTTCTACTTACTTCATTTCTCCCATCTAAAATTTACCTTATCTTGCTCCATGATACAGAATTTTTTTTTCAATTGAAGTACAGTCAGTTATAATGTGTCAATTTCTGGTGTACAGCACAGTGTCTCAGTCATGCATATACATACAAATATTCGTTTTCATATTCTTTTTCATTAAAGGTTATAAGATATTGAATATAGTTCCCTGTGCTATACAGAAGAAACTTGTTTTTATTTTTATTTATTTATTCATTTATTTATCTATTTTTATAAATAGTGGCTAACATTTGCAGATCTCAAACTCTCAAATTTATCCCTACCCACCCCCTTTCCCCTGGTAACCATAAGATTGTTTACTATGTCTACAGGTCTGTTTCTGTTTTGTAGATGAATTCATTAGTGTCCTCTTTTTCTTTTTTTTTAAAGATTCCACATATGAGTGATATCATATGGTATTTTTCCTTATCTTTCTGGCTTTCTTCACTTATAATGACAATCTCTACATCTATCCATGTTGCTGCAAATGCCATTATTTTATTCTTTTTTATGACTGAGTAGTATTCCATTGTATAAATATACCACAACTTCTTTATCCAGTCATCTGTCGATGGACATTTAGGTTGGTTCCATGTCTTGGCTATTGTATATAGTGCTACTATGAACATTGGGGTGCATGTATCTTTTCAAATTAGTTTCCTCCAGGTATATGCCCAGGAGCGGGATTGCTGGATCATATGGTAACTCTATTTTTAGTCTTTTGAGGAATCTCCATACTGTTTTCCATAATGGTTGCACCAAACTATGTTCCCACAAACAGTGTAGGAGGGTTTCCTTTTCTCTACAGCCTCTCCAACATTTATCATTCATGGACTTTTGAATGATGGCCACTCTGACTAGTGTGAGGTGATACCTCATTGTAGTTTTGATTTGCATTTTTCTGATAATTAGCAATATTGATCATCTTTTCATGTTTCTATTGGCCATTTGTATGTTTTCATTGGAGAATTGTTTGTTTATGTCTTCTGTCCATCTTTGGATTGCAATGTTTGTTTTTTTGTTGTGAAGTTGTATGAGCTGTTCATATATTCTGGAAATTAAACCTTTGTCAATTGCATCATTTGCAAATATTGTCTCCCATTCTGTAGGTTGTTGTTTTGTTTTGCTTATAGTTTCCTTTGCTGTGCAAAAGCTTATAAGTTTAATTAGGTCCCATTTGTTAAGTTTTGCTTTTATTTCTGTTGCTGGGTAGACTGCCCTAGGAGAACATTGCTAAGATTTATGTCAGAGAATGTTTTACCTATGTTTTCTTCTAGGAGGCTTATTGTGTCTTGTCTTATTTTTAAGTCTTTAAGCCATTTTGAGCTTATTTTTGTATATGGTGTAGGAGAGTGTCCTAACTTCATTGATTTACATGCTGCTATGTAATACGTATCTTAGTAAGCCATCTTAAACTGTTTATATAACAAAGAAGGGTATAAAAAATAAATCTGATGGATAGCTAAGCAATTGGCTCAGTTGCACTTATTGTAAAATAATTCTATTCTACCCTAATCCATGATACCTGCTTTGTCTTATATTTGATGCTGTACATACACTAAGCTCTTTTTTGGGGCAGTTCACTTTGTTTTGCTCATTCACAATACCATATTGACTCCTTGAAATTCATCCTAGGAAAATATAAAGATAAGCAGAAAAATTTAACTATAAAAATATCCATTGGGTCATTTTTTATAATAGTAAACATTGGAAAACAATCTTAAGTGTTGGATATAGAGGGTAAATTGAGCAAACTGAAGTGCAGTACTATAATGGAATACTTGCAAGCAAGATAACATTATGGTTTATGTACTAACATGTTCACAATTTATTAAGTGAAATAAGGAGTGTGTACACATGATCATTTTATACAAATATGTATTTAACTGAGATACTCTTCTTAATTGTTTACGGAGCAAATAATGGCTTTTCAATAAACAGTCACCAACATTTGACATATCAGTAGAGCATCTTCCTAGAAAAACTAGTAAAATGTTTTTCTCACCTTGGGCTTCTTCTTCACTGATACTTCCAAGAATACCCAGGGCTGTTTTCTCATGTTGAAAGGACCCATCCTGTTTTTCTTAGCCATGTTGCAAGAGCCAGAATTGAGAAGCCCTCCCTTGAGGGTGAAGGACTTTGCATTATTCCTGAATGCTGGTTGCTTTACCAGGTTTCCAGCGAGACAGGAAGCAGGTGTTGCTCCTGTAATTTGTCCACGTAAGTGGTACGGTTAGGGCGAAGTCTCCTGCTCTTTTACTGCCACCCCTGCTAGTGCACTTTCCTGCCCAACCCACGTGCTCCTTGGGGTGTGAGGGAGGAAGCTTCTTTGTACAGTGTTCTTTTCTTCAGCCAGAAATACTCAACACTAGTATTGGCTGTACTCACAACTTAACAATTCTTTTAATGTTCACTCGTAGCCTGTTTCCAAGGCAAGTCTACAGTAGCTGGGTCCAGAGGGATTTCCAAATTGTCACAAACCAACCCTAGAAGCAGCTCAGCACTCTTGTCTGGCTCTTAGTTCATGTCTCTCAGGACAAATCATATTTCTTCAAGTGGAAGCCACTACTTTCTTACACAAACTGAGAATGATTTGGAATGGTATCTATCACAATGGCATTTTATGATTTCCATGTTAATTTTGCTTTTCTATATATTTTAATATTTCTCTTCAATCATCTATTACTAAACAAAATCTCTCAATACATCTGAAACCGTTTACTTCCTAAAATTTAAAAATCTCTTTATTGTAGAAACTTTCAAATATACACATTATATAGTACTCTGTATAACGAATTCCAGTGTACTCATCACCTGGAGATTTATTTATTTGCATCATTTTTTTGTTTATCACTGTTACCCTCAACATTTAATTCTGCTTGGATATTTTTAAAGCAAATACAAAATATGTCATTTTACCCATAAATACTTTAATATTCATCTGTAACTGCAGAGACATTTTTAACGTACTTATTCTGTCATTATCACACCTGTTCTAATTAATTGTAATTTCTGAATGTCATCTGATATCCAGTCTATATTCAAATTTCCCTGTTTCTCAAAGATGAATTTTTACAGTTGGTTTATTCAAATCAAGAATCAATTGTATTTTGTGTATTATATTTGTATTTTATGTCTCTTAAGTCCCTTTTATGCTGTGATAGTCTCCTCCCCCACCCTTTTTATTTGTCATTGGTTTGTTAGAAACTAGATCATTTGTCCTTTAGAATGTCTGACATTCTGGAATTTGGTTGATTGCTTCCTTCTTGTTTAGCTTAAAAATTTCTTTATTCCATACATTTCCAATAAACTGGTGGTTAAAATATAAGTGTCAATTACATTTAGGTTCATTTTAAGGCAAAAGTAATTCATAGTCATTGACATACCCTGTTATTGCATTTTATTATGAGAAGATACTGTCTAACTGTTGATTATGCTAGGAATGGTATTGAATTTGTTTTGCCTCTTATGCTGTTTACTTTTTATCACAGGAGTACATGCACATGGTTTAAATATAAATTGCACAAAGGTCTCATGTCGCTCAACCCTCCCTGTCTTCTGCTCCACCCTGCACTAATCCCAGTCCCACTTTTCCATTTTCAGTTCTTCTTCTCACTCAGTCTGGCCCCCCAAATAGTGTGCTTTTACTTTTCTTTCTTGATTTATCAACGTTAGACATAATCTATTCTAGCAAGAAGTCAATAGACAAAGCCTTAACTCATTCACATCACCTCCCATCTTATGTCTCCTTTCTTCCTAATATATCATTATTTTTAGTTCATCTATTTTTTACATTTGTTACTGTAAAGAAATCAGTTTCACTTATATTTCTTGCTCTGTCAATTTTAGACAGAACTACTCATTCCTTGCGTTCAAAGGTGACACTCCTAGCTCACCTCTTCTTTCCTCTGTCTCTCCTTTGCTCAAGGTTCAGTCATCCTTCACCCTCCTCTGCTGATGGGGAGAAATGCCATTTTTCTAGAAATGAATTAAAATTTGCTTCAGATAAAAGTGTTGTGTTCCCAGTGAGTTATGGAACTTCACGGTTGAGGATGTGAACAGGGCAAAGACGGCTGAGGGAGAGCTGCCCCAGGCAACCTCACCACAAAGTGTCTTCAGAGGAAGGGCCAATTTCAAGTCTTGTGCTCTCTCTCAGCCCAAAGTTCTTCCTTAAGAGACCAAAGAATCTTGTGTTGCATTTAGACTTGGCAGAAGAGTGAGGTGTTGGTCACTGTGACATTGATTGATTGGTTGGTTGATTGATTGATTGATTGAAATATTGCTGTGGATTAAAATATTGCTGGGTAGCTATTCTGGGGGCTTGCTTAAAGTTTAATGGAAAAAATAATAACTGATTAAATAAAAAGAAGGAAGGGAAAGAAATGTCCATTTCACCTTATAGAGGTAGAGGCTAGTTTCTTAACTATACTGAAATTCAAGATGTCACAAAACTTAAATGTATTTAAGTCCTTAAATGTATGAAAAGTCCATAACAATATATCCAATGCAGCATATGATAAAGAGGGAATATCTTTAGCCATTAAAATTATCCTCTCACTTAAGTAAAAGATAAGTAACAACAAGAAAATAAATGAGGACAGAAGATCAGTTTAGAAGATACCTGACAGAAGAAATACTGCCATCCTAAAAATCTAAAATTCAGCTATTTATAGATGCATGCAAAAACAGTGTTTTTGAACAATCACAAAATTAAATTAGAGAAGAGATTAAGATCTGCCTAGAAATATGAGAAAACAGAATTCTCTATAATGCTAATTGGATCAGCAAATAGCAATTATAATAAAAACGCACCTAAATCCGAGTCAGCGTCCTTACCTTGGGAAAGCTGGCAAGTAGAAATAACTTATCAGCACACTTGTATTTTTGTATAAGGATATATATTTTGCTTCCCCATGTGTTAAATAAAAGAAACCCCAAATAATAACAATATTAAGAAGAATGTCCATTAAAAAGGAAATGACAATCAAGGAGAAAGGTAAGTCCAATTCTTAGTGCTGTTGTTCCACACATAATGTCCTCATTCAAAGCTTCCCCTCCTCAGTGAATTACTACACATTTCCTGAACTAACGGTGCTGGAGGAGAGCGTCAGGAGGACGTGACTCCCAGTTGAGCAATGAGCTGGACTCAGATAGTAGGAGGCTCCTCACCCCTCCCCATCCTTGGAATGTAACTTCTGCCGACTGTTCCCACAGTGGGAGCTGTGTTCAGGGGTGCAGCCTTGAGATAGCCATGTGATGCTGAGATCATCTGGACTACATGAACACATGACTGAGCCCCAGTAAGGACTCTATATAAATTTTTAAGATTCTTATGGGCTAATGTGGAGATCGACTCATCTTACAGTCACCCAAGAGAAGCTTCCTAAGTTCCCTTGCTTATTAGATCTGGAGTGGTCTGCCTTTTACATGGGTCTCCCTTTGCCCTCTCTGCTTGGGGGCCAGTTTCAGATTTCACTGGGAAAGTTCCTAAGTTTGCGAACCAACAAATGGTAATAATTAAACCATGTTTTCATTTGTCTTGTAGGTTTACATTGATAATTGCTTTAGAAGCTCATAAAAAAGATAATTAAGATAATTAATTCCACAGCAGAAACTGAAGAATAACTATTCTTTAGATGATGTTAAATACGTTGGTACATACAACTGAAAATGCTATTTTGGCTTGGAATGTGAGTACAGTAGGAGTGTGTTGGACTTTGTTGGTCATCACAACCTAGCTGTGCTTGGGAAGAGATACTCATTTCAGTTAGAACTGGCCTGATTGCATCTGGCTAGGAAATATATGTGTGTATATATATGTGTGTGTGTGTGTATATGGAATATATGTACATATGTTACATACATATATATTTCTTAGCCAAGCATGTATATACATATATTCCTTGTATTCATTTGTATATATAAATATATATATATGTAGTCCATAGCCAAATGCAATCGTATTCTATGTATGTATTTTTTTTCTGACTAGTGCCTAAGAGTGACCATTGCACTGTCAATATTTTAACTGTCACCTGTTTCTCCCTGCCTTTGTTGCAGTGTTCCTTAATGTTTATCACAGTAGACATTTTAATATTTTACAGATAGTTAAAAAAATTAAGTTCTGACTTCCTCTAACTCCCACATCCCACCTTGCCCTTTGTAACATTCCTATACAGAGTAACCATGAAAGATTCAAGCATACTGAGAAAAAGGCTGAGGAGAAAGCAAGGCAAGAGTGGTTACAGTACTGAGAGTGATTCAGCATAGCAGTGTTTGAATTCTAACCAGGCGAGTCTTGGCTAATGCTCATCTATTTGCCAATTATCCAGAGTGGGATTTTTTTAAAAGTTCCTTTTTCTATTATGATTGTGTTTATTAAATCACCAGTTTGTAGGTAGAATGTGATTGGAAAAGATGTTCTTTTGATTTTTAGCATTTATCACAACTTGCAGGGATATACTCACATATCTATTTGCAGGTGTAAAACTCCCTTGCTGGTCAGTGACCTTCATGAAGGCAGGACCTAAGTCTGTTTTGTTCATCCCTGAGTCTATAACACTTGGCATATAGAGTATTTCATAAATATTGACCATTGAATAAATCAACAAAGAAAGGAAATACTACAAGTAATTGTATATGAAGATTAGTGTCGGTCACCAGCTGCTGAACTTAATTTTTCAACTTACTCTTTCTGCTTTGATTGCAGAGAAACAGACTAGGAAATATCAGAGATCAAGGCCCTGCTAAGTTTTCTGTCACTTCATCCTGACAGCTTACCAGTGCAGGTTCTTGCAGCTTAAAGGAAAGTACAGGAAGCGGGGGATAAAAGAAATTTGGGGCAGATAATTGGAATTGCTTTAAATAAACCAAAAAAACCTATTATATCCAAAAGATTATGTTAAAAATAGGAAAAAAAGTTTTTATATTTTCAGTATGTCTAAGAAGGCTGTAGTAAAGGAAATAATAAAGCAACTGTATGATTTGGAAAAATTATAGAAATATGATGTTAATCATACTGAAGACATGAAGTTTACTAACAATAGTTATTTTAATGTTTTGCAAGACATGTTGCAAGACATGAATGTACCATAGGGCTTAGAGAATCACTGAGCATACATTTACTTAAAAGTTAAATTTATCATTTAAAAAAAAAGGAAGTAATGACTTTGAACGTAGTAAGTGATTTTTGTTGGTTTGATGATATGATAAAACCTCATTAATTCAGATTCTATTTAATTTGGAATTTGTGATCCTATGCAAAGGCTGACATTTCCCTTTGTATTATCTTGAAGAAAGTTTTAACTGAATAGATGAATAGCTTAAAGAAGATGGTGGGGGTGTTTAACCTTTGTGAAAGAGACAACATAATTTTAGAAGACTTTAGAACATTGTTTATATGCAAATGTATGCTATTATTTATGAATTGATTTTTGTCTATTTATTAAAGCAAGCCTAGGATAATTTGTCTTTACAGATACAGTTTTAGTTACTCTAGAATACATAAAATAACTCCAACTAATTATTAAGGATAGTAAATTGGAGATGCTTATTATTCATTTACCTATTAAACAAGTATTTATTGAAGATGATCATGTGCAAGGCCATTTAGAGGGTGCAGAGACAGACAATCCTTCTTCTGATGGAGTTTATGATCTAGGGCAATGTTTTTAAAACTTGTTTGATTGAATATCTCTATTAGAAAAATATTTGATAATGAACCATGCATATTTATTTATAAATTGCATGCCTGTACTATTTTGCTAATATACCAAGTACATAAAATGAACTAACTCAAGAATAAGTTTTGATGTGATGAGATGAAAAGAAGCACAAATGAAAGTTTTAACACTAGATCTTCAGGTGCATCCTCTGTGTCACCTGCTACCCACGTGGAAATTCTACCTAGTAGGTGAAATAGACAGCGAATCAATAGAAAGAAAAAGGTTTGTATACTTATAACAAATTCTGTGAAAAAAATAGTGTTATGGGAAGATAAAAAGGGGAGATCTAAGTGTATAGAGAGGTTGGAAAGACTATTGTGAGGAAGTAGCATTGTGAGGAAGTGTATAGAGAGGTCTGAATTACCCAGGTCAAGTATGGTCAGAAGAACATTCCAGGAGGAGAGTAAGCTACACTCAGAGGGCTGGAAAGTGATCAAACATGTAGAAGAAAAAAATCGAGGGATGGTCATGTCACAGGAGCTCTTAGTTCTTCAAAAATATCTTCTGAAATTCTTACTAGCTGAAGTTATTTCTTTAATTGAAATATAGTTGATTTACATTATTTGTTTCAGGTATACAACATACTGATTCAATATTTTTCTAGCTTATGCTCCATTTAAAGTTATTACAAAATAAATTATATTTCCCTGTGCTGTACCATATATCATTGTTGCTTATTTTATACATAAAACTTTTGTCTCTCAGTCTTCTACCCAATCTTGCTCTCCTCTTTCCCTCTCCCCACTAGTAAACACATTTGCTCTCTATATCTTTGAGTGTATTTATGTTTTGTTATATTCATTTGCTTTTTAAACTTTTTAGGTTCTACATATAAGTAATAACACACAGTGTTTGTCTTTTCTGTCTGACTTATTCACTAAGCATAATACCTCTTAAGTCCATCCATATTATTGCAAACGGCAAAATTTCATTCTCTTTTATGGCTGAGTAATATTCCATTGCACACACACACACACATATGTGTATACACACACACAGACACATATATATTGTCAGCTGAAATAAAATACAAAACTATTAGTTGAGAATTATGTTTTATTTGGCAGACTTTCTGAGGACTCAGACTGGGAGGCAGCCTCTCAGATCACCCTAAGAGACAGACTGTTCTGACTAGGCAAGGGAGGAGCCAGGATATATAGGAGTTTTTGCAGCAAAGACCAGGTAGTTGGAACATTAAAAGATTACTATTAATTAAAGAAAACCAGATAGTTCATGTTAAGGAATTTAGTGCTTTTCTATGTATGGAAAGGTGCAAAGGTCTGGGCTCATTGAAATCATTCCTTTGAGATGCACCTAGCATCTAGGGCCACTGTTTTCACATCCTGAATTCCCTCAGGGTGCATGATTCGGGGGTGGCAGCAGAGGCCAGACTGCCTGCGTGTCTGCATCCTGAGTTCCCTCCGTTCACTGTCAAGGGTGGCAGTAGCTAATGATGACTTGATGGCCACAGCATACTTTGTTTACTGATATGGCTGGCAGCATTTTTCATTCACAATATATACAACTTCTTTGTCCATTCATCTGTTGATGAACACTTAGGTGGCTTCCATATCATGGCTACTGTAAATAATGCCACTGTGAACATTGGGATGTAAGTATCTTTAGTGTTTTCATTTTCTTTGAGTGTATGCCCAGGAGTGGAATTGCTGGTTTTATTTTTAGTTTTTTGCAGAATTTCTGTACTGGTTTTCATAGTGGCTGAGCCAATTTACATTCCCAACAGTAGGGTTTCCTTTTCTCCACATCATTGACAATATTTGTTATTTGTAGACTTTTGATAATAGCCATTTTTACTGGTGTGAGGTGATATCTATCTCATGGTTTTGATTGCATTTCTCTGATGGTTAGTGATGTTGGGCATCTTTTCATGTGCCTATTGGCCATCTATATGTCTTCTTTGGGATAAAATCTATTCAGGAATTCTGCTCAGTTTTTGACTAGGTGGTGGTTTTGTTTTGTTTTGTTTTGTTTTGTTTTTAGTATTGAATTGTATGAGCTGTTTATATTTTGGGAATATTAATCTCTTATTTGTCATATCACTTGCAAATATTTTCTCCCATTCTGTAGGTTGTCTTTTCATTTTGTCAGTGGTTTCCTTTGCTGTGCAAAAGCTTTTAAGTTTAATTAGACCCCATTTGTTTATTTTTGCTTTTGTCTCTTTTGCCTTAGGAGACAGAGCCAAAAAAATATTGGTACAATTTATGTCAGAGAGTGTTCTGGCTGTTTCCTTCCAGGAGTTTTATGGTTCTGGTCTTAAGTTTAGGTCTTTAATACATTTTCAGTTTATTTTTGTATATGGTGTTAGAGAATGTTCTAATTTCATTCTTTTTTCTCAACACCACGTATTGAAGAGTCTGTCTTCTCCATCCCGTATTCTTGCCTCCTTCGTTGTAGATTAATTGCCTATAGGTGAGTAGGTTTATTTCTGGGCTCTTTATTCTGTTCCATTGATCAGTGTGTCTGTTTTTGTGCCAGCACCATGCTGTTTTGATCACAGTAATTTTGTAGTGTAGTCTGATGTCAGGGAGTATGATACCTCCAGCTTTGTTCTTTTTCCTCAAGATTGCTTTAGCAATTTGGGGTCTTTTGTGTTCCATATAAATTTTAGGATTATTTGTTCTAGTTCTGTGAAAAATGTCATGAGTGTTTTTCAAGGGATTGCATTAAATCTGTACATTGCCTTCAGTCGTATGGATACTTTAAAATGTTAATTTTTCCAGTCCATGAACAAGGATATTTTTCCAATTCTTTGTATCATTGATTTCTTTTATCAGTGTCTTACAGCTTTCAGAGGATGTCTTTCACCCCCTTGATTAAGTTTTCTCTATGTATTTTATTCTTTTTGATGTGGTTTTAAACTGGATTGTTTTCTTGTTTTCTCTTTCTGATAATTCATTATTAGTGTATAGTAAAGCAACAGATTTCTGTATGTTAATCTTGTATCCTGCAACTTTACTGAATTCATTTATTAGTTTCAATAGGTTTTTTTGTGGAGACTTTAGAGTTTGCTATATATAGTATCATGTCATCTACAGATAGTGACAGTTTTACTTCTTCCTTTCCAATTTGGATGCCTTTTATTTCTTTTTCTTGTCTGATTGCTGATTAGGATTTTCAATACTATGTCAAATGGAAGAGGTGAGAGTGGGTGTCCTTCTGTTATTCCTGATTTTCAGGGAAAAGCTTTCAGCCTTTCATTGTTGAGTATGATGTCAGCTGTCGATTTGCCATAAATGATTTTTATTATGTTGAGATATGTTCCCTCTATACCTGCTTTGGTGACAGTTTTTATCATGAATGGATGTTGAATTCTGTCAGATGCTTTTTCTGCATCTATTGAGATGATCATGTGATTTGTATCCTCTGTTTTGTTAATGTGGTGCATCACATTTATTGATTTGCAGCTATTAAACCATTCTTGCATCCCGGGAATAAATCCCACTTGATCATGTTGTATGATACTTTTTATGCATTTTTGGATTCAGTTTGCTAATACAGTGTTGAGGATTTTTGCATCTATATTTATCACAGATATTGGCCTGTAATTTTCTTTCTTTCTTTTCTTTTTTTTTTTTTTTTTTTTTTTGTAGTATCTGTCTAGTTTTGGTATCAGGATAATGGTGATCTCTTAAGATGAATTTGGAAATGTTTTGTCCACTTCAATTTTTTGGAATATTTTGAAAAGGATAGGTATTAGCTCTTCTTTATATGTTTGATAGAATTATCCTATGAATATAAGTCTTGGACTTATGTTTGCTGGGAATTTATGTTATGTGTCTTGGACTTTTGTTTGTTGGGAATTTTTTGTATTACAAATTCAATTTTGCTTCTAGTGATCAGTCTGTTCAGATTGTCTATTTCTTCCTGATTTAATTTTGGAAGGTTGTATATTTCTGGAAATTGGTCCATTTCTTTTATGTTGTCCAAATTGTTGGCACATAACTGTGTGTAGCATCTCTGTTTTGTGTCTCTATAATATCAGTTATTATTTTCCCTCTTTCCTTCTTACTTTATTTGGATCCTCTCTCTTTTTTTTTATTTTCTTAACGAACCTGGCTAGAGGTTTCTCAATTTTGTTTTTCTTTTCAAAAAAAACAATTCTTGGTTTCGTTGATCTTTTCCACTTTCTGTTTATTTATTTCTATATTTGGATATCTGTTTCTTTCTTCAGGTTCAGGAAGTTTTCAGTCATATTTTCTTCAAATACATTTTCTACCCCTTTCTCTCTGTCCTCTCCTTCTGGGACCCTTATAATGTGATTGTTGATAATCCTTAAACTCTTCATTTTTTAAATGTGTTTTTTCTTTTCCTGTTCTGATTGGATGCTTTTTGTCATTTTATCTTACAGATCACTTATGCATTCTTCTGTATCACCTAGTCTGCTGTTAATTCATTCTGGTGTGATTTTCATTGCAGTTATTTTATTCTTCAGTTCTGACTGGGTTTTTTTTTTTTTTAGTTCCTTCTTAAAATTCTCACTGTGTTAATCTCTTCTCTTTCCTAAATCAGTTAGCATTCCTATTATTAATGCTTTGAACTCTTTAGTAAATTATTGTAAATTATTTATTCCTGCTTCATTAGTTTTTTCAGGAGTTTTCTCTTGCTCTTTTAGTTGAAGCAATTCCTCTGTCTTCTCATTTTGTTTAACTTTCTCTGTGTTTATGAAATCAGTGACCTATTCCAGTCTTGAAAGGATGTCCTTGTGTGGGAGTGTCACTATACAGTCTGTGTGTGCCTAGTGGATTTGGTGGGAGACCTGGATTTGATGTGAACATAAGTCACATCTTTGCCCAGGTTGTGCTGGCAGCTATCACTTTGGTAGGAAGGCTGGAGATGGCAGGGCTAAAACCAGAGCCAGGGGTGAGCCAGGGCTTCTCCTCTGCTCAGTGGCCAACACTACCCTATTGAGGGATGAGTAGGGCCCCAAGTTGCTGGAACAGAAACCTTGAGATGTGACCTGGCTCTGTTCCCTCTAAGTGTGTGTTCTCCCTTGTCCCAGCTCCAGAACCCTTGCCCTAGAGGGGAGCAGTGCTGGGACAAGAGGGCCTGGAGAGGGGCTCAGCATGAGTCTGGGGGTGGGCTGTGACTGTCCTGGCTGCAGACAGAGTCCAGGTCTGCTTCTGATGCACTGCCTCTGTAATTGCCAGTGATGACAGCCCCAACCCCTACCCCGTTCAGATTCTATTCCCAGTCTGGGCTGGCTCCGTCCCTCACAGCTGAGCATTCCCTTCACCCTTGGCAGCCCTTGCCCTAGTGTGGAGCTACACTGCAAAGCAAGTGGGGCTGGAGTGAGTGCTTGGCTTAGGCTGGGCTGCACTTCAGAACAGTCACAGGAAACTGGCCTGAGTCACATGCAGTTTCGATCTACTCTCTACATCTTGTTTCAGGAGTAAGCAAGTGTCTGTGTGCACTTCGGGAGTGGGGTCAAGGTTCTGCTTGTCTCATTTGTTTTCTAACCAGTTAAGATGACTTGTCTTCCCTGTGTTGGACCCCAGAGCTGGGGCACCCAATATGAGGCTCAAACAACTCACTCCCCAGAGAAGATCTCTTCCCGTGTAATCTCCCTTTTCCTCTGAGTCCCCTCCCAGGGGCACAGGTCCTGGCCTCATTGCTCCTTTTCCCTTCCTACCCAATTCCGTGTCAATTCTTCTTCCAGCCTTGGTAGTACAAGACTCTTTCTGCCAGGCTCTCGTTAGTTTTCAGTGAGAATTGCTTCACACATAGATGTATTTTTGCTGTGTGTGTGGGGGGGGGGCGGGGATGAGTTCTGTGTCCTTCTGCTCTGTCATCTTGATCTGCTCTGTCATCTTGATCTTCATCCTGAAGTGTTTTTGAATTCATGCTTGTTTTCACAACTTATCTAAATGAACATACTTTTCTATATAGTATGAAATACAGTTTTTTGACTGTCGTACCAATCATCTTTTTAAGTTTTATTTTTTAAAAAGTACTTTAGCATTCATTGTAGAGCAATAAGCATGACATTTTAAATTTAATTTTTAAATTAATGAAATTAAAATTTTAACATTTCAGCTTGATTTTAGCTATAAATTTCTATCCAAGTTTATGGGATTGTTTTGGGTGACGAAAAATTAACACATAAGCAGATATACCCCATAGAGGCATCAGAGATGAATAAAAGTAAAAAGATATTTGATTAAACCATCAATTTAACTTAACTTGGTAAAATACCAATACTTTAATTTGTTAAAATATGGATCATACTGAGGTAGATTTAGAGCAGAGGTCAGCAAACTGCAGGCTGTGGGTCAAATCCAGTCTAATAACTGTTTGTATGCAACTCACAAGCTAAGAATAATTTTTACCTTAAAAATAGTTCAAAGAAGTCACAAGAATAAAAATATTTTGACATAAAAATTACATGATACTCCAAGATTTCAGTTTTAATAAATAAAATGTTATTGGTACACAGGCATTTCATTTAGTTATATACAATCTATGGCTGCTTTTATGCTACACTGACAGTTAATAGTTGTGACAGACACCAGTAAAGCCTAAAATATTTACTATTTGACTCTTTGCAGAAAAAAATCTGCCAATCCTTGATTCAGAGTACAGAAGGGAAGACAATTGCTATTTAAGATGATCTATGTAATGCATTGAACACAGAAAAACACAGAGAAAAGCATTCAATAAATATTAGTTCCTTTCCCATCCTATTTTCCATTCTTTTTCATTTTTTTTTAATATAGTCATTTGAGAAGAATTCTGAATATTCAGAGCACATTCATACTGTTGAACTCAAATACATTTACTTTATTAGGTTTACTTATTAAGATAGTTTTAGATATTTGAATTTAAATTAGAATTACAATTTTTTTGTTAAACATTTTAGGTATCCATTAATTAAAGTGTTCTAAGACAGGCTTGTAAATTTATAAGATGATTGTAGTAGGCGTTTAATAGCAGTATTACATAAAGGTGGCATTTTTAGTGCACAGAATTTCCTTTGCATTGAAATTTGCTGTCTTTGAAAATCCAGGTGTTTGAAACAAGTAGGGAAAATGAGTATCTGTTTATATTTGATATTTAGAATTGTGGTATGGTGATTAGGTTAGTTGAATATCTTGTCAGTTATGTAAATTAAGTCTAAATCAAATTGTTAAGCAAGAAAAGAAAAGAAAGCATAATAGAATAAACATATGAAATAATAGTTCTCCAAATACCATAAATGCAGAAACTATGTCTTTTAATTCTTTTATATTCTCCTTTAAATAGACCAGAAGTGTTTCAATTCTTATAATGTTACTGGTGGTCAGTTTAAAACTTTCAAATTGAATTGAACATCCTTTTCTGGCAAAATATTTGGTCTAACTTTCCATTTTGACAGAATTTAGTCCAATTTCTAGGTATTTAAATTTCACAGAAAATTATGTTACTATAAACTGTAAGACCAGGGGTTTGGAATTCTGATTCTAATCATTACCTTCTAATTAAAAATGATTTCTGTCCTGGCAATCATATAACTTGTTTCTCTACTTAAACATTTTATTTTTTTTCCTTTTTGCATATATCCTTGTTTTTTGGGGATTGCATTCATCATTAAATACCTTGAGATATACATTTCTTTTAAGGTACTATGAAAAATAATGTTTAAAATATCATCCAAGTGTAAAGAAAATAAACTCTGCTTTTGTGCATTGTAATGGAAAAAAATAAACTTTCCTCCTGGTATTGCCAAAAATACTATCTTCTTTAGATTTCTGTTTTTAAATACTGCATAGAAATACTTCTATGCTGATCGAAGAAAAGTATAACTCATCAAGAAGTTAAGAATAAAGCTTATCACATATATAAACTGTATATGTTATATATAAGTATGAATATATATACATATATACATATTATATATATTTTAAAACCAGCTTTTTTGTTGCAGGTGGTAAAATACATAAAGTCAATCTGCTTTACAGTATTATATAAATTTTTCCTGAGTGTGAGGATGAGGCTATGATATAGCCATCTCTAAGGCTTATGAGAAGGAAAGCATTATTTTGTTTGTAGAAAGAGCACAAGAGGGGATGTGGTCAAGGGACAGACCTTTAATCATGTCTAGGGTTCTCCATGTGAACAAAAGGGAACATTGATCTTGAATGTTAGTATAGTTCTAAGTCCTGGTTTGCCCAGCCCTAAGCCTTGAGACAGGAATTTGTTGTTACTAATGCATTTTTTCTTTTCATGTTTGCCCTTTGTCAAAGGATGTGAAGGGTCACCCTGTCTTTTTACCGGGTGTGAGTTGCCCATTATTTTTCTTATTACTTTGAGGTTTGAGACGGCTCTAACTAGATTTCTCAGATGCAGCTGAGATTTTGTGCTCACTCATGTGTGACTGGCACTGGGTGAGAAGAGATACTAGATGTTCCTTAGTTATGAGTGAATAACTGAACAGCCTCAGGAATATGCAGACCGGCTTTACAGTACTGTTGTAAAAGTTATTGTTCATATTTATTTATAGCAAGATACATACACATTTTAGTTAAAGCAACTACAATTAACCATAATAACAAATGAAAAAGGAAAGACAAATAGAGAAAATTTATACCAATAGAAACTGTCTCTCATTGAAAGTAAGTGTTTTTCAAAGATGTAGTTGATAACCAAATCTGACAGTCGACACTCTCATTCTTCCAAGAGAGCGCGTTCTGTCTCCCCAAGATGATCTCACTTGTGAACATTACTATTTGGACCAACTAAGGTAGATCTGTTCTTTCTCTTATAAAAATAACTTAGTACAAAAATGCTCTTTCTGTGCCATTAAACTTTCTTTCTTCTTCTTTACAGTCTCAGCCTAGTGCCCTTTCTTTCCTGGTAAACCTTCTCTTTCTACTAGACTGGCTCTTGCGTCTCACCATGTGGCCTCATGCTCCTGAGGCTGTGCCACTGGTTTCCCTATAAAATCCACAAAAATTAATACTGCTTAACAGAAACTTGATTATCACAAAATGAATACATGCTTACTGAGTATAAAATATTTTTAGCTGATCTTTGTAGAAAGAAAATACCACTGAGACATTTAAAGCAATTCAGTAAGTTATAAACTAATATTTTAAAATCTATTTTAAAGTTTACTTTTATTAATCTTTGTAATCAAGTGTATCATTCAGTGATAAAGTTTTCTCAGATAAATGAATTCTTTAATTTAATATATTAGATTAAAATGTCAATCAAACATGAGCAAGTAAATGACTTTCCCCTTCATCAATTGCCCAAATATTTCATTATAGATTTTATTCTGAAAAACTAATTATTCTTAGTTTCTTTTGTATATATTATTAATAGCAACAATCCTTTTGGAAATGGAAAGCTTAATTTTCTGTTTTTTTATTTGTAAATTGATAGCTTTTCTTTTTAGTTTCCTCATTTTTATATCTTAGATTTAAAGTCACATATTAGCCACAGATGGCTAAGTATGAAATATAATGTAAAAGATAACTCAAGATAGATTCTCATTTTCTGGAGGCTGAAGTGATGATATTTATTTCTTTCGTAGCTTCTATCAAAAAACTGAATGTTTATAGCTTACATTTCTTCAAAAGGAGATCCTCATAGAAATCCTTTGAGGTGTGTTGCTGTTTCGTCCAATTTATAGATGAGGAGACAGATTCAGGGAGTTTGCGGATAATGTCAGCACCCCACCCATATCCCTTTGGCATTTGTCATTTCTGTGCCTGCCAGCTTGCTTTCAAATTGACGATAAATGTGACCTTTTGCCTGTTCAGCAACCACAGTCAGAGGGCCTACAAAGTGGCTGATTTATCATAATGGAATCCCACATGACATTGCTTGGATCAGGAGCAGCACTTACAGGGTTCAAGGTTCAACAGTGAACATACATACAACCTAGGGACCCATTAGTTCTACCATCATATACATCGCCCAGAAACTGCTGGCCTGATGAAATGCTGTGTCATTTAGTCCCTAAGGGCACAGTTATGAAGCCAGCTTGGGAGGGAAGCTTTGTGGCCATGGGGTGCTCCTTAAAGAATTATTACATACTTTGAATTGCTAGCTATTATGTGGCTCTGTGTCCCTGATAGATGGAAAATGGATCAAGGGATGAAGGTAAGAGTGGCCCGTTTTAACATCAATTTGATTGGGGAATTTGTGATTCCAGTTTCTACAACTTGAAACTCTGTTGGATTAGAGGTCTTGGTTCCCAGAATGGGAAGTAAGTCTTCTGTCAATAGACAGGGTAAGTGTTCCATTACACCTTAGTTAGGACTATCATCTAGTAATTTTGTGCTTCTCAAAATAGTAGACAGGTAGGCAAAGAAAGAAATTACCATACCGGCCGGACAACGGACCCTGATTATCCAGAGGAGATAGAGTTGCTGCTACCTAGTGGGGGAAAGAAAGAGCATGTCTAGAGCCCAGGGGATTCAGTGAGGGGCCTCTTGGTGCTTCCTTGCCTGATAATTTCAAATGGGCACTGCAGCAGCCACATTCTGACAATGTACAGGAGCCAGGACTCAAACCCCTCAAGGCTGAGTCTGGGTCGCTTTACCAGGCAAGCAACTAGAGAGGCTGAGACACTGGTTGAAGAGGAAGAAAAAACTAGCATGGATGATAAAGAAAGGAGATAATGCATATCAATTATGGTCTTGGAATCAGCTGAAGCAGTGGGGACTGTAGTTTATTCTGCTAACATTCCTAAGGTAATTTTACAAAAAAAAAAAATTGTGTATCAGTGATAGGATGGAGTGCCTTCCTGAGGTGTGAATGAATCTGAATAGTACAAGCGAAAGAGTATAGCAAGACACTACAGTGTCCTACTCATAGCCCCTTGATTTTACTATTTCCATGCACCTGCAAAAATCTTCCAACTGAGAGGATTTATGACTCTTTGACTGAGTGCTAACTCTGATCAGAGATCCTTCTTTGTCTGTTCTAAGGGCAGACTAGAATTAACAACTTCCTCCACAAAAAAGCTTTTACCCAATGTCTGATAGAAATTACTGTTTAAATACCCCATCTCCTTCATCCTGGAGTGGAGTAACTTCGCGGGTATCTCCTATATGGTCTCCTAGAGTTTCCAGCGGGATTGAGCGCCAGTTGCCACGATGGTAACTCAATTCAGAGTATGTCTGTTACTCACTTCTTTCCTTTCTCTGCCTCACTTCGCCACTCAACTACTCATGTTTCTTGGCGTCATTTTCTAAGTCAACTCATTGTACTTAAATATTTGTCTTAGGGTCTGCTTCTGGAGAGCCCAAGCTAAGACAGCAGGTGACTTGTTAACTGTCATTCAGCCAGTGATAGTGCAGAGTTTAATTTCAGATCTTCTAACTCTTAGGCTAGTGGTTCTTTTCACTACCACATTCCAGAAGTGCTTTGTATATGCTAGGTCCATATGCTGATCAATTCTAGACCTTTATGTAGAAAGGTTACATTATAAACACATCATAGAGGGAGAAGTATAGTCAGAAAATATCTCAAGATTTTTTTGCGTTTGTGTGCAGGAGACAGTCAAGCAATGTGGATTTGAACTTTGAAAAAAGAAAATACAGTAAGATTTTCACCATATTTATAGGTTTTCTCACTCCTGTGCCACCTTTAAAGGTGGAAGGTATCCATTCTTCATTAATGGGTCATTCATGGGCTTTTTTTTTTGTACAGAGTTTGGGTGATGCGCTGGTTCTTGTGAGAGAAGCAGATGCACCATACCTCTTTCTTTTGCACTTTGGAGAGTTTCACAAGGGGAGAGCTTGGGTTCCTGGGGAAGAGATAGTGGATGAAGTTCATGGCGTGAGCATGAAGGAAGGGAAATTGGAAAGTGGTGCATAGACAAAGGGGACTGCTACATTCATGAACTAAAGAAGGAGTGACTTTTAGCCAGAGAGAAAATATAGAAAGAGAGAAAATATGGAAAGAGAGAAAATACGAGTTGAGTTTTTGTGAGAATCTCTGCCTATGTGAAGAGTATCGAGCATAGTGGTGATGCCTAGAAAGGATTTTAAAGCTATTGTCCTGTGCCTTTTGGGCTTTTTTAAGGGACGGATGCAGGTTTTAAATCATTTTTATTTACTCTTGTTTGTTTGGCTGTGTTTCTTTGATTGTGATACCCTGCCAGACTCGATCACAGCAGACCCCTGTAATTTCCAAGTTAGAAGTCGTTACAAGTACTAGAGCAAACAGAGTTCAAATAGAGTTCCTCCTGAATTTAGTTCGTGGATCCTCTTCTGCTCATATGAGAGGCTTGTATTTCTGCTAAGGCCGCGTGACTGCCCCCAGGATGAGGGGTACAGGAAGAACAAAGAGTAAGAAAAGCAAAGCACATTTAATTTACAGAAAATACCAGGACTAAAGAGTTCAGGACCCCTAAAACAATTTTCAGAGCTTCCATTTTCATTCTACAGCCAAAACCTCAGGAAGGTCGGGTGTGGGAGGTGTTGGAGAAAGGCAGCAATTCAGTATTTGCTCAGGCTACTGTGATTCTTTTGGGGACCCACAAGACAGAGTTAGCCTGTGATGAGGTCTCAGTGGCGGTCAGTCCTCAGCTCGAGCCAAGCCTACTGTCAGTGTCCAGGCTACCTGCAAATGTGGACTTTAAAAGAGAGGAGTGATAGTGAGAAGCTGAGTTTAGAAAAGAGACACAGAAGGGAAAAAAAAGAGGAAAGCAGACTCACATTATCTAAGTTGGCCTAGATATTAATTTTTTTTAAAATAAGGACTAGTTTAGGGAGGAGCTTGAGAGTAAGCTGGAAAGAAGTTGTCCAGGCTCTAAGAGGATGCTGGGGGCGATGCCTTCGAGGAAGAATCACAGTGAAGATCTGCCCCAGGGAGCTGAGAAGAGTTGTTCAACCAGGGAACACTGATTAGAAACTCAGTTGGATTGAACACAAGAGGCATGTTTAAGATAATTGAAATCCTTGTTAATAATGAATTTTCTGTAAGCTTCAGATTGGTGGGGGAAAAATGGATCAGACTTTGGAGAATACATGAGGAAAAAAGGAGCCATGATTTTAGTAATTCTTCTGAATAAACCAAGAATAAAGAATATCATGGGAGAAAAATGTAAAGATCAGAAAAGGTGTGGCTAAGAGCTACTATGAATTTGATAGGGGTAAAAATATAGAAGCGGTAACAGAAGTGGAAATTTAGAATAAGAAAGACCTATAATTGAAAAATACAATCAGACAGAATGACAGTCAGGCAAGAGGGAATTAAAAAGATGTCTTAAGAGAGTAAAGTAACACACATGTATTTAACAAAACTATAGTGAGAATGTACTATAGAGTAGGGTAGCATTGGAATTCTGATTGGCTGAGAGATATTCAAAGGAATAGTGGAGGAAAGTAAAGTTATCTTGGAAAGTGGGGATCAGGAGAAAAATTACTGGTTGGTAGACATTAGAAAAATAGAGATGGCAATGGAAGAAACCAAAGTAAAATTTTAGTTCCATTAAAATATTTGGAAACCACAGCTGAGACTCTGTCTTCTCTAGAGAGCAGGGAAAGGCAACCATGGAGGTAAATGTAAACAGAGGATTCACGGAGGGTGGCTGTCTTTCCATCTTTTCATTGCGTCATCTCTCCTATGCCAGGCTTTGGAAAGGTGGCGTAGAGCTAGGCAGAGCAAACAAACAGACATACAAATTAGTAACTCCCTGCTCCCCAAAGTGAAGAGACCAGTAAGAGGACTGGAAGGTAACTCAAATGGAAAGAGGTATTTGCTATCTCCCACAATAAAAACTGAGTCAACATTAAATTATGCATTTATGTCCCAGTAATTTATTACTTTAGAGCATGAAGGAATTAGCTAACAATGTCCCAAATGACTATTTCTTGGGCTGTGGATATGTGGGGACACAAGAGCAATAAATGAGGATTATTTTAAGTTCTAACTTCACACATGAGGAGACATTTTCTATCAAAGGATATCTTAAATCTCATTTATTGCCACAGCATATTGAAAACACAAAGATTTTGATCTTTCAGAAAAAAGTGGCAGATTTAACATATCCAGATTGGAAAGACAAAGCTGATGCATTTTGGAGTCTTTTGGATTAACACATGCAGAACATGGATTTATTTCTAATTTAATTTTTAAACTATTACCATTATGCTTTCCTCCCAATCAATCTTTAGGGACCTCCAAAAAAGGAATATCATGTCTATTTGATCCATGTACTCTTTGTATTTGTAATCCCGTTTCTTCCTCACTGCTATTTCTCTTCTAATGGAGTATGTGTAATTATACATCGTATACTTCTCCTATCCGTTAAAATTCCTTCCTGGAAAGATAGGGCTGAAGAATGGGAAACTCCTTGCCATGTGAACATATCAGCATTATGATTTAATCCCCCTTTTCTCCAAGTTCTCTGCTCAGGTAACAAGAAAGGATGATGATGGCTTACCTGGGCATTGTGGCATCAGAGGTAAAGTAAAAAGAATATTTTGAGACATATTTCATAGTTGGAAATAATAGGCAGGACTTAATTAGATTGAATTGGGGAGGGGGGAAGAGGATTCACGGGTAAGGCTACATGCTTCTCTTGTGAAACAGGAAAGATGATGGTGCCATTTACTGAGATGGGAAAGATTGGAAGAACTGAGGGGGTTATGGTAAGAGATTGATTTAGAACATGTCGAGTATGAGATTCCTTTTGACTATCTAGTTAGAAATACAAGGGTATGAAGAGAGGATCTTGGTGTTAGAGATAAGATTTTGGAAGTTAATTCAAAAGCAGCAGTTCTGTCCATGGAGCTGGAGAGATTAAATACAGAAAGATTAAGAACAAACCTCTCAGAACTGAGCCCTAAGGTTCTCCACTATTTAGAAGCTGGAAAGGAGGATGACCCAGCAGAGGAGATAGAGGATAGAATAGAAGGAAAACCAAGATCGTGTGACACCATGGAAATGAAGGGAAAATATTTTAAGAACAAGTGGGTGCTCTGTGACTGCTGCTAAGAGGCCAGGGCAGAGAAGATCATCAAGATGGGCTTGGATTTGACCAGATGATGGTTTCCTGATTGCCAGAGGTAGAATTCTGACTCAGTCGTGAAAGCAGCCAGAATGATTGAAGAGTGAACAGAAGTTGAGGAAGTGAAGGCGAGAGCAGATTTTTGACAAGTTTTGCTGTGAAGGGGATCAGAGATGGGACATTAACTACAGGAGGACTGACAGAGAAGGTTTACATTTTAAGGAGAGCCTATCCTAGAACATGTCAATGGCAGATGGGAATGGTGTGGTCAAGAAGGAATCAATAATACAGGAGAGAAAGGTGACTGCAGAATAAAAGCCTCTGAGAAGGAGAATAGGAGCAGGACCTGGCGCACAGTAGAGGGTTGGCAGGTCAGGTCTTCCATTATAACAGAAGAGAAGGCAAAGAATAAGGGTAAGGACGCAGTCAGGTTCAAGGACTTAGTGGTGAGAAGACAAAGAAGTTCCTGTAGGCACAAACAAGGAGGAATCTGCATGTGACAAAATCCAGAAGAGGTTTCAGGCAGGGCCAAGACAAGTGTTATCACCCTGATGACACTGGCTAAGTGACATGCCAGTTCCTCACTGAAGAGGAGGTGAGCTGGAACCGACATTCACACCTTATGATAAACTTTGTGTAGTTTTCTTTATGGAGAGTCAGTTCAGTCATTGCCCACAAATACTTTTCTCATTGCCAGAACACCTTCAAACAAAGAACTCTTCTAGGTGTTATTAAAAATGGATCCAGGGATTTGAAGGACCCATCTTTCCAGTGGAGTCATGGTTCTGGTGCCCAGTGTGAAGGACAGAGGAAGTTGACTTGCCTCAAGGAGCTCCATTACATTTTACATGTGAAATAATATTAAAATAATGAGGAGGAGAGCAGCTTAAGATCTACTAGGTACTGGCACCATGTGGGGCACTATGTATCCTTATCCTATTTAATTCTCAAAACAGAGCTCTGAAGTAGGAATATTACTTTCTTTTCACACTTGAGGAGACTGTGGCCTAGAGAGGGAGGTATTTAGAAAGGGAAGTATGTACATAGGATTTGAACTTAGACCAGTATGAGTCCACAGTCAGCAAAGTGTGTGTGTGTGTGTGTGTGTGTGTGTGTGTGTGTGTCTGTGTGTGTCTGTGTGTGTGTGTGTGTGTGTGTGTACATGTGTTCATGAACTGAGCAGGGTAATAAATATTGCCAGGAAGATTGCAGAGTAGGATATTTACAAAGTTTACAAATCTGATTTCTCTAGAGTTCAGGCCAAAAACAAGAAGAAATAGCAAGTAATGTAGAAGTTAAAGTAAAAATGGGCAAAAAAATTTTTTTTCTTTTTAATTGAAGTATAGTCAGTTTACAGTGTTAATTTCTAGTGTGCAGCATAGTAACTCAGTTATATATATATATTTATTCCTTTTCCTATTCTTTTTCATTATAGGTAACTGCAAGATAATTGAATATAGTTCCCTGTGCTATACAGTAGGACCTTGTTGTTTATGTATTTTATACATAGTAGTTAGTATCTGCAAATCTCAAACCCCCAATTTATTCCTCCACCCCACCTTCTATCCCCTGGTAACTATAAGTTTGTTTTCTATGTCTGTGAGTCTCTTTCTGTTTTGTAAATAAGTCCAATTGTGTCATTTTTAGATTCCACATATAAGTGATAAAGTATTTTTCTTTCTCTTTCTGGCCTACTTCACTTGGTATGGCGATCTCTAGGTCCATCCATGTTGCTGCAAATGACATTATTTTATTCTTTTTATGGCTGAGTAGTATTCCATTGTATAAATATACCACAGCTTCTTTATCCAGTCATCTGTCGATGGACACTTAGGTTGTTTCTACATCTTGGCTATTGTAAATCATGGTGCTATGAACACTGGAGTGCATGAATCTTTCTGAATTAGAGTTTCCTCCTGATATATGCCCAGGAGTGGGATTGCTGGATCATATGATAAGACTATTTTTAGTTTTTTAAGTAATCTCCATACTGTTTTCCATAATGGCTGCACCAAACTACGCTCCCACAAACAGTGTAGGAGGGTTCCCTTCTGGGAGAAAAAAGTTTGATTTTATTTTAGTCCAAGAAACAGATCTAATGCAACAGGGAAATAGGTAGGTATAGATATTGCCATATAAGTATAGATATAGTTACTGTTTCTTGGAATTACAGAATTTCTGGCACTAGCAGTAACCTCACAGAGCATCCCACTCAGCTTTCTCATTTACAATGAAGGAAGTGAGGCCCACAGGAAGGCAGTAGTTTGCTTGAGGTCAAAGAAAGAGTTAATATGCCAGGATTAACCCCAGATTTCTTCTTTCTTTAATGGTTCCCCACTGTATCATGGGAACTCTTGTAAACATAGATGGAAAAATGTGAGAGTGGAAATTAAAACATAAATAATTAAAAGAAAGAATATGGCTAAGAGATGGATAAAAGGCAAAAAAAAAAAAAAAAAAAAACAACCCACAAGCAAACAAGAAAGTAAGTGCAACTTACATATACTAGAGCATGTCCTAGCAGAGAGTATTGAATGTTTTAAGAGAATGGTGTTCAGATTTAGATGACTGTAACAAAGAAGAGGGGAAGAATTGAAAATATGTTATTAAATAAGTTCAGAGATCACTAAGGAATAGAATTAGGGGAAGAATGCCAAATAGCCCATGGAAGTCCAAGAAGGGATGAAGAAACAAAAGCTTTCACAGGAAACTTACACACAATATGATGGGTGTGAGGGATGGGGTGCTGAATTCTGAAAGATATTTGAAAATGTTCTCATCCAACTCAGACAAAAGTCTTCAATAATGCATGGGAAAGGTCAAATGGCTATCACATTCAAATAAGGGGGTAATAATATTTTAAAAAAAAGAGAATGGCAAGAGAGACGACCTTGATGTTAGTAAATGCAGTTTTCAAGGTATCTTTTTCCCTCCTCAGTAATCCTGTTGCAAATGTTCTCATGAATAATTTCTTGGATGGCACATGCAGCACAGGGTAGACCATAAATCAGAAGGAAATGGCCAGAGAACTTGAAATTGCAAAATATGCTGTTTAAGGAAGGTAGGGAGAATACTTGTTTAGAGAAAATGTGTTCTCCTCCGGACCATGCTGAGATATGCAAGAACACCACATTCAAGTGAAACTAGGGTTCCGATGCTCAGCAGAGGTGGGAAAAGATAAAATGACAGGCGAACGGAGGCAGAGTATCTTTATTCTGTTGGTAGCCCTATGTTCCTCCTCATAAGGGGACCTGTCAAATTTGTATTGAGGGAAGACTGCAGTTGGAGGCTTCCAAATGAAGTTACAGGGGCTTAGCTTGTCAGATGATATGGTCTGGGCTGTAGCAGAGGATGGGAGAGAACACATGACAAATTGTAGCCATGGGGAGAGTATTTATATAAAGATGAAAATGAGCAGAGGAGTAGGCAACAAGTCTTTAAAAAAATACTTTCACGGTACATTGTAACACTTAAGATTCTCTGCAACAACATATGTTCTGTAGTTGTAATACAGTGCGATAAAACGTTGAACCATTGCTTTATGGCCTGTAGACTCTCATAGGGTTTTTTAATTTGAAAAAAAAACTTGAAAAATATATGATAATATCAATATACTTTGTAATATGCAAAATATTTCTCTAGTAAAATGTGCTACTTAAAAGTCATAAAACTGGATTGATAAGCTTGAAGCTAGACATGGTACATTCAGAGATTTAAGTTTCCAAGCAGAGTAAATAAAAAAGGAAAATACAAACATGAATAAGGTATACCTATTTTCATATCATGGATTATGTTAAGAAAGTTGTTAAAATGTGTTATTTTTATTTTGTTGCATTTTCTGCAACCTCAATAAAAATTGTTTTGTTAGACAATCAATACTTGTGCTTTGTTCTGTTAAAGTATAGTCTAATTAAAATTGTTATTCCTACATTCTAAGAGTGTTTATATTTCAATCATACAATTGTATAGGGACTTATAATCTTAATATTCTAGTTCCTAGATAACCATATTGTTTCCCTCATATAGCTATCCTGGTTAAAATACACACACGCACACATGCACACACACATCTCTTGGATTTCAATTATGAATCCTAGGATATTCAAAGAGGAATAGTTTTAAAATATCATCTGTAGTACTGTAGTACCATATTCTAGAACACTTTTTATTCTTTGCTTTTGAGAGATACTCAGCATTTATTCTTACTTCCTTCTGTATTATCTCCTGTTTTATGGGCCCAGAATCCTAGGAATTGATTTCCCCAGAATCTCTTGCTGGTATGAATCTAGTTTCTACCAATGAGAGGCATGTGATGAGTTTGGAAGTTCTAAGTAGAGAATAGTGTTCTTCTTCTAGTAGTGATAAATAAATGTGTGTGGGCTTCAGCACACATGACTTCTGAAAAACCTTTTCATTGAGATATAACATGCATCCTGCAAAGTGCACTAATACTAAGTTTACAGCTTGATGAATATGTATGTATTTATCTATGTACTCAACACCCTGTTAAAGACATAGAATATTTTCAGCACCCAGGAATAATCCTTCCTGTCACGTTAATCAGTCTCACCCTCTAACCTCAGAGGTAAGCACTCTTCTGACTTCTAACACGTTAGATCATCTTTTTCGTTTTTGGAATTCATTTAAATTGATGCACACAGTATGTGCTCTTTGTCCCCCCCCCCCCAGATTTATTGAAGTATAATTGACAAACAGAATTTTAATGCATTTAAAGTGTATGATTTAATGTATGCATACATTGTGAAAGGGTTCCCCCCATTGAGTTAACACATCCATCACCTCACATATTTACCTATTTTGGTGAAAACACTTAAGTTCTACTTTCTTAGGAAAATTCGATTATACAATACAGTATTATCAACTATAGTTACCGTGTTGTGTATTAGATCCTTAGTCCTTATTCATTTTAGAACTGAATGTTTGTAACCTTTTACAAATCTCTCCTCATTTTCCCCATCTGCCAGCCCCTGGCAACCACTTTTCTACTTTATTTCTATGAGTTCAACGTTTTTTTCTTCTACATTGCACACATAAGTGAGATCATATAGTTTTTTTCTTTTTCTTTCTCTTATTTCACTTATCATAATGCCCTATGTGTTCATCTATGTTGTTATAAATGGCAGAGTTTCATTATTTTTGAAGACTGAATAATATATTCCATAGTTTATATATACACCAGATTTTCTTTATCTATTCATCCATCAACAGGTAGTTAGGTTTTTTCCATATATTAGCTATTGTGAATAGTGCTTCAGTGAACATGGGAGTACAGATATCTCTTCAAGATCCTGGTTTCACATGGAAACAGCCTAAATGTCCATCAACAGGTGACTGGATAAAGAAGATGTGGTATATTTATACAATGGAATACTACTCAGCCATAAAAACCGACAACATAATGCCATTTGCAGCAACATGGATGCTCCTGGAGAATGTCATTCTAAGTGAAGTAAGCCAGAAAGAGAAAGAAAAATACCATATGAGATCGCTCATATGTGGAATCTAAAAAACAAAAGCAAAAGCAAACAAACAAACAAACAAAAACAAAGCATAAATACAGGACAGAAATAGACTCATAGACAGAGAATACAGATTTGTGGTTGCCAGGGGGTGGAGGGTGGGAAGGGATAGACTGGAATTTCAAAATTGTAGAATAGATAAACAAGATTACACTGTATAGCACAGGGAAATATACACAAAATGTTATGATAACTCACAGAGAAAAAAATGTGATAATGAGTGTGTATAAGTCCATGAATGACTGAAAAATTGTGCTGAACACTGGAATTTGACACAACATTGTAAAGTGATTGTAAATCAATAAAAAATGTTAAAAAAAAAAAAAAGGATTCTGGTTTCATTTCCTTTGTATAAATACTCAGAAGTAGGATTGCTGTATCATATGGTATTTCTGTTTTTACTGTCTTAAGGAATCTCCATACTGTTTCCCATAATGGCTATACCAGTTTACATTTCCACAAACACTGTGCAAGAATTCCCTTTTCTCTATAGTCTCATCTTGTCCTTTTGATAGTAGACATCCTAACAGATGTGAAGTGATAGCTCCTTGTGGTTTTGATTTGCATTTCCCCAATGATTGGTGACATTGAGCGCTTTTCAGGTACTTGTTGAGCATTTGTATGTCTTTGAAAAAATGTCTATTTAGCTTCCTTTACTTATTTTTTAATTGAGTTATTTATTTTTTGGCTAATGATTCATATAAGTTCTTTGTATATTTGGATATTAACCCCTTATCAGACATGTGATTTGCAAATATTTTCTTGCAGTCTATAAGTTGCCTTTGAGTAACTGTGACTAGTGGAACTCATTTTTGGCAGTTTCTGACCTGAGCACTGGATTTCCTGAAATCTAGTGGTGCACTTGAGATACAGAGGGAACCTTCCCTTCCCTTTATTTTTCTCTCTTCCAACATATGTATATTCTATATATATATGTAGAGTTCTCTTTATTTAATGTCATTCTGTTTGAAGTGCCTAAAATGATTTGTTTGGTAACAGAAATGGCTCCAGGATATAGACTGTCAAAGATATAAATCTAGGATTCTTTATCTCACCTAGAGATGCCCATGGTGCCCAGTTAAGTTTGAATTTCAGAGAAACAATAAATAATATTTTAGTATAAACACATCCTATGCAATATTTGTATTTGTATTTGCTAAACCTGTCAACCCTAATCAAGCCTATTTAGGACAGAAGAAGGGATGATTTATCATCAATAGATACTGCCAGCTCATGGGATGCAGAGGAAGTACGGTCACTTTATTTCTATCCTGTGGTTCCTGGGAGTGAAGCATATATGAAGGCAAAAGATATACTGTATTTTTCTTAGGTAAATACTTATTAATGGAATAGCTGGATCATGGGACTGGTATATTTTTAATTTCTTGATAAACTGCCAAGCTGTTTTCCAAAGTGGTTGTACCATTTTGCATTTTCACTAGCAGTGTACTTGCTATATTGGTAAGATATTTTTCATTTTAGTCACTCTAATAGATATGTAGCAGTATCTCACTGTCATTTGAGTTTTTATTTTCATAATAATTCATGAAGTTGATCATATTTTCATATACCTATTTGTCACTGAGCTGTCATCTTTGGTAAAAATCCCTGTTCAGATTTTCAACTCATCTTTTTAAAAAATGGGTTTCTGTTTTCTTATTATTGAGTTTTGAGAGATCTTTATATATTGTGGCTACAAGTCATTTATCTGATAAATGATTTTTAAATATTTTCTCTTGGTCTGTAATTTTTTTTTGCATTCTCATTTAAATATCTCTCAAAGAGCAGTTTTTAATTTTGAGGAAGTTCAACTTATCAATTTTCCTTTTATGGATCATGCATTTGATGTTGCATGTAAGAAAACTTTGCCTAATCTAAGAAAAGTGTTATCTTATGTTTCACTCCTGAGGTTTATGGTTTAATGGATTACATTTAGGCCTATGGTCCATTTTAAGCTGACTTCTGAATACAGTGCAAGGTATGGATCACAGTTTAATTTTTTGTGTATGAATATCCAGTTGTTCTAGTACCATTTGTTGAAGTCACTGTATTTTATTTAATGACTTGTTTTTCAATGTTTATCAAAAATTAGTTGTTTATGTGTGGGTTTATTACTGCTCTCTGCTTTCTGTTCAGTTCATTTATTTCTCTATCTTTACACAAAATCACACTGTCTTGGTTACTACAGCTTTAAAGTAAATCTGGAAATTAGGTAGTGTTAGTCCTCCAACTTTGTTGTTCATCATCAAAGTTATTTTGCTTATTGTAAGTCCTTTGTATTTCAATGTGATTTTAAAATTAGCTTCTCAATTTCTAAAGCAAAGCATACAGGGATTTTAATTGGGATGGCATCAGATCTACATTCTAATATTTAGAAAATTGACATCTTAGTTATATTGGGTCTTATGATTCATTAACATAGTATATCATTCCATTTATTTTGGTCTTTTTTGATTTCTCATAGCATTGTATTTTAGTTTTCAGTGTATAAACTGTACATATTTGTTACATTTATCCCTAATTATTTCACATTTTTGATGCTATGCTATTGTTTTCCAATTTAAAAATTTTTTCCAAACTGCATCTCTTTAGTTATAAATTATAAAAATAGATATGTTTATTATTTTCAGTAAAATATATGCTCCAGAAAGAAGCTCATAGATTTTCTGAGGGAAGAAACTAACTTTCTTATGTCCCTTCCAATTTCAGTTTTTGATTGTTCATTGCTAGTATGTATGAATACATTTTTCATATTAATTTGTGTCTTGCAACCTCAATAAACTCACTTATTAGTTCTTTTTGTTTTAGACTGTATAGAATTTTTTTTTACATAGATGATAATGTCATCTGAATAAAGGCAGTTTTACTTCCTTCTTGAAAAAGAAATACCATTTTTTTTTTCTTGAGAGAACAGGTATTAAGGAGAAAGTATTTGGTTTTTCAGCAGTAAGTATGATGCTACATGTAGGGTTACTCGTAGCTGCTCTTTGTCAGTGTTGAAGAAGTTCCCTTCTATTCCTAGTTTGTTGAACGATTTTTAGAAATGATGAATGGCAGTTGATTTTGTCAAATGATTTTTCTGTGTTAATAGAGATAAAAATTATATTTTTTTTCCTTTTTTGGTTTTCTAATATGATGGGTTATGTTCATTGATTTTCAGATGTTTAACAAACTTTGCATTCTAGTTTACATCCCACTTAGTCAAAATGTATTACCCCTTTTCTGTATTGTTGCGTTTTGTTTGCTAAAATTTTGTTAATAGTTTTGTACCCATATTCATGAGGGTTATTGGTCTCTAGTTGTTTTTAGATGATTCATTCCCTAGAGTGAGAATCCTTGAGAGGAACCCTCTTCAGAACTCTGGGGTTCTTCTTCTTTGTAGCCCTCCTATCTCTGATTCTGTGCCCTGAGAACTCTAACTGCTTTTGTTTCCCTGAACTCTCAGCTCCCTCTCCTCAATTATAGACTCTTCCAGATTCTGCCTGGGTTCCCTTTCCTAGGTTGCAGCCTGGAAATGTCCCTAAGGCACTGGTTTGGAGCAATAATAGGGCTTACCTCTTTTGTTTCCTGTCTTCTAGACATTACAGTCCTTCATGGCCTAGTATCTATTTTTAATTGTTTCAAATCCAGTCTGTATATTTTCAGTTGGCCATAATTGGAATTCCAGGTCAAATCTGTGATTGCTTTTTAACAAGATATAGATTTAACCCACTGATGGAAGTTTGGAGTCTCTGATGTCAGAGTCTGAATACTTCATGTTTAATTTTAAGTGGCTATGTTAAAGAATCACCTATTCATGTTTTAACAGCTAGCCATTTTAAAATGTGCTAGGTGATGAGTTTGTGTCACAAATCCATATACTTTTTTTTAAGGTTATGTGGTAGTTTCTGAGTAGCAGCTGCTCAGCTCAGTTGACACTGTAGTGAGATAAGGTAAATAAGGGAAGTTTGTAAAAAATATCTTGAAAAATAAAATCACATTATGTAGCCATCTGAGTGAAACCAGGAAAAATCTGCCAATTATTTCACCATCATTCTAAGTTATTATTTTTGTAAAGTTAGTCAGAACAAGTCCTATAGTTAAGAACTCTTTTATAACTTTGAAAAGACTTGTAAGTAGTTTTAACATTTAAGTAGAGGCAAATCAACAGCATTCAATTAAGATGAGACATAAATAATAAAATCATATAGATTGCATTGATATAGTCCTCAGGATGAAAAGGATTATTCAACTTAACTTGAAGAGTTACTGTATCATTTTCTTCAAAGAATTAACATTTTGGGAAAATAATAGAGGGCAAATGGAAAGCTTAAGCATACGTGAAATGATGAACTGATGCATGCAAAAAATAAAAAGTAATTCAAGCTTTATGTCGTTATACCTGTCTGCAGTTAGGGGTGGTTTGTGAGGAGAAGTAGGCCAGGTATAAACTAAATGCATCCAGTGAGGTGACTCCCAGCAAGCACTTCCTAGTAGTCATTGCATCGTTCCGAAGGCTAGGCAGATGTACTTTTATTTATGTCACAAAATTTTGATTTAAAGGACTTAGTTCACTACTTTTGAAAATTTCAAAATGAATTTCATGCCACTTTAAACAGCTGGAGTTGGAAGTTGGAAAACATTCTAGTATTAGGTACTTGATTGCTTGTTACTCATTCATGGTAAAAAAAAAAAAGATGTATTAAATAACAATTTTTAATTATGTTTCAATGGAGATCCAACTTTTTGGAAAACTCTGGAAAATGTGGAAAAGATCATTGAAGATAAGTAGTGTGTACTTAGATGACAACATTGTTTCCTTCCTCAGGGTGCATTTACCTACTCATGAGTCATTTAGAAATACAGACAAAGGGGAAGAAATGTGTACTTTTATCTCATTTGCTTTACTCACAAGGGGCAGTGTGAAATCCATTGCTCAACAAGGGATAGGTCACCTTATTTAAATTAATTTAAGACAAGATAAATTTTCAAAATCTTTACTAACAGTGGCTATATGTTTGCATATTCCTGGTCTTTAGTATAAAATAAATCATGGAAGTCTTTATTTTACAGAGTTGCAAAAGACATCTTGAAAAGTTAAATAATTGAAAAAGTGATGTAAACATCTATTATAGACCAAAGGTAAAGGCAAGGCTTCTTACTGTCTTCAGTGTTACTTTCTCTGCACTGGGAATATTTTATTAATTAAAAGGTATTTCATTTCTGATCTTGAACAGAGAGCCTTTATAATGTTGAACAAGAGAATTAATTTAGCTCAGTTGAATTATTATGAAACTGTAACTGTTAACAAAATGACTCAAAAGCAAACCAAGCCAAAAAACAAAACAAAAAGACCTACAACTTTTTAACTGAATGGTTAAAGTAAGTTTCTTGTACTTACTTTTTCATAATTCTCATAATAAGCATATAATAGATGCCAGTTTTGGCTTTGTTTTGTTTTATTTTGTTTTCTCTGCTTAGCTATCCGTCTTCCCCAATTATCTTCTGGGGACACATTTCTACCTGACTCTCAGCCCATGTAGTGTGGTGCTGTTGAGTGCACCCTGGTCCTAGGATTGGCAGGGATGCAAGCTGTCCCCAACACCACACAGCATCTCCCAAGCTGCAGTGATTGCTTCACGATAGTTACCTGACTAATGCCAGGGCACTCAAGTTCAATCAGGACCAAATTAGGAATCTTTACTTCAATCACTAGGAAAGGAGACAAACTCTTTTTTTCTGGATCTGGAGCTATGAAGATGTAGTCTAAAACTGCTGAAAATTCTCATAAAATCAAAGAAAGGAGCTTTCTGACAGTGTGACGCTCCTAGAAGAAAACAGAACAGAGAGGACTTCTCATTAGTGACCAGGGACAGGGACCAGATTTACCTTCTTATGAGAAACAGTGACAGCAAAAAAACTGGACACAATATGTGAAACAGTGATTTTCAAGATATTGGACATAAGGCAATGAAGTACAATGATTCCTGAGACATGGGAAATAAATAAGGTGTGTCCTACAATTGTCCTAGGTTATTGTCTTAAAAGAATTTCCAGACTGGGGCTCAGTGAGAGGGAAACAAAAGTGGAACCTGACAGACTCCTGGTTGAGTGAAGCTTTGAGTTTGTAGACAAGAGAGCCAGATATGGAGGATCTGTATAGATGATAGTTCCAGAGATTGTCAGAGTCCCCCTTGAATTTTCAGCAGAATACTGATTAGCAAATGCATGCAAGGAAAGTAGTTAAAGCTGTAGAAAGAATCACTAAAAATTATTGGAGAAAATAGCACCTAATGCTCACCGGGCTAGGAATAGACCCACAAGCTAGACGAGAAAATCTCAGAATTCACAGAGCAGTGGATAGAGTACTCAGAAGAGTCTTGACTCAGTAGAGGGAAGTAATTAGCTTTAGAGTAATATGGCTTTAGCTCTGCCTTACAAATCTTAAAAAGCAAGACCTGACAGAATCAAACTGCTGCCCAGTGACTTAACTGCATCCCTCCCAAAAAGCTCAAAAATGTTTACGTGAATACAGAGACATCCTGCACCCAACAAGGTAAAATTCACAATGTATGATACCCCATTAAAAATTACAGGGCATCCAAAGAAGCAGGAAGATACATCCCATAATGAGAAATATGTAACAATAGAAACTAATTCAGAAATGACACAGATGTTAGAATTAGCAGAAAGGGACATTGAACAATTGTAACTGTAGACCTTATTTTCAAAAGTGTAAGTAAAAACATAAAGATACTTTTTTAAAAACCTTAATTAAACTCCTGGAGATGAAAACTAGTGTCTGAGATGAAAAATTCACGTATATGATTAAAATACTGAGATCAAAATATACAGATTAGACATTGAAGAAGATGAGATTAATGTATTTGAAGATTTCTCAATAGAAACTACCCAAAATGAAACAAAGAAAAAGATGGGAAACAATAAAAAAGGGCATCAGTGAGCTATGGAATCCACAAAAATGTAACTAAATTGTTCCACGTGTGACTAGTCAAAAAAGAGCATGTTTATCAAGGATACAAAATAAGCAATTGCTACACAAACATCGATTGTGTTTCCATATACAAGCAACAAATAAAATTGAAATTGGGAAACAATATAATAGCATCAAAATTCTAAATATTTAGAGATAAATCTAATAAAAGTTGTGCAGGTCCGCACACTGAGAACTAAAAGCACTGCTGAGAGAAATTAGAGACCTAAAAAATGTAGAGTACAGTGTGTTGAAGGATCAGAAGATTCAGTATTGTTAAAATGTCAGTTCTCCACAAACTGGTGAAGAGATCCAATGAAGTTCCAGTTAAAAAAAAAAAACGAAACAGTGGCCTCTTCCTTTAATGAAAGCTAATTCTAAAATTCATGTGGAATTGCAAAGGATCTAGAATAAGCAAAACTAGCTTGACAAGGAAAGTCAAAGTTAAAGGGCTAACACTATTTACTTTAAAGCCTTATTGTAAAGCTACAGTTATCAAGATGATGTGGCACTGGAATAAAGATGGACAACTAGATTAATGGAAGAGAAGAAAATATTGAGAAATAGACCTACACATGTATGGACAACTTATATTTCACAAAGATGCAATGGAGAAAGCATAGGCTTTTTGATAAATGGTGCTGGATTAATTGAGTATCCATTTGCAAAGGAAAAAAATGCCTTGGATCCATATATTATACCATATATAAAAATGAACTCATAATTGATCATATACTTAAATTTAAAATATAAACATAAAACTTCTAGAATAAAATATAGTAGAAGATAGTGATCTTGGATTTGGCAGCGATTTTTTAAACAGGGCACAAAAATCATGAACTATAAAATAAAAAGTTAGTAAATTGGACTCAATTAAAATGTTTTACTCTTCAAAAGACACTGTTATGAACATGAAAAGTCAAGCCCTTTCATGAGAAAATATTTGCCAAACACATATCTGACAAAGGACTTGTATCTTAGAATAGAATCTGAAATCTTTCAACTCAGTAATAAGACAAGACACCCAATTATAAAATTTTGAACAGGGCCAAAAATTTGAACAGGTACATCCCCAAAGAAGATTTACAGATGGTAAATAAGCACATAAAAAGATACCCCATATCGTTAATCATTAGGAAAATGCAAATTAAAACCTCAATGAAATGATGCTATACATGTACCAGAATGGTTAAGGTAAAAAGAGATGGACAATATAGAGTGTTGGAGAGGATGAGGAGAAACGGGAGCCCTCACGCTGCTTGTGAGAATGTAAAGTGGTACTTCCAACTTACAAAAGAGTTGTGAAGTTTCTTTAAAAGTTTAATATACACCTACGCTGTAGTCTCGCTATTCCACTCCTAGGTGTTTATCCAAGAGAAATGAAAGCATACGTCAGTTTTTATATTTTTATTTATTTATCCTGACAGTATACACAAAGTTGCTGGATCAGAGAACTAATCAAATTATTTACTCACAGAGCATCTTAGTGCCATTTCTTCATGCCTCAGTAATCCCTGGGCTGACACAAGGAGGGCCTAATGTTCCTGTGCGTGGGGAAAGATCTGTACCACAGGTCAGGAACTCCAAAATCATGAATCTCAGGGTTTATACGAGCAGCAGCTGGCAGACATATCCCTTTTTCCCTGAGAGAGAGAGGGACAGAGCTCATGCGCAAGCATTGCTCTGGAGTGTATAGAACGTAAGCAAATCCACTCTGAGAAGGGGAGAGAAGATCTCTAGGTTCTTTATCCTTTGACATGGAAATAAATGATGTCTTTAGGGGTACGTAAGACTTCATATCTCCCTGGTTGTCTCCATCCTTGAGATTGCTACTCAGTTATTTCAACACCGACGCCAGTGCTCTTTGCTCAGAAAGCCCTGGCCCATGCAGAAAAGTGAAAATACATCTGGAACGTTATTTCCCAACAACATCCAGACACAACTTGTATGTGAATGCTCATAGCCTCAAACTGGACATGACACAAATGTCCATCAACAGATCAATGAATAAACAATTGTGATACATCCACCCAACTGAATACCACTCAATAAAAAGAAAGGAACTATTGAAAGATACAACCACATAGATGAACCTCAAAAAATTGTGCTGAATGAAGAATGCCAGATCAAACAAAACAAAACAAAACATACTGGATGATTTCATTTATGTCAAATTCTAGAAAATGCAAATTAATTTATAGTGACAGAAAGCAGGTCAGTGGTTGCACGAAGATAGTGGGGAGACAGATTGGGATGGTTAGAGGGAAGGATTATTAAAAGGTACAAGGAAAGTTTTGTGTGTGTATATTCATTATTTTGATTGTGGTGATATTTTCATGGGTTTATACGTGTGTCAAAACCTACCAAATTGTATAGTTTAAATATGTGCAGTTTATTTTACGTTAGTTTTATTATGACGCAGCTGTTGTAAAAATCAGAAAAATCAGCCCCTCTAGACTTTAAAAATTATTTCTTTGAATTTATTTATTTTCTTTTTCTTATTGAAGTGTAGTCAGTTTACAATACTGTGTCAGTTTCTGGTGTACAGCATAGTGTTTCAGTCATATATATGCATACATATATTCCTTTTCATATTCTTTTTCATTATAGGTCATTGTAAGATATTGAACATATTTCCCTGCACTATGCAGTATGAACTTGTTGTTTATTTTATATATAGTAGTTGGTATCTGCAAATCTTTTTTTTTATTGAAGTATAGTCAGTTTACAATGTTGTATCAATTTCTGATGTACAGTATAATAGTTCAGTCATATCTATACATACATACATTCCTTTTTATATTCTTTTTCACTATAGGTTACTACAAGATATTGCATATAGTTCCCTGTGCAAATCTTGAACCCCCAATTTATCCCTTCCCACCCCCTTTTCCCCCTGGTAACCATAAGTTTGTTTTCTATGTCTGTGAGTCTTTTTCTGTTTTGTAAATAAGTTCATTTGTGTCATTTTTTCTAGGTTCCACAAAAAGTGATATCATATGGTATTTTTCTTTCTCTTTCTGGCTTACAGTTACATGGGGAGAGAAGGGAACAAAAACCAGCTTCTCCTGCTGTCAGGGAGATTATAAAGGCCACAGTGGTCAGGAGCCTCAGGAAACACATTTAACCTGGGGGCTGCAGGTAGACTAAGGTGGTCTCAGCCTGGGGACTTCTGAAATTGGGGAAAATTCTGCAATCTGTGTGTAAAGCTGCTCCAAAAAGTGCTCAAGTAACATCGATGGTGTGTGATGAAGCTATGGAAAAGTGGCTATACTGGGGGACTGATGAGATGACAACTGATTTTTAAAATGCAGTAGATAGTGTTGTTGTGAGGCTGAGAGCCAAAGAAATGTATGGTCACATGACTCAGGGTCAGGAAAGTGTTAAACCATTCTTGGTTAGTGCTGGCTGGCTCACACCTTTCAGAGGGTGATATGTGAAAAATGTTAAACCTGAAAGTGAGGCAGGTTCTGTAGATCAGGATGTTGCAGAAGAATTTAAAAATACCTGCTAAGTGAAACACAAGGAGAGGGTTGCATGGAAGCACAGGTTTTCAACACAGATGAGACTGGCTTATTTTAAAAGGACATTGGCAAATGAACCTGTATAGTGCAAATGGCATTTTGGTTGACAAAAATTTTGTGGCCAGAGGCTCATGGGAGCCTAACCTTGTCTTTTTCCTAAGAGCAACATTTCAGTGTTGGTAGCAACTTTATAGGACCTAAATAGTGAGACTCAACTGGATATATTTAATCTCCTTCTTGTTTTGTCTCTACCAAATTGAATTTCTTTGCTACTTTATGTCAGCGAGTAATCTTTTTTGTAACTACTAAATATTTATTTTCCTGAATAATGCAATTTTTGTGTAACTCTTATCTGTTCTTTGCATAGACGGTCAAAAATAATGACACTTTAGGACTCTATACATGAAAAATTAAAATATGCAGACTTTAAGTAGTTAAGGTTTAAAAATTTTCTTTCTATGGCGATATCACAATCCAGCTGGATAATATTCTAGAAAATGCCCAAACCTGGCTTGGGGAGGAGGCTTATCTTTGTAGATGTTTTATTATCTTTAGAGGCATAGGACTTTATCATATACCTGGGATTAGACGAACTAGAACAATTAACAGTAGTGTCAGAGGCTTCTGGCATTAGAGTAAGAGTGACATGTGTAGGGAAAGAGGGATGTGATTTAGTAGAACTTGTAATGAGATAATTAGATTTTCTACACTTTTATTTGAAGACTTTATGAGTAAATCAGTGTTAATCTTGAGGTAGGTTGTCATGGTCGTTTCACTTCTTTTTCTTATATTTAACAGGTATTTTCTATAATCTTGCTTCCTATAGCCATGAAGTAAACAATCTACATAATAGAAAGATACAGCAGTCATTGAACAGGTAAATAAGATCGCACGGTCTATTAAGATGCTAAGAAATTCCATTTCAGTTTTTCAAACTTAGTATTAACCATCTGCTAAGTTATAGCTGCAGAGCTAGCCATATGTTTAAATCATTTCTCTTATTCACCGTGTACGGTTTAAAAAGGTCTTTAGCTGTTACTGTCCAAAAATCCTGTGGAATGAATCTCCAGATATTTTCTTATCAATACAGGACAATTATTTTGAAGGAATTTAGTTATAGTGATCGATAAGAACACATCTCCTTGTATTACATTGAATAACTTTAAATTAATGGTTTTATATCTGTTTTTAGCTTTTAATTATTCAATGAATTTAGTAAAATGTAGAGACTTTACATATATAATGTATGTAAAACTGAAGCATATTATTTTCATTTTCTAAAAGTTCGTTCTAATTATATATTTGGCAAGTACAGGATTTTTCACATTGAACTTGGTAGAAACTGTTAAATTGACTGTTTTTACTTTATATGGAAACTTTTATTAGTCTGTTGCCAAGAGCATAATGTTTGATTTATTGGTTTCTAGTTTGGCTAACTTGTAATATAAATATCATTTATAACTATGAAGAAAAATAATTAAACATTTTTTGTTTGAGCACACCCATGTTCCTAGCAGCATTATTCACAATAGTCAAAAGGTGGAAGCAACCCAAGTATCCATCAATAGATGAATGAATAAACAAAATGTGGCATGAACATGCTAGGGAATATTATTCAGTCTTAAAAAGGACATTCTGGCACATGCTACAACATGGATGAAGCATGGGGACATTACCCTGAGTGAAACAGGCAGTCACAGAAAGGCGAATACTGTCTGGTTCCACTTATATGAGGTGTCTAGAATAATCAAACTCATAGAAACCAAGTAGAATGGTGGTTACCAGGGGCTGGAGAGAGGGGAAATGGGGAATAATTTAATGTATATTGAGTTTCAATTTTGCAAGGTAAAAAATTCTCAAGATTAGTTGTGTAACAATGTGAATATACTTAACACTACAAAATTATATACTTAAAATGATTAAGGTAGTGAATTTATTATGTGTATTTTGCCACAATTAAAAATGGAAAAAAATTTGATTTGAAAGGATCAGTGAAATGATCAGTTTATCATTTTAGTGTTTTATAATATTACTTTTAAGTAAATGTCAATGTGAAAATTGTTTTCCTTTTTCTTTTCTTCATTTATTTATTTATTTTAAACATTTTTTTTTTATTGAGTTATAGTCATTTTACAATGTTGTGTCAAATTCCAGTGTGGAGCACAATTTTTCAGTTATACATGAACATACATATATTCATTGTCACATTTTTTTTTTTGCTTGGGCTACCACAAGATCTTGTATATATTTCCCTGTGCTATATGGTATAATCTTATTTATCTGTTCTACATATGCCTGTCAATGTCTACAAATTTTGCACTCCCTGTCTGTCCCTCCCCCTTGGCAACCACAAGTTTGTATTCTATGTCTATGAGTCTGTTTCTGGTTTGTATTTATGTTCTTGTTTTTTTTTTGTTTTTGTTTGTTTGTTTTTTGGGGTTTTTTTTTGAAAATTGGTTTCTACCACTAAAATATCATGAAGAGATAAATGTGTTTTTCCAAGGAAGTAAATTTGCCCAGTGTATGTATGTGTGAATGTCTGTATATGTGTCTGTGTGTGTGTACTTATTTTATAATCCTATATATGTTTGTACTATTTATTTAATTATAAAATCTTTTCCAGGAAATGTTCATAGTACATCCTTCATTTCTGCTTAATAAAATAATAAAAACGACTGGGTGTGATCTTAAAACCAATTTGCTATCAGGTGATCCTGCATATATCCTCAGTGTTGGTGCTGAAACTTGGGTAGTTATCCTTCTTTAATTGTTATCAGTTACACCTAGTAGCATCTGATAACTGACTAGCTCAGTCTTCATGACTCCTCTCTCTCCCGCCAGGATGCATTATCCCGAGTCTCTGAATATACTTTTTATTGCCTCCTCTGTTCCTTGCTCTCTGCCTTCTTCATCTCTAGTTTTCTCCACCCAACCAATGCCTTCTGATATGGGTGTTTTTCGATGCTCACTCCTTGGATTTTTGCTGTTCTAAATATATGCTCTTTTTGGACAACTCATTTATTCTCATAATTTTAAATATTACCTCTAGAGAAATGGGCTCAGTCACTTGGTCCCTTCTTTCCTGAGGCTCTATAGTAGACTTAATCAGAGTTAGGCTATAACTAAGGGCTAAGAAATTCCAAGGTATCCATAGAAGGGTACAATCATATTCTCATTCACTCATTTATTTAATAAACATTTATTGAGTACTTAGTGTAAGTGATATGTTCGTAGGAACTTAGATGGTTATATTTAGCTGTAGCATAGCATGGGCACTGGGGAGCATGAATGTATATCTGTTAAGAAGAGAGGGATCTAAGTGGAGAAGGGCCTTGGTTCCATGCTGGATGTAGATGGACTGAAGTAGGGAACTGTTACTGTTTAGTATGGATGAGAGAAGACTTAAAGTGAGGAGGCGTAATGACTCTCAGTGATTATTTTAAATGCTACCCCATGGAGAAAGGACCTGTAATCATTTGTGAGTACCATAGGACAAAGCTAAAAACCAGGCATTAAGTTCCAGAGAGACAAGTGCTAAGAAATATTAAGACTAAAGAGGTAACAGCGTTGGAAATACAGCCAATAATATTGCAGTAACTTTGCATGGTGGCAGATGGTAAACTAGACTTATTGTGGTGATCACTTTGTAATGTATAAAAATATCAAATCACTGTGTTGTACACCTGAAACTAATGTAATATTGTAAGTAAATTATACTTCAATTTAAAAAAAAACTGAAGAATTAAAGGCTGGGTGATACGCATGGTGGAGTTCCACATGCAGATTCTATGACATGTTTTTCTACAGACTGTTCCTGTGGGAAGGTCCCTGGCTACTGCCTTCTAGAGCTTTCCTTCTGGTTTCATTAAGCCCGTCCTCTTCCATGCTGTTTCTCTTGTTTCAAAGTAAATTTGATGCCTATCCTTAGATTTTTAAAAAGTTTTTAAATGAGGTATAATTTATACACATTGAAATGCACAGATCTTAAACAGGTAGTTTAATGAATTTTGAAAGATACATCCATCCATTTAACCCACACCCTAGTCAAGATATAAAACATTTCCAACACCCCAGGAAGTTCCCTTGGATTGCCTTCCATTCAGTCCTTTCCAGAGAGATAAACACTGTTTTGATTTTTATCTATGGATTATCTTCTGTTCATATAAAGAGAATTAATACTATGCCTGCCCATTTTTGTATCTAACTCCTTTTATCCATTGTAAGTTCTTAGAGATCCATGTTGTATTTTGTTCTTTTTATTGCTGAGTAATATTCCATTTTATGGCTATAGTGCAATTAGGTTATCCATTCTCCTGATGATGAATATTTGGGTTGTTTGCCACTTTTTGACCATTTAAAATAAAACTGTTATGAACGTTTTTTAAACAAGTCTTTGTGTGGACATATGTTTTCATTTCTCTTGAGTAAATAGCAAGGCATGAAATGACTAGGTCACAGTGTAGGCGCACGTTTAACTTTATAAGAAACTGCCTAAGATTTTTCCAAGGTTGTTATATTTTCTAATTCCATTAGCAGTGTAGGAGAGTTCCAGGTGTTCCACATCCTCACTAACATTTTATATAGTTAGTATTTTTCATTTTATCTATTTTAGTAGGTGTGTAGTAGTATCTCATTGTGGTATACCATTAGTTTTCACCAAATGAAACCTTTTTTTCATGAATTTTCAAAATTCTTAGGCAGAATTTTGACCTCTGCAAACTACAGTTGCATTATGTTCAGTAAGCCCTTGGTGGGCTGCCATTACCAGCAAGTTTGACACATGGTGAGAACAGAGAGCAAAATTTTATCATGGGAGGGGGTTTGGAGAGAGCCAGAATGGACATAGTGGTTTTTGTTTCAAGGATCTATAAAGCCTGTGAAATTCATTGCAGTATGTCAGTTTCTATATATGTGTGTCTGTGTATGAGCGTGTGTGTGTTTGTGATTTTCACTAGAGAGTGAGCCATGACCTTCAGGAAAAAAAAGTAGTTAAGTAGATAAATGATGCTTGGGAATACTGTTTCTATTTTTTTCTACGTATGTTTTTAACATTGGATGAACAATTTATTAATATTTGCAGAAATTCAAATAATTATAATTTATATTTGTTGTCAGTTTCATCCTCTTCTCTTCTCATTACTCTAGTTCTCTGTGGATCTAAATAAAAACACTGACACTGTTCTGCATCACATAATTTGCTCCAGAACTTGAGCTTTGCTCAGCTGCTGTAATGTGTTAGAACATACAGCCTTGCTTTAAGGCAGGTTTCATCAACTTTTAGAAAGCTTACTGTTCATGTTTGTCTAATCCCGTAAAAGTTGAAAGGTCTCAGAATTTTTACTCTCCATGCAGAAATACGAGACAGAAAAGACCCATTAGGCAGCCTGGTCTTGTGCCAATGAAGGATTACCTTCTCAATGGCCCTGTATGTAATTTTCACTTTAACTTTAGAAATTTTAAATGTCTGAACTTGAACCACTTGCTTCAGGAGACCATTTCAGAGAACAAATAACTGCTTGGGCTTATCCCAGTTCTATATTTAAATTATAATACAAAGCATTGTAAGCACTAAAGGCTAGATAAATCCTGATAAACGTCAGTGGCTTAGATTATCTTTGCCAAGTATGTGTTACTGACCCTCTTACTCTTCAAATTTTCATTTCAAAAACAGTGAATGTTATCCCTTTATGTAAGAGGACTCCACAGATACTTACTGTAAAATAAAACTTCTTAACTTTTAAAAACTGGATTTGAGCATCTCCCTTGAATTGGTAGTAAAATCTGTACTTGAGCGCAGAACTGGCCACAACGGTCTTGATGTTTTGTAGGAAGGCGGCGGGAACCTGGTGTGGGTATCTGCAGAGGAGACAGCATCCCCTGTGTCGCTGCCGAAATGTTCATCTTTTCCTCTTGGGGTTGGCATGGTTTGAGAAGTAAGGATTGCAGAGCCATTTTAGTTCTTATTTTATAGAATTTAGCGTGGGCCACCGCCTTCTTTTTGGGCAACTACCTTTCTGAAATCCCCCGCTTACAGTCATGTCTGCAGTCACATGACCAAAATGGTTTCCTGTAGATCTGAGAGCAAAACCTGAAGGGTCTGCGATTCAAAGAAGTGTGATTCTTACTGTTTCACTTTCCCTTGTGCATTACAAGATTTATATTATTGCCTTTTCTTTCTCTTAGATTCTCAGCAGTCTAGTTTCTGGTCCATTAAAATCACGTCCTTATTACCAATTCTAAAGTGTATAATCTCATTACTTATCCTTCTGGAGTTAATCATTGCCTTAGTTTCTTTTTCTCCTTGAAATCACACTCCAGGACTCAGATGTATAGGTCCCCCTCCCCATTCTTGTTTACTTTAGTTGGATCTTTTGAACTTTGTCTAAAGTTTTTTGTTCTTACTTATCCCAGTTACCTTCGTTTTCTGGGAGATTGTTTTCTTAAGACTTCTACCAGTTGCTCTGTTTCCCTCTTTTTATTGGGGTAATTTGTATTAGGAGAAAGCATATAATTGTAAAGGGTGTGTTTTAGGTATGACTGGTGAATCTGGCACTCAGCCTTGTAAAGTTAGAAATCCAATCTCTTCTGTATCCCAAAGTGACAAGATGCTGGCATGTTGAATCATGCAGACCGACCTCACAGAAGACCCAGTGTATAAAACAAGAATGCGGTTGATTAATTTAAAATGAGAAATATAGCTATTAGAAAAATCAAGTATTTCTCTTGGCCTGACTTGCTCCTCTCTCTCTCGACAAACTACTTGGGATAGTGTTAATATAATTAGGGTAAGGGGTGTGAGTTAAATGGGCTTGATGTGAGTTAAACAGCAACCGTCTTTGGGAACTTAAGGTGTCCCGTTACACAACAGAAATAATCCAGCTAGATCAGGTCTCTGCTTACGCCTGCCTGGAAAGATCTCCTCTCTCCTGGTAAGTCTTTGTATTACCACTGTGGATGTTTGCCTCTGGGACAATCTTTTTGTGTGCTCTTTTAGTTGCACCATGTTTTTTTGAATGACATTTTCTTAGCTCAGTTATGTCAATAATGCAAATTAGGTTATGGTCTATTCTTGCTGGCCAAAAACTGTGTCTTTATATCAACTTAGTATTTGCCTTATTAATTTAATGATTGGAGGAAGATCCCAGCGGCCCTTGTTTTCCGTGTTCTTTCACGACTTTGATAATGATCCATTTCATTAGATACAAATTTATGTTTTAAAATGCATGTCATGCTATATGCAGACTGTTATTTTGATATTTGCTCTGAAAATAATATGGCAAAACAATATGCATACTTCCAATTCCTCTCCCATCTACTTCTAAGCACCAGGCAAAATATCCTTTCCTATTACATGCTAGCATTTTTTTCTGGAGGCATCAGTATGCTCTGTACATTGGATAAAATACTCAATGTACTTAAAGAAAACTAGGTTGAAATAGCAACTTGAGGCTGCAACATTTGTAGTAATTTATGAGATATATATATTAGAAACGACATAGCAGGCACTGTACTAGAAGCAGGGCTAAACACGTCATCGTATTTGTCTTGGCACTCAAAGTATCATGGGAGAGGCAGACATCCGGCTGTGTAAAGGGAGAGCAGGGGCTTCTGAGAAGTAAGCGAGTAGAGTTTTCCTGGTCAGGCTGAAGGAGCACAGCGCTTCTGGGTTTGGGGAAGTTGAGCTTGGCTGTAAGTGGAATGCAGAGCAAGCGGTGAAGGTGATGAGGGCAGAGAGATCAACAGGTGATTCTAGAGGATCTTCTCTACACTGATGAGGGGTCTTGACTTCTTCCTTTAGGCAAATGAGAGCAATTGCAAATATAGGGCTAGAGCTTGAGAGAGAAATGGAGCTGGAGACATGGATCTGGGAGAGATCATAGACCACGGATGCTGACTCCAACCAGAGACAGCCAGTAGATTAAGAAGAGAAGTTAAGAGCCTCAAGGAGGACAAAAATCCTTCCCTTGGTGTGGTGCATGGATTATTGTTTGGGAATGAATTGAGAGACCTAACGGTGTCTTATCGATATTAGGGAATATCTATGTAAAGCAGATTTTCTGGAAATCCCTAGAAGTGTCCTATTGAAAGTGAAGCCTTCCAGGCAAGTGAGAACAACCAGCAAAGAGTCTTTCCACCTCCCTCCCCACAACCCCTGGGTCATGTTTAGACTACAGACTTGCAAACATAAGTAGTATAATGACTTTAGTCATAAAAATTGCCACAATAGTTATTAATTTACCATACCCTCAGGCCTCTGACACTCATTTCTTATTATTACTTTTAAAATTTGTCATTTATTTTTAATAAATTCCATGCCGTGTGTTTCTTTTCCATCGACTTTATTTCTTCTAACTCCTCTGGTTTTTCTTTTGACACCCCTTTGAAAATGATCCTCACACTTTATAGTTTTCACAGGTCCATCTGTTGCTCTTTGCAGCAGATTCCTTTCCTGGTTTCAGAGCACTCATTTGCTGCCCTTCTGTATATCTTTATATATGCTTTGTCCTTTCTCTTGCCCTCATCCAAATAACCATCCCCTCCTTTTTTTTTTTTTTTTTTTTTTTTTGCTTCATCTAGTAAAGCCTTATCTAACACTCTCCCACCCTCTCTTTTCTGAAATAATTTACTGGTCTCTGTCAATCTCTTTTTATATCATTTTTTTTAGATTCCACATATATGTGATATCATATCATATTTGTCTTTCTCTGTCTGACTTAACTTCACTCAGTATGATATCTCTAGGTCCACCCATGTTGCTGCAAATGGCATTATTTCACCTGTCAATCTCTTTTTAGGTTTAAAGCTTGTTTTGAAAGAAATCCTTCCTTAATTTATCTCAAAGCACACTTTCATCAGCCTTACATACTACTTCTGAGAAAGGAACTGTCACATTTGGACATTTGTCTAGCTTGGGAGGTACACTTCTTGAAGAAAAGCATTGTTCTTTCATATTCATATATCTTCCTCATATTTTTGGACTTTCAAAATATGTTAAACTATCATGAATAGAATTCTAATTGAAAAAGATTTGAAGCTAATGTTTCTAGAATTTATAGGTACTGGTACTACACCATGTGTGCACATACTTTTATCATGTGGAGAGGGTTCATAACTTTAGCTAATTCTTCAAGGTCTCCAAGATGAAAATAAACATACTTACTTAAGGGTAAAAGGATCAAGATCTTACATTCAACTTCTGCAAGGAATAAGTTCAATTAGATTTCTGTATGAACTTAAAATAACTGTGTATAATTAATACCATGATTTTTCTTCCTTACCTCGTCTGATTGGTATTCATATTACATTTTATTAACTTACTGATCATCTTCAAGAAGTCTTTATATTTGTGGGACTGTCTTCTCACAACGTTAGTGATTTTATAATGATTTTGAATCATTTAAGCTCTACTTAAATTTGTTCTCAGAAAAAAACTTTTTTTTTTTTTCCCAAGAAACAAAATCAGAAACAGGAAAATGGAAGCTTCTGGCAGCATCGAAGCAAAGTGTGTAATTTTCCAGCCATTCAGCTGCCACCTGCCCTGCCACCAGAGATTCAGTCTAATTATACTCGCTGATCTGAGCCAGCCAGCAAAAGAGACATGATGTATGTGAAAGGGGAGGTTCTTTGAAGAGTTAAAGCAATCTTTCGTTAAAGGCTGGTTCTGCTTTTGCCTCGATGCGTGCTTTAACTGCTTCTTCCTGCCCATGGTGTAAACCCAGATTCCACACAAGTAGGTGACAGAGTGGAAGCTGAAGGTACTGACATTAATCATGACGAGGTTTAATTTTTCTCGCCTTCAGTTCCACCAAGTGACAGGGCGATTTTTACTTTTCCCTTCCAGAATCCTAATGTGCTGAATGATATTTAGGGTTCACACTCTCCTCAAAGTATCCCGGTGTCAGTCTGACAAATGACCATGTCTTCTGTAAGATGCTAGGGTTTGAGCTGTGGGCACATCTGTCTTATTTTCCTTTTTCCAGCCAAGGGGAAGGCTCGGTAAGCTCTCACCTGCCCCAGGTGGTAAGGAGTCAGGGTTCTGGTTGACCCCTTGGAATCAAGTAGTGATTCTCCATTTCTGAATAAGTGTCAAAGACTCCCATGGTGATCAACTTATCTGACACTGCATGCTTATCTTGGTGTTTTTCACTCAGTATCTTGGTTTGTATAAATATAATATTTGGGAGGTGATGTTATGTATAATTAGGTTAAATATGTATTTGTAGGGTAATTAGTTATGACTTTTGAAGCTCTTTTTTAATTCTGAATCTAAACAAATTTAATTCATAAAAATGCCTCTTATGATGCATAGAATAGGCCTTATTAGTGGAGCCATATATAGACAAGTTCATATCTTAGTTTAACGTCAGTTTCTTTTGGTGTCATCACTTTATAAAACAACACCAATTTTGTCATCCTTTGGATTAAGTTTTAAAACTTCCTTATTCTACAACTGTTTGATTTACTCACCAAATATCTAATTTTCCTGTAAATTTCAAGTTTAAGGCTCAAATTGTTCCAGTCTGGAGACTTCAGTCAAAACTCACTACTGCTCCTTGCTTCTGCCTCTTTTCATTATGCTGACTTTACTATATCATCTTTTTCCTCAAAGTGTTTCTCACCTTCTCACTATGCACTATCTTCCTAAATTACTTTGACTATATAAGTATGTACCTTTTAATCAGAATATTATAATACTAAAAGCAGGGAATATGGTAGGCAGTGCTGGATGGTGTATTAGTTTTCTGATGCTGTGTAACAAATTACTACAAACTTAGTGGCTTTGGAACAATACCCATTTGTTAGCTCACAGTCTTGTAGATTAGAAGTCCAGCGCAGCATGGCTGTGCTCAGGGTCTTACGGGCTGAAATCAAGACATCAGCTGAAATAACTTCTTGCCTGGAAGCTCTAGGGGGGAAAAGATCTTCTAAGCTCATTTTTGTTGGCAGAATTTAGTTCCTAGAGGTTAGACCCTGAGGTCCCCATGTCCCTGCCTGCTCTTCTTAGCTGGGGACACTCTAAGCTCCTGAGATTGTCACATTCCTTGCCACATGGCCTCCTCCATCATCCAGTCAGCAAAGGTGCCTTGAACTTTTCTTGGCTTCTCAGTCTCTGACATTTAGACTGTATTTAAAGGGCCATGTGATTAGGTTAAAACCACTTGGATAATCTCCCTTTGTTAAAGTCAACTGATTTGGGTCCTTAATTACATACATCTGCAAAAATCCCTTTGTAGCAGTACTTATATTAGAGTTCGACTGCATAACTGAGAGAAGGTGTGTGCAGAGCAGAAGCTGAGAATTTGGGGGGCTGTCTCAGAATTCTGCCTGCTACAGAGAGCCAACCTGTCAGTCACTCCCAATTCCCTTCTCCCATACCATACCCAGTATGGAAGTTGGAAAGCCACATACCGTTTTCCAGCCTCCCTTCCAGGTCAGGTAACTAGTTGACCTGGCCAATGAAGCATTAAGAGGAAATTCACTGGAAAGCAGCTCCAAAACCTTTGCTTTCCTGATAAAATAAACAGGTACTCCTGGAGCTTTTCCCTCCTGTATGGAATTTATGTATGATACTTGGAGTTGCATTGGCCACCTGCTGACCACGAGCTTACAAATATGTATACCAAGCCATCTGGGAACAAGCATCTACCCATTTCTCTTGATGATCCATCGATGATGTTCTTGCTTGAGAAAACAATGCTAAGGTGGTGAAGAAGAAATATAAACAGTCCTTGAGGGCATTGCTGAGCTACTGTTTCAGGCTTAGATCTTTATACTTCCACACTTCTTAATTTTGAGAGACAATTAAATGTGTTCACTGACAAAGCTACTATTATTTGTGCACAAAACATTCCTAACGATAAAAGGCAAAAGGGTAAATTAATATTTATGAGGAATTACCACATACCAGCCTCAATGCTAGATGTCTTATATATTATTTCACTAATCTTCACAACAATTCTGTGAGGAAGGAGTTAGTATTACTCTTTCCAGGGTTCTCCTGTCACAGAGATCACAAGTGCTGGGGTACAATTTCAAGGCAAAACTATCTGGCTCCAAGTGCCCATATATATTTCACTAAATCCTGCTGCATCTCCTGAAGGTTTAATCCTGTTTCTGAGGGCTTCTTAATCTTGTTCCTTCTTAATGCTTCCTCCTAATAAATTTGGCATTTTGTGTGCTTATAGATACATAGCAATAGTATGAGTACTTAGAAACTCCATGCTAGGAACTGAATCATGCCTCCCTCAAATTCATATATTGAAGCCTTAACCCCCAAATGTGATGGTATTTGGACATAGGGCCTTAGGGAGATAATTAGATCTAAATGAGTTTAGGCAGGTAGGATCCCCATGATGAGATTAGTGTCCTTTATAAGAAGAGACATCAGAGAGCACTCTTTAGTGCTCTTTCTTTCTCTCTCTCTCTCTCTCTCTCTCTATCCCCCACCCACCCAACCTCTGCCAGGTGAGGACACCATGAGAAGGTGACTATCTGCAAGCCAGGATGCAGACTCTTACTCAGACCCCACCGTGCTGGCACACTGATTTTGGACTTCCAACCTCCATAACTGTGAGAAATACATGTCTGTTGTTTAAATCAACCAGTCTATGGTATTGTGTTATGGCAGCCTGAGTAGACTAAGTCAGGCGATATCTACCAGGTCCCAGTTCTCCTGAATCAACATCCATAAAGCCCAACCTCAAATTTGGATGTGATAGATGTTGACTTTACCCTTAAATTCCTTGCAAACTTCCAGGCCTGTTTATCTTTGCTTCGTAGCCAGATGAACTTAAATCTTTCACTAGGTGCAGAAGAAATTGCTGGGGGCAAGAAAAAATATATTTAGATATCTTTTATGAAAATTTATGTCTGCTTGGGGACTCTTCTCTTAGGTTAGTCCCTTGGAGAGGTCTCTACCTACTGTGGGCATTTTAAAAGGGTGTAGCTTACTTCTGAGATGCCTCATCTCTGCTCTTTAGGCCATTCTATTATTCATGTTTCTTCTAAAGGAAGATCTCTGGGGTCGTGAAACTTCCATCTAAATCTTGAACTTATCATAGCTTTGCCATTCTTGTAGTATATCCTCAGAAGACACCAAGCAGTATGTATACACATTAGCACTAACTAGAGCACTGAACTCCAGTCCCTATCTTTTACTCCAAGGAAGCTGGACTAAACCACAAGTGAGCCTCAAGAACATTTTTACCTTCATTCTTTAATGGACCAGACTAAAGGAAGAAAAAGAGCTTTCTCCTTCCCCTAGATATGCATATGATTTTGCCCCTAGTTTCCACTCCAAAAACAGGAAGAAAAAAAAATTGAGATAGAAGAAAAGGGGACCTTCATCTCCCATTGGTAGAAGTACCCCATTTGTGTCTCTTGCTTTTAATCCCACTCTGGTCCTGTAAGTCTTCCTCATTAGATGGTACTCTTACCCCTTCCTCCTCCTTAACCTCCTCAACTCCATCTTAAGTGGGAGTGAATGGGGAGAGCTCTGCTGAGAAAAATGGAAACAAGTCCTTCCAAAAGTGTGGTTCCAGTCAAGTTCAGTGTATGATTTCACTTACTAAAAGCTGCACTTCCATACAGTCAGGCCTCATGGTCTCCTTAGAACTACATTTTGTTCATCTCTACAAGAGAAGTTCAGATGTAGATGTGAGGAGTTAAGAAAAATTTGAGCTCCCACTTCTGCAATGATTTTCAAAATCTTTACCCACATAGCCCTTTTTTCTAATAAAACCTTACCTGGAATCCCATTTATATAAATCTAATAAATTCAGAGGTTCTATGGCTGAAAAAAGGAGTAGGAGATACCCTAGATATTGGAATATTGTTGGAAATAACTGACTTGGAGGTTAGAAAATGTGGCCAATATCTCCTGGTCCAGGCCCATACTCCTAACATGCAGGTAGAAAGTGGGCCATGGGGATGGAAAGAAGACTGATCCTGAGCTTTGGCTGGTCCGTAACTATCTTTTGTCCCATTCATTTTGATAGAGTTGACATGTACCACATGTAGGCAGAGGCTAAGTCCTGTCAAGCTGATGGGTGCAATCCTTTCTCCTCTGCATTTTTTTTTTTTTTCGTTTAAGAGCTTCTCTAGCATCTAGACAGTACTCCTGGTCTGCTTCAGTCTAAGATGGAGGAAAAAGGGAGGTGTGAGATACTCCAATCAGACTCCAGCTTCTCCTTTGTCTGTACCCTTCTGCATACTATGAGGAGAACCCAACTCAAGGCATTCTTTAAGAATCAGAATGTCAGAAAGTTTCCTAAGGTCACAGTGCTTTCCTGGTGCCCAGGGCAGAGGATGGAGGGACTAGTGTTACTGCTCAGTACGCATCCAGGTTACTTTTACAACCTCTGAGGATCTGTTGATTTTCTTGCTACCAGTTCTGTTTCTGCACATGAGTAATTGAGGGCAGAGGCTGACCCTGTTGTTGTATAAAAGTAATTGATGACAGTAAATTTAGCCCTTTGTGTTGCCCGGGTATAGTAAGTTCTCTATTTCCCACTGCATCATAAATTATCCACCTACAGCTAGGTTCTGAAATTGTCTTTTCCAAATTCAGTTAAAGTTCATGGAGTTTGATGTGTGGATTTAGTATGGGATTAATTCCCGAGCTGTGACCTTAGACCTTCTTACACATGGGTATTTCATGGATGGCATTTCCTATTAAGATGGAATCTGATACAAACATAGATATTTCTCCAGAGGTATTGGCTGCAGAAGCAGTTCTCAAACACAAGTCTCAATTACCACTAAGCCCCCTCCTTACAAAGCCCTGTTGATGTTGACTGTTCTTCCTTTGTTCTCTTGATTATTATTTATTTAACTTTGATTTTCATGCCACTTTATATTTAACCAGTCATATGTAAAAATATAAGTGAAAGGGCTCATGTGAAAACATACCAAAAATAAAAGGACAGGCCCACAATTAGAGTTGTGAATTAGAATAAAGAGTACATAGACTGGAGCTAGAATTTATTTGAACTTCTATCAAATTGGCTATCCAATTGCAAAACCAGCCGATTAACATTGACCTAAATCTCAATTGTATTGCCTGGTAAACAATACATTTTTATTGCTTAAATTAAGATAGGCTAATGATATAAGGAACGCTGCATTGGAAAGTGAACTCTTAAAACAAAACCCCTATCCCATGGTAGGCTCTTCCGAGGCCAGGATTCATGGTTTCTAGGAAACTAGCCTAGTTTTGACCACCCCCAGCTCAGTTTTCCAATGTTGCTCTTATCACCGCAGCTGTTGACTCTGAGTATACCCCCTAGCTCTGGTTAGATGACTGGTGTGCCAGTTATTCCTTTGCTCATCAATCGGTTGCTTTTGCGGACACACTGAAAAAAAGAAACTGGTTCATCCCCAAATCTATAACCACAAGCATGCTTGTGTCATGCAGAATTTAGATATTTGAATGTCTGTGTATATGCCAGCTGTAGGAACCAAAAGAGAAAATTAGAATCTTGGAGGTTACCTGGGAAATATTTCTTTCTACTTGAACTGCTAAACTCTGATGGGAATGTTAAAGTCCTTAAAATAGAAAGTGAATTCACTGGTAAATCAGAATTTCCAATTTGTGTGTGGACAATCTAATTTTATGTAGTAAACAGGTTATAAATTTACTTAGAATGTACTATGAAATGCAATAGTTAGTGACAGAGAATAGAAGAGGAGTAACGGGCAAGAAAAGCATGCTTGCTAAGAAGTAACCAAAATAGACAGTAAAAGAAATGTCCACGTTGCAAGGACTTAGAGACCCATAAGGAGAGATCTGCTGAACCCTCATGGGTCAGCAAGGTCATGATGACCCAAGATGGAAAGGAAGAGTTGAAATAAAATTTATTCTAGATTTCAAAATCCTCTATGGCATGAAAGAAAGAAGGGGTGAGAAGGAAGCAAAAAGAAAAACTATGAGGCAATCACATACATACCTTAGTGAAATAATCACTAGAAAAGCAAAGGGCCAAATAAACAGCATCTATGCTGGGACCCAGGTGAGGATGGAATTTAGCCACATGTGAAGTGTTGTATTGGGAGGGAGCTGAAAGTGAAGGAAGATTGTATAATTCTGTGTTGATGGCAGCATAAATATCTTTGTGTATTATTTGAGGAATTATGTTATTCTTTTAAGAAGATTGTTTAGATAAAGATGAAACAGCCTATGAAGTGACTGGGAGTCAATTCATCTTCTATAAAGTTACCCTCAAGATCTCAAAGGGCTTATGATAGACTGTATTACTGGCCCCAGATGTTCTTCATCCCCTATATCTATGCCTCTTGCCAGTGACATTGCTGTCCCTCCCATTAAAGATGGAGTGAACTCCCACCTTGACTTTGTGCTCACCATGTGACTTGTTTGGGCCAATGGGCTGTTAGCAGTTACTGCAAACAAAAGCTTGAAATGGACTCACATGACTGAGCTTGCCTTCTTGCACTTTTTCTATCACCATGAGAAGAACCTGCCCTGAGTAGATGCTGCCTATTCTGCCTGAGTCACAGAATGAACATATACAGAGCTGACCTGATCCAAACCACAATGAGGAAATAAGCCTAGACCCAATGAATACTTGAAGCAGGCTGACCAATTTAGCTGGAGGAGATCAGCCAACCCCTGGCTGAACTGCAGATACGTGAGTAAAAATCAATGATTGCTGTTTTAAGCCAATGAATTTTGAGTAGTTTGTTACATAGCATTATGTGATAACAGCTGACTGATGCAGAGCACAACTATTAAAAAGCTGGCACCAACGGTAGTCCTGCATTTCAGTGTTAGGTTTCCTGACTTACTCTTTATTTCTTTAAGGAACTGCATTTGCTGTTTGGTATCCTAGTTTCCCAATACTATGGCTGGACCCACCCTATCCCCAGTAACAATAACTTCTTTACCTTTACCTTTTATGATTATCCTTTGCCTGGACAACAGCATGACTGATTAGACCCCCTAAGTCATTGCTTAAATCCTAAGCATTAATGCTATTCACGTCCTCTCCATGACTTCTTCTACGTATGAATTTGGACCTACCTTCAACTTCCATCTCTGTTTAATTATTTCTAGAAAAATGATTTAAGATCGTACTCTCAAGTTACATATTGGAGATTGTACTGGAAATTAGAAACATACATGTGACTAAGAAAGACAGCGTTGACTCTCAAGGTATTCATAACCTAGTTGTTATGGGCTGAACTGTGTCCCCGTATATTTCAAAGTCTTAGTCTTCAGTACTTTAGAATGGGACTATATTTGGGAAGAGGGTCTTTATAGTTTAATTAAGTTAAAATTAGGTCATTAAGGTGGTCTCTTATCCAATATGACTGGTGTATGAAAAGAAGAAATTAAGACACCGACATACACAAAGGGAAAACCATGTGAAAACACAGGGAGAAAATGTTTCTCTAAAAGCCCAAGAGGGAGCCCTTGAAAGAAATCAGCCATGCTAACATCTTGATCTCTTGACTTAGTCTTTAGAATTGTGAGAAAATTGTTTGTTTGTTTAAATCACCCAGTATGTGGTGCTTTGCTGTGGCAGCCCAAGCAAACCAGTACACTAATCAAAGGGATAAATTTGGGTGGGTGCATTTTTTAAAAAATGTACTCAAAGCACCATGAAAACACAAAAGAGGTACTTTTAGGAGTTGGGGGAAAGGAGGAAGAAGAGAAATCCTTATATAAATTGTAACAGTTTGAATTTTAAATGATGGGTAAATGGTATTACGTGGAGAAGAATATTTCAGGTAGCATGAAAAAAGATATATAAATATAGGAAGACGTGATAAATCAAGGTCTATTTAGGTAAATGCAAATTGTTCGATAGAATTGGAAACGTAAGGAGATTAGTAAAAATAACTACATCTTGCACAGATAGTTCATACCTAAAGAGAGGATGCACTCTTTCCCTGGAACATATAAATTATCTACCATATAAAATGACTTCTTAACACAAGAGTGATTTCTTCACATTCTATTCCAATTGGTCCCCTGGTGTCAAATTAGGTGAACTTTAAAATATCTCAGCAGCTTGATTCCAATATCTAGCTGCAAAGCTTTTGGAGGGAGATTGATATTCTTGAATTTCTATCAATGTATTCTTACCACTGCATAATCATTGCACCAAATGCTCTTCCATTTTATAGGCTATCTAACTAGCTTCCAAAGATAAAGCTCTGAATTGGGTTCAGAGATTGCAAAATCAGAAGACTTACATACTATTTCCCATCAAATTGAGCCAAGATAATTGTTTTTTTCCTCTAGAAGGGTTGAGAATCAATGATTGAGGTTGTATGGGTGAGGGTGAGAAGGGTGGCTGAAGCACTGAGCCTGTAGAAGAGGGAAGATGAGTGAATTTCTCTTATTGGGCTTCTCTCCAGAAAGAGTCATCTGGCAAGTTGGCAAATACAAAATCAAACAACCATGTGCCAGATGTGCACGGCTGCTGTTGGGCCATCTGCAGCTTGCATTTGTGCCATATGCCACTTTTACATTTGGTTGATTGGGGTATCAGAAGCAAAATTCACAATGCAATTGTTTTTACATTATTCTTGTAAATTTAATCAGAAAAAAAAAATGAATTGATATCCAGCTGGGCTAGGGAGTGAGCACAGCATAGCTGGTACAGAGATGAGTACTGCCAGGATTGCTTAAGGGTCTTAACTCAGAAGCTAGAAACAACCTTTGACTACACTTTGAGAAAGCAAATGACAAAGAGGTGCTGTGATCCTGACTCTTTGGTGGCCTTGTTAACTTAAGTCACCTTCGAGATCATTTTTTACTTTCTCTTTTATTCCCTCTTAATTTATTCCCACTTTACTTTTCCCTGTGTCTATGGATAGCAACACTATTACTCCAAGTAAAAATGTAGCCAATTATTTCCTCTTTACTGAAAATAGGCTATAGTTATGGTTTTATATTTCTGAGTTATTGGACCACTTGGCACAGTGGTACAATATTAGCAAAAAAAGACTGCTTTGCAATTTGAATTCCATAGGTAATATAATAATGCCACTGACAGGATATAAGGATGGAAAAATGAATTATGGTATGCTTACATTTCATAACCAGAAAATAATTTCTTGATTTTTTTAAAGCGGTTTTTCCACGGCTGTCAGCTGTTAGTGACCATATATTTATATATTAATATGTTTGCTTTTTGCCAGTTTGGAATCTAGTTGAGACTGAACTCTAATCAACACTTTTCTGAATCAAAGCCTAGAGCCTTAATTAAGCTAACAAATGACTACACTTCTTAATTGCAGTGGTCATGACACGCCACTGTTTCTGGCAGCTGGCATTCTTATTTGGAATATAGCATGTATATACACTGTGACAGTGTATAAACCAATATTAGTCCTAAAATTAAGGTGGCCTGTTCTTTTTAAAGATTTTATGAATATTGTTATATGGAAGTATGCATGGAATAAGTAAACCCAGGAGGCCCTAAAGATATATGAATAGTTGACATAAAGGAAATAAATTTAGAGGAAGTAGCATGGAAAATATGTAAAATCTATATTGTTTAACTGGAGCTAATTTAATGTTTTAGCTCTACTTTAGAGATTTTTTTCTCTAAGTGTTTTCTTAAGTGTTCTTTGTGACCTTATGGTGTGATTACAGTTTGTAATGTTTAGCATATTCATATCAGCCTAAATTGCCACTGATATTAAATTATATTTTGAACTTTAAAATGATCATAAAAAGACTCTTTTAGATGTTTCGGCATTTAAAGTTTGGGTTGAGTGCTTTTCTGTGACATCCCGACGGACTGGTTCTATTGGAAAAATTGCAAGTTTGTAGACCATGATCCTATCCTAGGATGGTGAAAGGGTTCTCTGTGAGTGACCCAGTTCAGATTCCTCATCTGAAAAATGAGCAGGCTGGAGCAATTTATGCCTGAGGTCCAATTCTGCTCTTAGAGAGTATGATTATCACTTGCAGTATTTGGTTTTTCATCCCATGGCTACCTTCACTAACACACAAAATTGAGAGCAGATTATACGTAAAGGTCAGCAGCATCCATGGAGAATTGTAGGGAATATGAGAGAACGTTATTGGGGCTTGAATATATTCCAGGAAGTGTGCTTGATGCTCTTCGCATATTATCTCCATAATCCCTTCAGCATACATATTAGAGTTAGTCATTAGATTAACCCAATGAAATTGCCCTCTTTATAGATCAAAAACTGTTGAATTTCAGCAATTCCATATGGGCCACCCTAAATGTTATTCTTTTTATTTGACAGATCAAAACACTGAGGCCTGGAGGAGATAAGTAACTTGCCCAGGCTCACAGCTATTAAGTGGCCAACCTGGAATTTAAACCTAGTCCACACTTTTAAATACTACATAAAGCACTGCTTCTATAAACTAGATAAATGTAGCTTATTATTACTTGTTTCTACATGCGTGTAAATAATACCCTAAAAACCTTTTCAAATTGTATTTTTAATGGGTTCAATGTGCCCTACCACAACTTTTTTTGCTAGAAAGCCCCCTACTTTTTCTGTTCTAATATGCTAAATATTAACTTTTGACAAAGAACTGTAGAAGTAACAGCTACTGTATCTCAAATGCCCACAGCTAGTATATTAATAAGACAGAATGAACTTTGTATATAAGGTGGCAAAATTAGTACCAGTTCTTCCAATTTACTTGTTTCAGTTGCAAGCTTAAGTTTTGCCTCTGGTCCTTCATTAGAGATTTTATATTTGTGTGTGTGGGAGGGTATCATTTTGCTTTTGGAAACATGCATTTTTTTTCTTTATGACTAGTTTCTTGGGTTTTTTTAATTTAATTTTATTTTTTTTAGTTTTGGTAAGAGCACTTAAGATCTAAACAAAATTTTAAGTGCACAAGACAGTATTGTGAACTGTAGGCACAGTGTTGCATAGCAGATCTACAGAACTTATTCATCCTGTATAGTCGGAACTTGATACCCATTTAACAGCAGCTCCCTAGTTTCTCACACATGTTGTTTGTTGTTGTTTTGCATGCTTACTTTGACAATTTGCAGATGCTGGGTGCAGTTTCTTGGGGTGGGCAAAGCAGGCAGACTCTATGTAGCTGAAAATATGCTTTGAGGGGCTCTGTTTAAAGCCATTGCATGCTAAGAATTTGAGTTTGACAGTCTTTGGCATGAGTCCTGGCCTGCTGTGAAGAAGTCAACAACACAGAAGCTGGCATACACGGGCCGTTTTGGCCCATTAGACAGCAGGGTGTTACCCAGGTATGCAGCGGCAGGGAAAGCAAGCGTGGCACAGCACCCACTGATGAGATGCTTGTCAGCAGTCACTGTGCTGCCAGTGGGGAAAGGAAAATGGACACCTCTCAGGAGTCATGACCAGTCCCTTTAGCCGTAGATGCTTTTCTGTCCTCTTGTGATCCTATGACATGAAGTCAGTGCCCTCATTTCTTCAGCAGTAGGTATGTGCCATGCACAGTGTGGGTGATTTGCACAACCAGAACTGTTCTTGGTACATAACAGGTACTCATAAATATTTTTTGAATAAACAAATTATCCCTAATACTCACAACAATATTACCTGTTACGTACATTAGAGGCTTACGTTCCTAAGGCAGTTGTTTTGGGAGGGCATTTGAGATACGGTAGCTGTATTTCTACAGTTCTTTGTCAAAAGTTAATATACAGCATATTAGACTAGAAAAAGTAGAGGCTTTCTAGTAAGGAAAATTGTGTGGTGGGGCACATTTATCCCATTAAAAGTATAATTTAAAAAGGCCTTAGGGTATTATTTACATGCAGATAGAGATACCTAATAACAACCTGTGTTTATCTCTTTTTTAGAAGCAGTGTTTTATATAGTACTTAAATGTGTGGACTGGGTTTAAGTTCTAGGTCGGCTAATTTCCATGCCTCTCTGAGACTGTGGCTAGGTGAGCCCTGACACAGAAAGCATGGTGGTTGGCAGACAACGTTGCTTCAAGTTGATGGCAAAAAAAAAAAAAAAAGAAAAAGACTGAGCCCTCACACACACAATCAGCTATACCCCAAACATAGTTTGGGTCTCTGCTCTCACTTCTACTCATATTCAAGTAGGCAACAGGGTGTTAGGGAAAAGATTTTGGAGTCAGACCTGAATTTGAATCCTGATTTGTCACACAGTATCCTCCATCCACAGTAACCTCTTATGTCTTCAATATCAGATCCTGTAAAATGGAAACAATAATACACATCTTACAGTGTAGTTCTGAGAATAAAATTAAAAAAATCACTACAGCATCTAGCAGATGATTTGGCTCATAGTTAAATGCTCAACAAATGTTAGTTTCTGTCCCTACTTTTTGAACCTACATTTTCTATGTCAAGGCTTCCCCTGATGCTCATTTTACTATGACGTTGCCACTGTAGAAATGTTCCAGGTGGCAGTAGTTGAATAAAGTGGTTTGCTTCTTCTAGGTCTCTTTTCCTTTGCCCAGACATAGTCCTAGAAATGGGTTTAATTTTATCATTTCCTCAGAAGCCATTATGTCCAGCAGTAGATGAATTGGGTTGACGGCTTATTTTTCTCACTGAAACACTCAATAGAAGTTGGAAGAAAAAAAAAAAACTGGCATGGAAGTAGAGAGGTTCATGGGTACCTAGAAAGTCCCAATCTTTTTGTTGTGACATAAACAGGTTGCTTTTGGGTGAGTGAGAAGCTGGGGGAAAAAATGAGGTGCTTTCTTCTAATGAAAATCTGTTCCCTTTGAGAAGATGTGACCAGGTAGAGCTCAAGGCTCTAGCAGAATATACACCAGAAAGCTTTATCCTGTTAGAAAGTGCTTGTAGTATGATTCATATTAATATTTATTTATTCATTTGGAGAAATGTTTTGCTTTTTGTTTTTATATTTCTTGATGCTGCATTTATTTTTTCTCTTTGAAAATTCTAATGACCATCTGCAATACTGGGAACTAGAGAAGTTATTATGACAGCTATATTTCAGATTCGGTTAAGATTCCTGGTAAAGTGCATGCATTAGCTTTTAAAAATTTAGGGCAGATTCTAAACACCTATATTCTAGCTTTTAAAACAAAATGTGTCCTTCTTGAATGCTGGAAATTTCTCAAAAAAGAAAAGAACATAAAATCTGTTCAGCATGTTTCTTTGAGAATATTTTTCAGAATGTAAAGTCTTAGCTTCACTTAATTAACTTTGGTTGAAACAGAACCATGTTTTTTTTCTCCAGTAGTTGGCTTCCTTCACTGATTTACAGCCACTAACACTAACGACCAACTCATTCTTCTGGAAACTTTTTTCTTCCCTTATCTGGGTTCTCTATCTTAGAATGACTATTTTTCTATACTCAAATTCTTTTTTTCCCCTGGTTTTATTTTTTTTTAATTGATGTGTGGTCAGTTTGCAATGTTGTGTCAATTTCTGGTGTACAGCATAATGTTTCAGTTATACATATACATACCTATATTCATTTTCATATTCTTTTCTATTATAGGTTACTACAAGATATTGACTATAGTTCTTCCCCTGTTTTCTTTGTTCCTTTTTCCTCTTCCAAGAATGGAGCTTCCTGTCTTTAATTCTATCCTGTTTTTTCTGTATCTTCTATTTCTTAGTGAGCTTACATATTCACATGACTTCATGGATTATCCCTAAGTATGTGATTTTCAAATATCGCTCTCAAACAGCAACCATGCTTTCAAGTTCTATTCCACATTTCCAGCCCTTTGACTGACAACACCCCTGAAGTTTCAATGACATCACAATGAAATCCTTCCCATTTTTTGGATGCTGGATAAGAAATAAAACTAAAAAGGTCAACTCCATATTGGATTCCATCTTTTCCCCCTCAATTTTTGGTAATTCAGTTATCATAGTCTCTCAGAACTTTTAATCTCTTTTTTTCATTACAATCATTCTACTATATTTCATCAACTCTAATATGTGTATTTGTTCAAATGTTACATCTCTGAAACTGGAATATGTCCTGCAGTCTATGGTGTATTAAGATTGTGCCATGGTTTCCTTAGCCGTGCTTTTTGTTCTTTCATAAAAGCAAGTAAAATAATGATGCGTCTTACAACTGATTTGATGTCCCACTTTATGTAAACCCCTAATTGCCACTTTCCTGGACTTTGGCAATTGTTTTCTCAAGCTCCAGTTATTCTTTTTATCATCATCAGAATATTCTTCTTAAAGTAAAGTTCTGATTGATCACTCTCTTGTTCAAGAACTTTTACTTATCCCTGTTAGCAACTGTATTATCAAAATTCCGTATCTCGACATTCAAGGCCCTCTGATAGTTGTATCCCCCACATCACTCCTAATACTTTGCCATTCCACATACAGACTGGAAGAGTTGTCAAGTACACACTGTAATTTCTTATCTCTGTTCCTTTGCTGAAGGCAGTGTGCTGCTTCAAATGGTGTGTTCTTCCTTCCATCTGCTGATAACCTACCTATGAAATAAAGGAAGTTTAAATGTCACTGACTCCATGAAGCCTTAATGATGTGCCCCGACACTATGGCTTCTCTCTCAGTCTTGAAAGGTAATATTATTATTCCTATCTAATAAAGGAGGAAGTTAAGAAGTTAATCAGAGAGTTGTCACTCAAAGGCCAGGGTAAGGGACAAAGATAGTATTTGAACCTGGATCTTTCTTACTTAGAATAATATGCTCTCTTTACTTATACATGTAAGGATTAAGCTGAGAAAAACAAGGAAAAGAAATCCAGACCTCTGCTTTCTGTGTTGTAGAGGTAGATGTCTACTAATAACTTTATTTGACCTTAATGTCTACTTATAATGACATAACCTAAGCTACTCTACTTTCAGCTGGAGAATTTGTCATTTATTAAGGGGAGAACTCAGAGCCCTAAGATTTAATGTCTTTTTGCATATCTGGACACAGGACCATAGTAATCAGTGTAGTCTCCTTGTATCCTGTAGACTTGCTAATTTGCTTATAAATTATAATATTTTTTGGTAGATACCTTAGGCTTTTCAATGTACATGAGCATGATTATGTTGTTTTAGAGTAAGAACAGTTTTTTTTTTTTTACATCTTTTTATCTTCTCTCCATGCCTTTTGTTTCTCTTCTATTTTTCCTTTTTGCCTTATTGCACTGGCTATAACCTCTTTTACAATGTGGAATAAAAATGGCGGGAGCAAGCATTTCCTTCTTGTTTCAAATCTTAGGGAAAAAACATTTAATCTTTAATCATTGAAGATGTTAGCTGTAGGTATTTTGTGGACACCATTTATTAGATTAAAGCTCATTTCTATTGCTAATTTATAAGTGAATCTCAAATTTCGTTAATATTTTTTACATTGATTGAGATAATCGTGTGGTTTTCCTCCTTTGTTAATATGTTGAATTACATTGACTGATTTTCAAATCTTGAACTAACCTTGCATTCCTGAGAGAAAGTGTAGTTGGTCGTGGTGTAATAACATTTTTAGAGATTATTGAATTTGATTTGATAATACTTTGCTAAAAGTTTTTGTGTCTATATTCATAAGAAATTCTTATAATATCTGTGTCTTATTTTGGTATCAAGCTAGTGCTAGCTTTATAAAATAAGTTGACAAGTGTTTCCATGTCTTCTGTTTTCTGAAGGAGTGTATGTAGTATTTGTATTATTTCTTCCTGTAATAAATGATAGAATTCATATTTAAGTCATTTGGGCCTGGAATTTCCTTTATTGTAGTTATAAATTGAAATGCTGTAATAGTTAATATGAAAATAGAAATAAAAGAGAATATGAATGTAATTTATAAGTGTAAATTATTGAAAATGAATTTAGATAACTAAAAATTCTAAATAATCAATTACCATAGTAGAAAAAAAGTTGTTAAAGAACATCATGACAAAATGCACCAGGACAAGACATAACACAGGTGAATTCTATTGGATTATTAAATGAAGATAATTTCAAATGCTACAAACTTCCTCAGCTTGGAAGGAAGGGTTGTAACTGAAGATTGAATCACAAAGCAAATTTACTCTTGTCTGCTACCATCCTCTGAAATTAGTGAGCCTGTTTTTAATTTTTTAATCTCTGTCCATGGAGCAATCCCATGACTTTTCTGGTTACATTGAAATAATAAAATTTTGCATTAATTTAGCAATAAGTGAAATGGATACTCCGATTTTCTTATATTCCTCTCTCCTCAAGGAAGAGCTCACTGCTGATAGAAACTGGTAGGCAATGATGAGGAGGAGGCTGGTGTCTTTCTGCTGTCACTAGTTCTAGGCCACTCACTTTTGCAAGTTCTTCCAAGTATCCTGTCTTACCACATGTTTTGGTAGTTGCAATCTTTCATTTTAAAATCTTGACCAAAATTTCTGTTGTTAACATTGTGACATAAGAATGATTCAATAAAATTCTCTAAATGAATAATTTCTGAAGGAAATCATGATTATTTGTAAAGATAATAAAAACACAGTTGAAAAAATTCAATATTTATTTAATTTTTTAAAAAAAATTAGATTGGACAGATGATTTCTTAACTTGATAAAAAAATCTATCCCAATCTCCAAACCTCTGAAATAATGTGCAATAATGAACATATCCATCAGTATAGTGGTGTCCACCATTACCCCTATTATTTAACTTAGTCTGAAGTTTTCAAGCTCAACAATTAAATGAGAGAAAGAAGTGAAAGACATAAAACTGGAAAGCAAAAGATAAAGTAATTATTTTTTCTCAGTAAATGATATATCATACCTAAAAAATCCAAAAAATTAAATTAAAATAGTTTCCAACCAGTAAGAAAAACCAGTAATATTGCTACGAGTTGTTTTCATATAAAAATAATAACCAAAATCAATAATATTTTTATGTCATTACACAAAAACCAATTTAAAAATATAATTGAGAAAAAGATTCAATAAGAGAAGATGCATTATAATTGGTAACAAATATGTGAAAGACATATACAAAGAAAACTGTAATGTGTTAATAAGATACCAAAAGTATAACTGAAAATGGAAAAAGCATTTTCTATTTTTTAATGGAAAGACATACATTATAAAAGCATTATTTTCTCTAACTTAATCTGAATATTTAATTCAATCTCAGTAAAAATACCAACAAGTGTCTTTTTAAAACTGAATATGATTCTAAACTTTATGTGGAAAAAAAAAGTAATAGTGAATTGATTATGTTATGGATATTGGAACAGTATAAATACTATAGAATTTAGAACAGTTAGCAAGGTGAACAGATCGGTGAGACTAAATAGAGAATCCAGAAAAAGATACAATTTATTACTAACTGATTTTAGCATATGATAAAAATAATAATTGTATTCTGATGGTGAACAGGTGAATTATTCAGCAAATTAGACTAGGGCAGCTAAATGAGTAACTAAAATCCAAAGATTTAAATATAAAAAGTGAAAGCAGAAATGTATTAGAAGAAGCGTGAAAGATTTTTTTTTTAATTCTTAGAGAAACATTTTTTCTAGAGATGATATAATACGCTTAAGCTATAATAGAAAGGATGTATAACTTTACATAAAAACAAAAGAAATATGAGAAGGTAAAATGGAGAAAAATAACTACAATTAACAAAGGATGGATTTTCTGGCTACATTTCATTTTCCTAAAAAATTAATTTCAGAAAAGGACCAAATAACTCAGTAAATGTGAGACAAGACCATGAAAAAACAGTACATAGAAAGGGAAATGCAAAATTGCTCTTAAACATATAACAAAGGCCTAAACTTCATACACAAGAAAAGTGAATTGAAACTTAAGAGAAAATGTTCATGTGTAAGATTGGCAGAGGTTTTTTAAAAGTTGATGCACTGTTGGTGCAGAGAAACAAGCACTTAGAATTATTGGTAGAAATGTAAATTGGTACAGTGCTGTGGAGGGCAATTTGTAATAGCTATCAAGATGAAAAAATACACGTATGCTTTCACCACTGATAATGCCTAGAAGTTCATCCACAAGCTGTACTCACACAGTGCAAAATAATCTATGCCTAAGGATATTTACTTCAGTGCTATTTTCAACAGCCAAAGGATGGATATAAGCTAATTTTCTGATAATAAGGCACTACTTATTTTAATGATGGTATATCCATGTAGCCATTGAAAAGGATGAGGAAGTTTTATGTACATTGATATAGAATGAACTCTAGGATAAATTACTGTTACATAATCATGTAACATGATTATGATATAACAGCAACTTACTGAACAATGCACATAATGCCACAGTATTCATGGAGAATGGGAGATGACTGTGTGCCCTTTTGTACATTTTGAACTTTTGTAGCATTTTAAATTTTGTAGCATTGAATTTTGTGACTAATTTTATCTGTTCAAAAGTATTTAACTTAAATATATTAAAAATAAAAAAAAACCGATAAGAATGATGCTGACAAAAGATACTATATATTGAGTGCCTCAGATAGGGCTTTCATATATTATCTTCAGTGCTCACAATGGCTATTTAAGACCCATTATGTAATACCCATTTTACAGATGAGGAAATTGAGGCTCAGAGAGGCAACTTAAGTGCCCAGTATCACAGGATTAATAACCCATTTACCACCTGGAAACCAGGTCTATCTAACTTCAAAGCCAAAGATAACCAAGGTTTGGCCAAGTTCAACTGAGCATCACATTTAACTAAGTTTAAATAGATGTTAACCATTTCTCCACCTCATTGAGCCACATAGTACAACTTCTTCTTTTTAAGTACCAACTTGGATATAAATTAGCTAACTTTATTACTATAGTTTGTCATTTTATGTACATGAAATCTTGTTCTCCTGAAAGATCCAATTAAGATTACATAAAGTCCTGTTGTGTAAATGGTTCAACATTCCAACAACAAACTAGATAAACATTTTGCCAATCACTAATTAAAAAGCTGGCTCTAAGTACAATGACCTGGAGTCAGTTTGCATTCACATTTCTATTAAAGGCTAATGAATGCACAGCTAAACTAATTTAGTCAAATTGTTTTTTCATTGTGTTCAAAGTTAAAACTAACAATTCAGCTTTAGCCCTGAGTCTTTTAAATTATTTTTCCCTCCCTTATTGAGTAAAAGTCTAATTAAAAGCTTTTAGTCTTTCACATTGTGCAGACTGCTAAGTGCGATTGTTTAGTCTGCAGGGATTCAATTATTACTGGGCCTTAAAATATACATTTCTACAAGGATTTTTTAACCTACTTTGCCTGGAAGATTTTGTGCTCTAAAATTTAATTTGATAATAAGATTAATAATTGTGAAACAAGAGAAAAATTATCTTTGGTGTGAGATTTTATTTGTATTTGGTGTGTGGTTTTAACTGAGCCCTAAGATTCACTGAGTACTTACTAAGTTTCAGGTCAGGTAGAGTAGAGATGTAGAAAGCATCCAAAACATTATGTAACAGGTGTGAGTTTAACTCAGCCTATTCACAAATAGGACTGGTTATGTAATGTGCAGGGCTAAATAAAAAATGGAAATACAGGATCCCCTGCTCAAAAACTAGGAATTTCAACACAGCAACAACAGAGCTTTAAACCAAGCACAAGGCCTTTCTGACCATCGCTCCCTGTGAGTGCCCAGGAAGCCAGTTCTGCTCTCAAGTGCAGAGTATAGAAATCTCACATTACATTATTATTGCTTTTTAAATTAAAATGAGTCCCCAAATCCCATTCTACTAGGTGACAGACAAGTCCACATTCTCTGAGCTCCTCAGCTTAAAAGGTCTGAGGACTTACAAACACTGAAAGCTCCTGGTCTCTGGTGTGCACTGGTTGCTGCTGACATAACTCTGGTCCGAGCCCCCTGCTGCTGAAGACGCCTAATTGGCTAGGGAACTTAGTGCCTAGCATTTAATTTTTCTAGCTACACCAAATTTGTAATCCAAATCAATACACTTTGAGACTGAACGGGGGGCTATACTGACCTAACTGGCCTATAATGGGCCTGTCCAGGCCAACCAGGCCGCGTAGTCACCCTCCTGCAGCCATTTACCCCCAAAGTCCAGCCACGTCTCCCAGCATCGTGAGGGACTGGGCTGAGACTTCCATCCTTAGCAGAACCTGCGCTCCTCCAGCTTCTGCATGGGTTTGGGGAAGCTCTCCTCTCTGCCACCTGACACGTAAAACCCTGGCATATAGAAGATGATCAGTAAAATTAGTCTGAACTACCTATTATTTTTCTTCCATTTTCCTCCTAGTAAAGTAGTCAGAGATAATTTCTCATTTTGGTCCTTTTAGCTGTTTAACTTCCCAGGGGGACAATTGGGCTGTAGGTAGCCTGAACTTTTAAATACTGTAAAACCAAAACAAACAAATAGACAAGCAAATAAGTAAAAAATCCTAGTATTATTGAAGAATTGAATGTTTAATATTTTTTATAACAAATGTATAAACTTTAACTAAAAATGTGAAAATATTTTTGTAGAAAATGTTTCTTAAAAAGTTAACCATTTCCCTGTTTTCTAAAAGCATGTACACTATACAGAAGGAATTTGTCCTTTGGTTATGTAGGGTCATTATATGAATTAGAATAGGGCTGTTAAAAAACATGGGCTCTGGAGCTAGACCACCTGGATAAGGATCTTTGCTTAGCCGTAAGACCTCGGATGAGTTACTTAAATTCTCTGGGTCTCAGGTTTGTCATTTGTAAAATGGGGATGCTAACAGTTCCCGTGTCATAATGTCACAGTGAGCATTACATCCTAATGTATATATAAAGTACTTGGAGCAGCACTAGTAAATAAATCTGAATAACTAGAATTAATATGTTATACTTGATGAAATAACTCAGAGGTATGTGTGCCTCCAATAAATGATCCCATTTTGAGCTCCCAATTCTGCTTTAAAATAAAAACCATGTGTCAGTGTTTCAAATATCAGACACCACTTCTTACTATTGTTAATGTGTACATCATAGCAATGTGTTGCTCCTTTTCCCCATACCTCTTCTAGTTGTTTTCTAGTCAGATATGCTCCATTTTCTTAGAGTTGTGCCTAAAGTATAAAAAGGTGGACTCAGAGTAAAACTGAGGGGCAGCCTAATAGTAAAGCAGATAAATTGTATTGTGTAGCCTTTGCAGACCTTGATTTGAGTTGATTAAAATGTTTTGTTTTTTCACTTCTCTCCAGATGCTTGATCATACTCAATAATTAAGATGGCTAATTAACGGGCCACTAGTTAAATGAGCATTGTATCTCACAAGCTTGTTACAAAGGTGAAGTAATGTGTCGTAGGTGAAAATGTGTGTAGACACTATAGTGATATATACATTCAGGGTTTGTTATTACTGCTTTGCATGCTAATATTGTTAGATGTAGAACTCTAAGAAACATTAAACTTATGTGTAATATTCATACAATCCCTATCAACATTTCAATGGAACTTTTCACAGAAATGGAAAAAAAATCATTCATTTTATCATACATTTTGTATGGACCGACAAAAGATCCTGCATTGCCAAAGCAGTCTTAAGAAGGAAGAACAAAGCTGGAGGCATCACAATTCCTGATTTCAAACTATATTACAAAGATTTAGTAATCAAAACATTATGGTATTACCATATAAACAGACACGTAGATCAGTTAAACAGAATAGAGAGCCCAGAAATAAACCCATAAGTATATGCTCAATTAATTTTTGACAAAGGAGCCAAGAATATACAATAAGGAAAGGATAGTCTCTTCAATAAGTAGTGTTGGGAAAAGTGGACTGCCACATGTGGAAGAATGAAACTGGACCACTCTTTTACACCATGCACCATGCAAACATTAACTCAAAATGGAATAAAGACTCAAACATAAGAACTGAAACCATAAAATTTCTAAAAGAAAACATAGGAAGTAAGCAACTTCACACTGGTCTTGGCAGTGATTTTCTGCATTCGACACAAAAAGCAAAGGTGACAGGCAAAAATAAACAAGTTGGACTAATCAAAGTGAACAGCTTCGGCACAGCGAAGGAAAACATTAACACAAGGAAAAGGCAACCTTTGGAATGGGATACAGTATTTGTAAACCACATATTTGATAAGGGGTTAATATCCAAAATATGCCAGGAAATATGCAAGGAAATAATACAATTCAGTAGCAAAACACAAATAGCTCAGTGAAAAAATGGGTTAAGGACCTGAATACATTTTTTTCAAAAAAAGATGGCCAACAGGTACATGATTAGTGATCACTGATCATCAGGGGAATGCAAATCAAAACTACAGTGAGATATCATCTCACACCTGTTAGGATGTCTGTTTTAAAAAGCAAGATATAGCAAATGCCACCAAAACTATCACAATATTGTAAATCAATTATACTTCAATTAAAAAAAAAAGATATGACAAATGCTAATGAGGATGAGGGGAAAAGGGAATCCTTGTACACCATTCATGGGAACTTAAACTGATACAACCACTGTGGAAAACAGTATGATAGTTTTTCAAGAAATTAAAAATAGAACTACTATTCTAATAAGCCCACGTCTGGGTTTGTATCCTAAGGAAGTGAAACCAGAATCTCAAAGAGATATGTGTACTCCCATGTTCATAGCAGCATTATTCACAATAGCCAAGGTATAGAAAACAACCCGCCTGTTGGTGAATGAATGTATCAACAAAATGTGGTGTGTGTGTATATTTATACATACATATGTATATATATAATAATACATATATATAAAGAAATATTTTTCTTCCTTAAAAAAGAAGGAAATCCCTTCATTTGGAGGGCATTATGCTAAGTGAAATAAGTTAGATAGAGAGAGACAAAAACTTCATCACATGGTACACTTTAAATATGTAACAAATTTATTTGTCAGTTACACCGTAATAAAACTGAGGGGGGAAAGGATCAGTCCTCTATTATAATTCCTCAATCCAGTTTTCAGTACCTATGCATTGTCTGAGGAGAGGGCTACAATCCCCTCTGTAAGAAGGCTGTGCAAAGTGAGGAATAAGATCTTGTGCTGCTTCAGGAAGCTGAGGAGGATAAGAAGTGCTGAAGGCTGGGGCAGATGCTCAAACTGGTTTCACTGTGTCTTCCTGACTGCAAAGAAGTAACTCTTACAGCTAAAATTAGAGTCTTTAAAAATACTTTTATGGTATAGACTTGACCCAAGTATTCTTAGAAAGTGTGTTATGAATTGTAGGATATTTGTTACTTTTTTGATCATTCTGTTTTTCACGAGACTGAGCATCTGAAAGATTTTTTTCGCACTTGAACTGACTCTTCTGACCCTAGTTGATATAATTCAGATATAAATCAAAGCTCTATCTTGAAAATTACCAAGTCAGAGAAGCCAGAGTTATTGGAAATTCTGTAAAGTAACTTCAGTAGCTTCCCCTTTACCCATTCTATTTGCCTATTCAGTGTCCTTGACCTAGGCTTCCTTTTTCTTTCTTAATCTCTTCAATTTTTCTCAAAAATCATATGACAAAGCCAGAAACTTTTAATTTACAATCTTATTCAACCACAGATTATATTAGCATAATGGATCTCTGAAGACCTTGTCACCCTTTTACACTCAAGACAGTTGCAGAAAACTCACTTCCCAACCTGAGAGAAGCCCCTCTCCCTTGGAGTTGGCAGGTCCTCGGACAACAACTTAACACAAACTTGATTTCAACATCAAGTCTTAATCACTCATGTTTCTCATGTAAAGCTTGTAACTATAGTAATTAAGCAAAAATGACATTATTTTGTTTCCTGCTCATTGCCAATGTCCCCTTAACCAAATTTTCAAAGAAAAATAGAAACTGAGAATCCTGCAATTTACTCTTGTGGGAATTTTTACACAACCTTAGTTTCAGTTTCAGTGAGATGCAACGTTCAGATGGAAACCTTTAGGGAGTAGTTAATGGCCAAAATGAATTTCCCTAATTACCCCCACTAAATTGTCAACTTGCTAGCATAAGACTATCTCAATAACAGTTAAATTTAAAGTGTAATTGAATGAGGTGTCAGTACAGAAGAACAAACTGGTGCAACTTTCTATTTAAACTCAGTTTTCAGTCATCTGCCAAGTCCTTAAGTCTTCAGAGAGCTATCATTTTGGTGAAAAAATACCATATTCATGATTGTCTTGTTAGTTTCCATTTGTTTCACTTTAGTCCCTTAAAAATCAATTTTATCTTAAACAGTAGCTTTCTGTTTTCATATCAGCCTAGCTTTCTCTGGATTTTTCATAGCTGCCTTTTCAAATTGCCTTTCTCTCCCACAGGAAGTCATGATGCCATTTGGGGTTCTGAGATACTTTAAAGTTCATAGTAATGATGTCAGAGGGAAGAACTTCATGAATATAAGAATGTTTTTTTTCCAGAGGCATTCCCCCACTGTCTTCTCTCTTTCTCTCTCTTTCTTCTTCTTCTTTTTTTTTTTAGTGGAAGGACCTAGAAAATTTCTGTCAGCTCGCAGAACAGCCAGTGAAACTAATAAAGCTGCTTAAAGTTCTGTTCCCAGCCAGAGGCGGAGCTGAAACTAAAACTCAAGCCTCTACCACTCTTTTTGTTACCAAGTCCAAGCTCATAATGCTTATCACAGGACAAGCCAATAAATAGAGAGATGAGGTGCCAGAGCAAGAAATAGTGATTTTATTCAGAAAACAGGCAGACCAAAAAGATGGTGGACTAGTGTCCGAAAGAATCATCTTATCCAAATTAGAATTCAGGCTTCTCTTATACTAAAAGGGGAGATGGGGGTGGCTGATTGTTACTTCTTGGTGCAGGAATCCTTTGTTTTTGCAGCTGCCCACATAGGTCCAGTCACAACGTTCCTGTGAAACTCTAATGAGATGATTGTTATTTTCTGTTCTGCGATGTTTTATCTCTAAAAGTTGTCTTTCACTTTCTTGATAGTACCCTTTGATGTACAAAAATTCTTAATTTTGATGAAGTTCAGTTTATTTATTTTTTCTGTTGTTGCCTACCTGTGCTTTTGATGTTATGTTCTTGAAGTCATTGCCAAATACATCATGAAGATTTTTCTCTAGTGTTTCCTTGTAAGAATTTATAGTTTTAGCTCTTAAGTTCAGGTCTTTGACCCAGTCTGAGTTGATTCTTGTGTATGGTGGAAGTTAAGTGTCCAATTTCCTTCTTTTGCACGTGGATATCCAGTTTTGCCAGGACCATTTGTTGAAAAGATTGTCCTTTCTTCATTGAATGCTCATGGCACTCTTGTCAAACATCAGTGACCTTTTACATAAGGGTTTATTTCTGGGCTGTCTACTCAATTCTTTTGGTCACTAAGTCTGTCCTCATGCCTGTACCATACTCTCTTGATTGCTGTGGCTTTATAATTAAGTTTTAAAATTCAGAAATGTGAGTCCTCCAACTTTATTCTTCTTTTTTCAAAGTTGTTTTGGCAATTTGGAGCACTTTTCAATTCTATGTAAATTTAGTGATCAGCATTTTTATTTCTTCAAAAAGGATGCTAGAATTTTGATAGGGATTGTGTTGAAACTATAGATTACTTTGGGTAGTACTGACATCTTGAAAATGTTAAGTATCTCTATACATGAATATGGGGCATCTTCCCATTTAAGTCACCTTTAATTTCCTTCAGCAATGTCTTGTAATTTTCATTGTACAAGTCTTTCACCTTCTTGGTTAGATTTCTAAGCATGTAATTATTTTAGGTGCTATTGTAAATGGAATTGCTTTCCTAATTTCCTTTTCAGATTATTCATTGCTAGTGTATACAGATACAACTGACTTTTGTGTATTTGTCTTGTACCCTGCAACTTTGTTGAATTTGTTTATTACTCTAGTCACTTTCTTGTGGATCCTTTCGGATTTATATATATAGATATATATATATAAGATCACGTCATCTACAAATATGAATAATTTGCCTCTTCCTTTCCTATTTGTATACTTTTTATTTCTTTTTCATGTCAATTCTGGCTAGAACTTATAGTACAATGTTGCATAGCAGCAGTGAAAGTTGTCATCCTTATCTTATTCTGATCTTAGGGGAATACTTTTCAGTCTTTCACCACTGATTATGATGTTAGATGTGGTTTTTCATAAATACCCTTAATCAGGTTGAGAAGTCTTCCCTCTATCTTCTATTCCTAATTTTTTGAACTCTTTTTTAAAACATCAAAGAGTGTTGAGTTTTGTCAAATGCCTTTCCTGTATCATATAAGATGATTGTGTGATGATTTTCCCCCTCTTCATACTATGAATGTGTAGTATTACATTGATTTTCTTATATTAAACCACCCTTGTATTTCTGGGATAAGTCTCACTTGGCCATAGTGAATAATTCTTTAAATATGCTGTTGGATTTGATATACAAATGTTTTGTTGAGGAGCTTCATATGTATAAGAGCTTCATATTTATAAGAGATATTTGTCTGAAATTTTCTTTTCTTGTAACATGCATCTGATTTGGTATCAGAGTAATGATGGCTTCATGGAATGAATTAGGAAGTGTTCCCTTCCTTTTTGATTTGGAAGAGTTTTAGGAATATTTATGTTCATTCTTTTTAAAATGTTTAATAGAATTTATTGGTCAAGTTATCTGGTCCATAACTTTTATTTGTTGGACAGATTTTGATCACTGACTCAATCTCTTTACTTGTTATAAAGCTGTTAAAACCAAGATTATACTGTATAGCACAGGGATATATATACAAGATCTTATCGTAGCTCACAGAGAAAAAAATGTGACAATGAATATATAAATGTTCATGTATAACTGAAAAATTGTGCTCTACACTGGAGTTTGACACAACATTGTAAATTGATTATAAATCAATCAAAAATGTTAAAAAAAACTTTACATTTTTTTCTTTACTCAGTTTAGGTAATTTGTATGTCTCAAGGAATTTGTTGTTTTCTTCCAGGTTATCTAATTGGTTGGTGTACAGTTTTTCATAGCATTCTCCTGTAATCCTTTCATCTCTGCAAGGTTAGTAATAACGTCCCCACTTGTATTTCTGATTTCAGTTATTTGTATCTTCTCTCTTTTGTTCTCTGTTAGTCTACTTAAAGATTTGTCAATTTTGATGATCAACTTTTGGTTTCATTGAATTTTCCCTATTATTTCCCTATTATTTATTTTATTTATCTCTGCTCTCATCTTTATTATGTTCTTCCTTCTATTAATTTTGGGTTTTTGCTCATTTATTTCTAGTTTCTTAAAATGTGAATTTAGGTTACATATTTGAGGTATTTCTTCTTTATCAATGAAGGCATTTTTAGCTATAAATTTCCCTCTGAGTACTGCTTTTTCTGATTCATATATGTTTTGGTATATTGTTTTCATTTTTATTTGCCTTTAAATATTTTCTAATTTTCCTTGTTATTTCTTTTTTGACTCTTTGGTTGTTTAAGAGTGCATTGTTTGATTCTTCACATTTGTGAATTTTCATTTTTTTTCCTTCAATTATAGATTTCTAACTTCATTCCATTTGTGGTCAGAAGAGATACTTTGTATGACTTTAATCTTCTTAAATTTAGTAATACTTGTTTTGTGACCTAACATATTGTCTATCCTGGAGAGTGTGCCATGTGAACTTAAGAAGAATGTATATTCTGCTGTATTTGGTTGGAGGGTTTGTATATGTTTGTTAGGTCTAGTTGTTTTGTTTGTCTGTTTTGTTGTTAAAGTCCTCTGTTTCTTTACTTCTGTCTGACTGACCTATTCATTATTGGAAGTGTTGATGCATAAATACTTTTCTTAAAAGCTTTCCAGGTGATTCTTATATGTAACAAGGTTGGAGAACAGCAAGAATGTGTGCATGATTTGAAAGCATAGTTAGAGACAAAATCTTTCTTATGAAGCAGTAATTGTTGACAGATCTGTGTCATTTGCTTTTGTCCAGAATAGGGTTTTTTCTTGCTTAGTTTTAGGGAGTTAGTGATTGGTGTATTTATACAGTAGTATAATCCATTAGAATTAATTTAGTGAGTAATATCTTACTGGTACCTATTAAATAGGCAATTGTAGTAAATAATGTGTTTTTTCTTAGAAAGAGAAATAGATTCATGAATAAAAAGACAGTGATTGTTTATTACTAGAATCAGGCAGCTGGAGCTGGAAGTCTCAGTGATGTATTGAAATTGCTTCAGCATGAGGAGAATGCAATTTTGGTTTTGGTCTTCCAAAGATATAGTATCGTTTGGCTTGTTGACCATCCCTCTGTGGTCTCTTATATTTAGGCTTTTTCCTCTTATTTCCTACTAAGACCATTGGCTCCATTGTATAATTAATATTAATATTTTGCATATTTTATAACCTTATGATACCATGTCATGGGAAAGTATGATATTCAAATCTATAAGACTTCATGTTAAACACTATTTTTGTACCTTACCTGCTATGCAACTTTGATAAGTCACTTAGCTCTCAGTTTACATCTTAGAAACTTAAATTGTTCTTCATGTTAAAAATAGAAGAATAGGTGTTTTAGCTGTCAGAGACTAAGTTCTTAACTTCCAAAGATGAAACTAAAGATGTATATATATATAGATTAATTAATGGATTGTTCTCAAAAAATACAGTTTCAATTTATTATTAGATCTCTTTAGCCTAGGAGAGATCTTTAAAATTGGTATGAAATATCTGTAATAGATTTGGTGGGCTCTCTACTCATGAAAAAAATCTTTGCATTCTAAATATATGTTGCTATGTTTCTGAGTTCAAATTCTAATTCTTCCTTTCATGACTAACTTCTCAATCAACAGGAATTTTAATTGTGTTTCTAAATATTCAGTACAGCTTATTCAAAGTGCAATGCAAATTGAAAAAGGTAAAAACACTACACATTTGCCATCTAGGAAATATGATGAACTAGGTAAAAAGAGTTTGTGTATAAGTGAGGAAATGTAATAAAATGTCAATATTGAATTTTTTCCATTATTTAGCTCTTAATTTTAGAAAATATTTACTAAATTTTTAATTTACTTTAATAATTTACAAATCAGTCACTGAAAAAGTAAAATAGTTTTTTTTTTCTTTAAGATACAGTAATTTGAAAAATTAAAGGGATACTTTTTTAGTTCATTTTATATTCTACTTGGTGTCTTAAGTCTGGAATATTATTTTAGGTAATGAATGATCAGTTATGGTAAGACTTTTTTAAATATAACTGAGGGCTGGAAGACAGTGTATTCTGGAATGTGCATTTCATGGTGGACCCTGGGACCAGAGTGTTCAAGGAGAGGGACATGCAGGGAGTTCGGTGAAAGCCAGTGTTGGAACAGATCTAATTATTGGCGACAATTAGAAAATAACTATCACAGTAAAGTCTGAGGACAAGGAATAATAGCCAGAAATGAATCTGTACCTGGGACAAAGAGCCAGAGGCACAGGCAAGATTAGGAATAGTTTCTAAAATTAGAATGAAATGAATGAAGTGGGATTGAAAATGTTGATAGGTTGATCAAACCATAGGAAATGTTGAAAATCCAAGATTGCAAAGACTTACACCTAAATTTTCTAAGAGTTTTATAATTTGAGCTCTTACGTTTAGATATGTGATCTATTTTGAGTTGTGTTTGAGACAATTGGCTTTTAATATTTTCATTAAAAATACAAAGGAAATTAACTCTCTAGGTCAATAAAATTCAGGCAAAGGAGGATACTTTAAGTTAACTTTTGTAAATAGTGTGGGATAGGGGGTCCAGATTAATTTTTTATGTTTAATATCCAGTTATCCCAGCACCATTTGTTAAAAAGACTGTTCCTTACCTATTGAAAGGTAATGGTACTCTTCAAAAATCAATTGACCATAATTGTGGAGGTTTATTTATGGATTTTCAATGCTTCTCCTTTGGTCTATATATTCTTATGCCAACACCACACTGCCTTGCTTAGTATAGCTATGTAGTAGGTTTTGAAATTGGAAAGTATGAATTCTCCACTTTTTTGCTTAGTTTTCAATATCATTTTGGCTATTGGGGCCCCTTGCATTTTCATGAGTTTTAAGATCAGCGTGTCTGTTTTTATAAAAGTCTTTGCAAAAGATGGTATTGAATCACAGATTCAATTTGGGGAATATTGCCTTCTTAAAAATATTGCCTTCCAATCCCTCAACACAGAATATTTTCCATTTATTTAGATTTTCTTTAATTTCTTTTAATGATATTTTGTAAATTTCAGCGTACAGCACTTGTGCGTATTTGGTTAAATTTATTCCAAAGTACTTCATTCTTTTTGATGCTGTTTTAAATGGAATTATTTTCTTAATGTCATTTTCAGATTGTTCATGGTAGTGTATAGAAATACAACTGGTTTTAGTATGTTGATCTTATATCCCGCAAACTTGTTGAACTTTTTTATTAGCTTTAGTGTGTTTTGTGAATTCCTTAAGGGTTTGTATATATAGTGTTTTGTCATGTGCAAATAGTTTTACTTTTTCCTTTCCAGTATGGCTGTATTCAGGTTTTTTTTCCCCCCTTATTTAATTGCTTTCTCTAGAATTTCAGTGCAGTGTTGAATGAAAGTGGCAAGAGATGACATCCGTATCTTGTTCCTAATCTTAGGGAGAAAGATTTCAGTGCTTCACCATCAAGTTAGCTGTGGGGTTTGCATAGATGCTCTTTACCACATTGAGGATGCTCCTGTCTATTTTATTTTGTTGAGTGGTTTTATCATGAAAGATTGTTGGATTTTCTTAAATGCTTTTCCTGTGCCCAATGAGATGATCATTCATTTTTTTCTCCAATATTCTAATGACATGGAGTGTGTCGAGTGATTTCATATATTGACTTAATCTTGTATTCTTGGAATAAATCTCACTTGGACATGGTGTGCTATCTTTTCATGTGATGCTGGATTTGATTTGCTGGTATTTTGTTGAGGATTTTTGCATCTATACCGATAAGGGACGTTGATCGGTAGTTTTCTTGTAATGTCTTTGTGTTTGGAATCTGGTTTTGGAACTGTTCTCATAGAATAAGGAAATAAGTGTTCCCTCTTCTATTTTTTGATAGCTTTTTTGAAGTTTTGTTGTTAATTTTTATTTAAATGTTTGGTAGAATCCATCAGTGAAATCATCTGGTCCTAGGCTTTAGTTTATCAGATTTTTAAAAAGTACTATCTGTAAAAGGAAAAAAAAAATGCACTGGACAAGATGAGCAAGTAGAATTTGATTTTCTTCTGATACTAGTGCCAGCAACAGGGGAAAGAGCCCAGAGCAAGCCTGGGCACCCAGCTCTGCCAAGACAAAGGGCTGGAGAGTTTTTTAGAGTAGGGCTGGTGTTGGGGATCATAGACCAAAAATGTTTGCTAATTGACCTTATCTAAAGAAAAAGTAAATGTTCTCTTATCTTCAAGACAAGAAGTAGTTTTACAGCTTGAAGCAAAGCTCCTCCTTACCTCCACAATTAGGTTCTTATCCTGTTATAGTAACTGGGAGATAGGAGCACTGTCTCCTGATAATTACATTTTAAAAAGATGGTTCCCAGGGCTTGTAAAACTTGTGACAGTCTGGAAGAAGATTTACATCTCAAAAGGGCAGGGAAAGAATTCATAATTACAAGTTTTCTAAAGTAAATGCTCTAAGTAAAGGGTCTTGTCAGGTGTCTACAGTGAGGAAGAAGCCTGTCTAAAGTTTTATGAAACCGTGTTGATCATAACTGCAACTCTTTCTTTGCTATATAGATCTATTCAGATTTTACATTCTTTTTTAAGTCATTTTTGGTGTTAATATCTTTGTAGGACTTTGCCCATTTTATCCGGGTTATCTAAATTTTGTGATACAGTTATTCATTTTATTCCCTTATGATTATTTTTATTTCCTGAATTATTTCAGGAGGTAGGATAACTCTGGTCCCTGTTTCCCTCAAAGTACGAGTTGATAGATTTTTAATGACTGATTGAATAGTTAGTTTTATTCATGTTTCTCTTTCATTTTGATTCAGCTTTGCTATTTTTCCCGAAAACTGTCTATTTTGTTTAGTTTCACATATATCAGCATAAAATCAGTAGTCTTCTTTTATTTTTTAAATGTTTGCTTTTTCATATATATGACTTTTATCATTAATACTATTTTCTTTTGATAAATCATAAATTTATCAATTTCCTTAGCCTTTTCAAAAAACACATTTTAGAGTCATTGATTCTGTTTTATCTTTATTTTCTATTTTACAATGTTTATCATATTTATTTCATTCTTTACATGTGGTTTGAATTTAGTCTACTTTTATTTTTCTAACTTCATAAGTACAACACTTAACTCAGTAATTTTTACTCTAACTTTTTTTCTCTAAGCAGTTAAGACTGTAAGTAGTCCTTTTAGGAAAGCAGAAATAATGCATTAAAGAAAATCTGTGGCAAATAACACAAAATGTCAACATTTGTTACTTATTTGTTTATTATTTCTTGATGGTATATTCGTATTTGTTATAACATCTTCTACCCTTTATTTTAGAATTTTACATAATTAAAAAAATTATCCCCCCTTCGCAGTCACCCACAGCAATTTAATACAAGATTTCTAATCATTTTTAGATTCCTGTATTAGATATTTATTGAGCATTTTCTATCTGTCTTAAAAATCTCCTTTGCTAAACATGCATATAAACAACTAACCCAATCACTGAAGCTCTAGCAGAAGGGACATGCTGTATGCTGTGTTGGGGAGGAGTGGGGCAAAAGGAGAGATGGAATTTCACTGGGCATCTGGGAAAGCTTCTCAGAGGTGGGGCTGTTTGTGTTGGGCTTTATTGAAATCCCATTCTTTCTTCAGGTAGATCATCCCAGGGAACAGAGATAGGAAAACTGCACAGTGCCCTCAGAGAACAGTGAGACATCTGGCATCCCTTGAGAGACGAATTCTCACAGGCATGACTGGGAAATGAAGCTGAAAGCATGGTTGGGATCAGATCTTGGGAGAGCCATCAGTGCTTGGGCGTTTACACAGTACTGTAAAAAGAATGGGAAGCCACTGGGTTTTCCAAGGAGGTGAATGATATGATTTCACTTGTATTTGGGGTAGATAACTGAAGAAGTTTAAAGAATTAAAATAAAATACAACCTGAAAGCTGGCAGACGAGTCAGGAAGACAAGGTTAGAGATGAAGGGCTACATGACCCTACAGGGCAGTCCTCACCTACCAGGGCTGTAGGTTAGCCATGAAAAGGGCTGAACCGGGGCAGCATTTGCAAGGTGAGTCGAAGGGAACAAAGCCAAGGGGAGCCCTGTGTGGACCATCTAAGGCTGGGAGCTGAAGCACACAGCAAAAGCAACTGTGTACAAGCCACTGGAGGGGGAAGAAGGAAGGAATTATGAAGCAAGCTTGCTATCAGTGGAGGAGAGGATGTAAATGCTAGCTGTTTCCCGACTTTAAGATAGATGAGGTTTCAGAGAGCAGCCACAGTTCAGTGATGAGAGAGGAAGGCAGCCTCCAAGGCCGTGACAGAATGAGATGGACTGCTCATCACAGAAGTATAATGGTAGAGAGAAGGAGAAATTCAGTGTAGTGGCTTTAAAAGAAAGAAAAGTGATTCATAATTGCATCTAAAGTTTATTTTAAGATCCATTACATAATATATGCCTTTCAGATATCTAACATACAGAGCATCAGAATTATAAGAAGATGGGTTATTTGGGAGCTTTTAATAAAGGGAAGCATAGCAGAGTTCTGACTTTTAGCAAAGGCAAAAAGACTATGAAGTAATCTTGTTATGAATTATACTATTCATTTCACTTATCACTTACACCCAATACTGGACTGAAAGAAGCTTTCATAAGCATTTCTGTAAGAGTGAAGTTCAGGGGTTTGTAGAACAAAAAACAGCATTTTTAGACAAGGATCTCATTTTTCATTCCTTGCTGAATGAGGTTTCCACAGCTTGAGGAAAGGGAGTCATGTTTTGGTTAACTCTTTGGGGAAGACAAAAAGGGGTGTTAATGAGAATTCTTTGTATCTCCAAGAGCTTTATAATATGTAACACTAATGAAGAGAAGGCAGGCAGTCCAGGGAAGGCACTGAGTAAATTGCATGTTGTAGAGGAGTGCTTGGGGAGTTTTGAGTTGGCCAGAAATAGAACTGTTTCTCAAACTTTCTAGGCAAACCAGGTGCCACCCAATACAGGACTAGGTTTTCTCTGTGCACAGCTGGCTGTGGGTGGAACAGTTGTACCCACCCAAGCTGTGAATTGAAAACCAATTTCTTTGAAATTGCCTTAGTTAGAAAGTATTCTTTTCCTCAATTCCCCCACCAGTTAGCTATGGGCACTAGATGTTTTCTGTGTCTGGAACCACTGGGGACAGTGAGGGTCCTCTGCCATTCCTTTCCCCTTCATCCAACCCAATGTTTGTAACATTTTACACTTTATTAAACATGTTTCTTAAACCCTGGTGGCAGGAACTCTAGTCTGTTTTACAGAGGGAGGACACAAATGCGCAAAGGGGTTGGATGACATTATCCTGACTATCAAGAGGTGATGAGGAAGCTCAGCCCACTAGGAAGGTCTCGCCCTTTATTCTTTCAACTTGGGAGAGTGTCAGTGGGAATTATTTACCCCTTCATAACCTCCCTTTTTAGTCCATCTATGCAGGAAAGAAGAACACTATACTCTGGTCAATGTTTGGGGTGCTCCTTGGTCCTTATACTAATGGTAAGGTCTCTGTGGCTCACGGGCAGAAGCAAGTGGTCCACTTTCCTCTTTGATGCCTGGGTTCGTAGGAGGTAGGGCTCTTCTCTTTTTGTCTCTGGGCAAGTGGGGCAGGCTGGTCATTTCAACCCCTGCTGCAAAGGCTGTGGGTGAGATGGTTAAAGGTGAGTTCAGGAGTTTATGACACCTGGGTTCAAATCCCAAATCTGCACTTACTCTTCTATGGTTCCTCTGTTCGTGGTTGTGTAGAAAAATCCAGACAAGAGACCCCACGTGCCACAGTGGTCTTTGTAATGGCCATGCTCCCTGGAGTGTGCAAGGACCTTCATCAGAGCAGAGAAAAAGTAATTAGAGCATTTTTTATTACTTTTCAAATAAAAAGTGAAGCTTTTCTAATAATCAGTATATAGATGAACACTGGTTCCCACACCCCTTGACATCTCAGCCAGTAACCCAGGCCCTGGAGGCCTCCTGAAGGAAAAATGGAAGTTTCTCAATGTGGAGGTGTTGACAGTGCTGCCCTCACTCATTTGATTTTACTATTTTGTGACAAAAGTGTAGTTTATTTGCCATTTAGTGTCACCAAGGCAATTATTTTCATAAAAGCAAGACCTGGAAATATTATAATTTTTAAGTGCTTTGCAGTGAGAGGTGGAATGACTTTGAAAATGTGTTAGACACAGAAGTTTGCCATTCATCTTGTAGCAAAATACTTAAAACAATTGTTGAAGTGTAAAAGTTATACATTTTTATTTTATAAAAATAAATATTTTAAATTTGCTAAATATTTTTGTGAGGGAAATGGCTTTCAACAGTATGCTTATCTAGGAGATACAAAATAAAAAAAACAAAACCCACCAAATCTGTCCTTCTCGAAGGTGAAAGTGACATTTAAACAACAAATAAGAAGGTAAGGGCGACTTTAAAAAAACCTCACTACAATGAGAGCACTTCAGAAATGACTATTTGCAAACAGTTACACGGGGAGTGATTTTATTGCTAAAAATAATATGTCACCTATAGAAACTCTTGTGTTTACAAACTCTGTGTATTTACAAATTAAGGAAATGGAATTTCCTAACCTGTTTTAAAAATCTTCCAAATGAAGTTACTCAGTGAATTTTGAGCTAATTTAAAAAAAAAAAATACAGGAAAAATGCCTTCCAATTTGGTTGTTAAGAACAACTGATTAATATAAGGGAAGACAGAAATTTTGCTACCTGAATTATGGCAAAATTTTTTTGTATAATTGGTCAATGACATTGAAAAAATGTTTCATGATTTTGTAAACATAGCTAGCAATATACTTTTATTTGAAGCTATGTCTATTTTTGAGCTAACTTCAACTATGATAGCAAATAAAATCAAGTATTCAAATAAACTGCCCTTAAAATGTTAAAACCAGACCTTCAAATAGCTGAATCACAAAGTCTAAGCCAATTTAAAAAATAATAAAACATCTTTTACCACATTTATTATAGACAATATTACAGAAGGAGTAAAAGTTTTGTGCTATTAATTAGAAGATTATTTATGATTATTTTTACTTAATTTTAATCTAGATATCATTATATTTATAATTATTTTATTTAATCTGTTTATTTTAACCTTTATTAGATATTTAAATCTTACGTCTTTTTATTTAATCTTTATATCAACTTTTAATCTTCATATATTTTTAGTCTTTATATCTAATCTATATAAAATATATATTTAACATTTAATATTTACATAATTAAAAGATTTTTTACAATTATTTTTATTTAATCTTTAAAATTTGTTGTGTGTTAAGACATAGATCTACATGTACTCAGAGTGCACTCTCGAACCCTTTTTACCATTGGGTCTACCTAACCAGAAACTTGCTCTCTTCTAACAAGGAATGCAGGCAGGGTCTGGTAGAGTTAGGGATGCGTGCCTGGAAGTGGGAACTCAAGTTAGATCATTTCTCTGCAGGGTTACTCTAGTGCCGCTCTGCTGAGTCTTGCTCCCGGAAACTCACGTTAGTAGTCACTCTTCTCTTCAAAACCCCAACGTCCTGATGCACCTCCAACCATGCTTTCTTCCAGCTCCTGTCGGTGCATTTGTTGGTGTGTCCTCCTCAGTTGCAATAATTCCGTGGTGCCCTTAGTAAGTCAGGCTTCCCCCAATCCCTAAATGCATGTTGATGTTCACTGCCTGTTTCTTTGACCTTTCTCTTGAAGATTCCTCAATCTGTTCTAAAACTTGCAGCACAAGTTCTAGTTTGATAATCCTCCCTGGGGTCAATGTAGCATTTCCAGCGGTGTTACTAACATACTGGTTAACTGCCTTATTCAATCAAGATTGTTTGCCAGAAAACAAAATGAAAGACAGGAACAGGGATAACAGCAGAGGAATAATGTAGGTTTTAGAACTCAACTTAGGATTAGCTGTCAAAAACTCATTGGCTGAGCCTGTAGCTCAAGATACTGTTACTCTAGTTCTTGATAACTATAAAAAAAAACGCTTTATTAACATGAATTCAAAACTAGAAAAGTCAGTTGAACTGGTTCAGCCCGCCACTGAATTGTACTCTTCATTCAAAATTCCACCCAGAGCAGGGAACAAACCGCTTGCAAGGAGTAGGGAAACTCTGAAGGTAGACATCTCATCTAAACTCTAGGTTTCTCTAGGGTATAGATCATCTCACAGGTCACAGCTTTTTTTTTTAATCTATGCCCTACATTGATAATTCAAAGTCAGGTGTACAGTAGATCTTCAAGAGATACTTGCTAAACCATAGAAGAATGATTGGTGAAATGGAGCAATGAAGCTTGTAATGCAAAATTGCAAATATTGACTACCAAATAATTTAATGTTATTTTTGGTATTGAATATGACTGTTTCTGACACTTATGTAATATACACATTTCAAGAGCACATATTAAATTATTCTGTGAAAACATAATTCAGAGGGAGCTGGAGAGGAAAAAAAAAAACCTATTTTGTTTCTTACCCCTGCGCTTTTAAGCATGTTTAACCTCTCTCTTTCCTCTCAGTGCTGAGACAGGATCTCTAAAGTTAATGTACTTTGAGCAAAACTCTCCAAATTCTGCCTCAATTTCCTGATTTCTCTGGAAGGAAAGTCATTTAAGTCTGTCCCCCCTCTTTGCTCCCCACTGCTCCCCCTCTCCTTTCCAGCAGAGCTAAGTTACTTGGAGGGCTAGTGAAAGAATGCCTTTCTTCCCTCCCAGCTCCTACTGAAAAGCACAAATAAGAACATAAACGCTGAAAAAGTCAACCGTGGTTATGAAATAAAGGCTCCAAAGTATTAAAGTTGGAACTCCTCTAAGAATTTAGCCAAGAGAAGGCATGATCAATGAAGCTCTGGACCAACATCTTTTTCTTGCCTCCCCTGGTTACCATTTGGTTTCAAGCGCTAGGTTGAGAGGATTGATTCATAGAAATCCAAACAACTAAACTAACCATTGTGGACGCTCCCAAGGCCCTAGTGCATTTTTTATACTAATGTAAACCCAACATAAAAAATATATATATGTGTGTGTGTATGTGTGTATACATATCTTGGTGCTCTTTATTGCTTATTCTCTCATTTTAAACAGTGGGGGGATTCTCCTCCCTCCCAGCCGTGTCTATCTCCAGAGAGCACCAGATTGAAGGCATGACAAAGTTAGCACATGGCACCTTTATTACATTCCCTTTATTGCAAATATTAATGTTTCTCAAGTGTTATTTTATGTTAGAGTATTATTTTCTAGATCAGTTTTTCCCCAATTATTTTCCATTTCATTTAAAGAGAGGCGAGAATTGACATACTTTGAGTTTGTAGTCTCAAACATGTCAGAGTAAGTGAGGTTCAGAGGACCAAGGCATTTATTATGCTTCTGGGGCAGGGAAGTGGTGCTAACAGATTTCAGGTGCTCCTGGAAGAAGGGTGCTTCAGGCATGCACACACAGGCCGCATACTGTGCGTCAGTGACGCCAAAATGTACTGCGAAGATTTGATAACATTTCCATTAAAAGCAACAGAAAGAAGACATGCAAAATATGACTGAAGACACTGAATAAGCCTTTTTTCTCTCAACATAAAAGGATACAAAAATCGAGAAGATGTTCGTGTGCAGACTACAGACAACTTGAAATAAATTGTGGGATTACATTAGTTAGGTTCACTTTAACTCTCATCTAAAAATATATTTCCTGTCATTTCCTCGGCTTCTCTGTGTTCCTTTTCTCTCCATGAAGCACCATGTTTTCTGTGGTTTCTTTGCAAAAAATGATCTGAACATTCTACTCCCTTAGAAGCACATAAAGTGAGGGCTCGTCATAATGATCATTTTATTATATTAGGACTCAGTTTGAGGGAGTTCAGGGACAATTTCTAAGGAAAGTAAAATCTTTGGAAATTGGGAGAAGAATTTTTGTTGGATTTTATTAAGACAGACTTGAGCGTTTATGGTTCATTCACAGAGTGGTGTAAGACTGAAGTTAGTCTTTTCTGTGCGTGTGCTTGTGTCTGTACGTGTGCTCACACGCTTGCGTGTGTGCATGTGCACTGTGAGGCATGACTCTGCCAACCAGCCTGAGTCTTTAGCTCACTTGGTCCTTTGTAGTCTAAGGGCTTCGCCACAGGAGTGTGCTCATTTAAATGTGTTTATCTAATTAGCAATCATAACTTCCAAATAGATTTTTCAGTCCTTGAATGTTGAATATTACATTTGTTTGTCCGCTTCACTCAAAATGCATACAATATCTAGTAGCAACATTGTGAAGTTTTTTCAAAGCTACAATTATATATCGCTAGTGAAGCGAGGATCAGAAGACCTTCACACAAATCTCAGCAAACTGCTGCCCTTATACCAGTTGCTCTCTTTCTTGCACTTGCAGAATCACAGCTGCGTCTGGTTATGAAAAGAGAGCACATAATAATTTCACTAAATATGCATTAAATTACTTTGCAAAATGGTAGTGGCATCCATTATAAATCCTGTGTTTGAGGAGTTTAATCAGCTATTTAAATTTTCATCAGGATGCAAGTCAACACTCGAGTTCTTGGCCAAAGGCATTCTATTTACCACATAAATATTTGTTGATTAAGAAAAGCACAGGACCCTACACTTTCCTCGGGTTTCAGAGGCACACAGGCTTTTCTAAGGAGCAATAAATAAAAACATGGAATTTTTAAAGAATCATACTTGGATTTTGATACATTGTGTAGTTGGCGACTACATTTCCTATGAATAATATGCCACTTCACAGTAATTTAATATTAATATTCCTCAGGAAATCAAGTTTAGGAGTGGAATGGGAGGACAAAGAAAATGCTAGTAATTGTATTTTAAAATAACAAAGTTAATTAATGTGAAGCAAACTGTGTACTGATTACATCATGAGGTTTTATTTTAGTTTCTTCTGTGTTCAATCCTTTGTCCACTGGAGCACTTACACTAAAATGAAAAGGAATGGGAGGATTTGAGGTTATAGTATTTTATTTTCTCATTTCTTTTCACAGTTAGCTGATCTGAGTTACATTCAGAGTATGAATCTGTATCCATTAGCTTCAGAAAACAGAACTGGTATATTTTCTATCTGCCAGGCTCCAGGGAAGGGATCAAGGGGAAGGTGAATTCATGTCCCCGTCACAGCAGGTGCTCCATTTACAGAGCCCCCGGGGTATCACACAAGGGCTTGGGGGAGGAACAAGAGGGAGGGAGGGTGGGAGGAATAGAAGGGAACTGAGGTCCCCTTGAACTTGGGCGGGACTGGCTCATTCCTAGATAACTGGATACAATTTTTTACAATTTTCCTTAAAATAACTTATTATTCTGAGGTGAGGTGTAGGAATGGTGATTATTTATAGAAAATATAAATGGGACTGCCCAATGGAAAAAGAGAGAAAGCACCATATTTGGAAATTGTGGTTTTGCTCGTTGAATGGGAGTTTGTAATATAGGGGATGTTTAAATTCTTGGTTATGATTACACTTCTTTTATCTAGCAATTACTCTGACAGGTATAAAATGGTAAGCCTGAAAAAGACAGCAGAAAGTTACTTAGGTGAATCTTTCCTTTTGTGAGAGGTGGTTTAAATTTTAAATGTGCATCCTCATAAAAGTCACATAATAAACACACACACGTTTATTGAATGGGAGGGTGAATGAATGAATGAATATACGTGTGCTTAGGAGACTAACGGAATAAAATGGGGGCAAATAGCTTTTTAAGTCAGGAAGCCCACTGAGTTTGCAGGGGCTTCCTCAGAGAAGCACAAACCTGCTGAATTTGGCTGTTAGGGCTACTGTTGCTTAGTGAGAGATTTGAGTGAAGATGATACTGATTATTCAGTTTCTGGATGCTTATGTGATGCTGTCTCTCTCATCTTTGAAGATGCCACTACCAACAAGAATGGATATCTATATATGTGAAAGGAGTTTTGAAAATTTATTAACAGTCAGTACATTTTTCTTTTATCCATGCATAAAAGCTTGCCCATGTTTTCTACATGAATATCTTTCGCAGGCATTTGCTAGCAGACTGCCTTTAACACCGTGTCACTCAGAGCCTTGGCTCCAAAAGTCTGTAATGCTAGTCAACTCACCATTGCTAACCAGGCATATGAACCCAGGCAAATGATTTTGCTTCACTGGGCCTCAAATTCGTCATCTAAGAACGCAAGTTAGGGTGTTCTGGGAGAACCCCGTTCCTTCCAGCATAACAGCATGGGAATTTACATTCTAAAATCTACTGTGACTGCTACTTGCAGCCTACAGTGTGTGGCTATGTAACCCTTCAGTGCATTTTACAAGTGTGTCTCCTGTTGCCCTTTGCCCTTAGTAAATTGGATTTGAGTTGGGTAGAGCTTCCTTGTCCATGAGTGGTACTCTGGGCACACAGCCTTCAATCACTGGGGCCAGCTGGTGAGACAACTCAACTGTGGTGACTCTGTCTTTCCATTTAATGCCAGTAAGACTCATAAGTAAGTCATGACAGTACTCAAGAAGTTGCAAATAAGATCTCTCTAAGTTCATTTCAAAGCTACATGGACCACAGATTACTCCTTCTCCTGCTGTGTGTGTGTGTGTGTGTGTGTGTGTGTGCGCGCGCGCATGCATGTGTGCTTCTTGAATGAGTGTGTGTATATGAGCCACCACCAGCACAAAAAAAAAGATGTGACTCTAAGATAGAAAACCATCAGTCCTTTTATAGACACAGACACTTCTAAGGAAAATGAGAGCAAGGTTTTTCAGAACCACAGTGGTACCAGTTACTGCACAAGCATCTGAGTAGTTGGATGAGGAAATACTAACTCAGAAATCTAGTCTGTTCTCTGGGGAATGAGAAGTTTTGTCTATTCACAATATCTTTAATCCTGCTCTCTGCTTCTATATACTTCAGGATAATGGCTCTGCTACCAGAATCTTTCCTGATTTTGAGCCTCATTTCCTTTCTCTTCTTTCCATTCATTTCATCATAATCATACACTTTTAAAACCTCTTAAAATTTTCTCCTTTCAATGTATTTAATCACTTTTTCTATAAGTATTTGAAAGATGATTATAAAAATTCTACTCATTTAAATAATTTTAAGTTAATCACACTACACTTTCTCTCCCTCCCTCCCTTTCTCATAATATTGAGGCATGTGAGAGTCTCTTGGCAATGATTTAAAGTTTATCTGGTTAATCTGAACAGCTGTTTATCTGATATTTGGAAGCTCACTGGAGCAATATCCAGTTTTCAAGGTAAATAAATTTACCCCTTTCCATCAAAATTGTTAGACATTTTCAAAGTCAATGTCTTTGCCAGTTGCCCCCATTCTGACTTATAAACTCACCGTCATCTGCAAACTAGTACCAGTACCCAGTGTGCCAGGCTCCTGGTTAAGAAAGGGCAAAGCGATTTACTGTCTCAGGCTTCAGGGGAAAGGGAGTTAATAAACATGAATACATTTTTAAAACTATACACTGGTAGCATATTCTAAATGGTGATTAAATGAGGGAAATAATAAGTACTCCAGGAGTCTAGAAGTCAAGGCAGGGCAGGTAGGAAGCTCCCTGGAGAAAGAGCACAGTGGTCGAGGCTTCAGTCTTGCAGCTTGAGACCCAGTTGTCTGTGGAAGTGATCCAAGTACCACCAAAGGATCCACAGATGGACTTCAGAAATGACAAGGGTCTCCTGAAATTGTATGGGAATTTTTATGTCCTTACTTTTCATGGGGGAGTCAGCTTTTCAGTGGATGAAGGAACACTTTTCTCCTGTTTCTGGATGAGGCTCCTGGCACCCAGTGTTAGATGACTCCTGCCCAGGGCCTTTGGCCAATCTTGTTCTTAGTGCGTTTGCCTCTACTCTGGTCTCAATATTCCTATCCCACTCATTTTCTGAGATCCTGTTTTGTGAATCTATAAGTAAATTCTTGTCTTATGCTTCAAGTTCCCAGTAATCAAGCTTCCACTGGGCTTCTGTGGATGAGTCTCCCCCTCCCTCCCTCCCTGCCGCCTCATCCTTGCCCTAGAACTCCAGAACGAATTTTCTGTCCGTGAACCAACTTCTCAGAGCTGGTTTTCCAATATCTGTTCCCAGATTCCCAAGTGCTGGCCACTTGTCTTCCCACTCTTTTTGCTGTCACCAAACACCTTGGCTTGGATGGATGTCTTGAATTTCAGGTAAGGTCTACAACCCTTGAGTAGTCATGTTTTGATCCTGTCTGTTCTTCCCCGTTGATTAACTCACCTCTAAATTTCGTATCTGCCCTTGGACCCAGGAGCTCATGCTTTAAGTTACTAATGTCCTCAGTTCCTGCCAATGTTGTCCAACCTCTCAGGACTCAACACTTGTCTAACCATAGATAGGAATTATATATAATCTTGAAGGTTTTTTTTTTAATATATATATAACTCTCAGACTTGAACAAAGTCATGAAAGTAATATAAGACCTAATGCAAATTAAGGTGGGTGGTAGGGGGTTGTTGAGAAATACGTAAAACTTCCTTCTTCCTAGTAAGAGGCAGCAGAATTAATTTAAGCAAAATTAGGGAGGTAATCCTATAGCAAGTTTAGGAAGAATGAAGCAGTTCTGTGAAATAATAAATGCCCCATATGATATTAAGACCTGATACTTTTGTTTGTAATATCCTCTGAAATGGAGCTTCTAGAATTTAAAAAAATAGCAAAATCTTTAGAGATCCTTGGCAATATTGTTTCCTCAGAGTCAATATTTAAAGCTTTTATTGAGTTTCTATTTGTAGGTGATTCAAAATTAGCTGTATCTCTTATGCAGTACAGTTCTCATAATGCTTAGCATAGAACTGATTCTTGCACTGTTTTCACCATCACATTATAATATTTTGGAAGCACCATACATGGATAGGATGCCAAGATTCCAAACTAAATCTTGTTTCTTGAAATAATACACATTGCTAATAACCTGTAATTGTCACACCATTAATTTTCCACAATGTTGTACAGTATGATCACAAAGAACCCATTTTATTTGGCAGTTTTATATTTCTAAATGTATTGTTATTTAAAATATGAATATTTCAGTTTTGATATGCTGTGCCGTGTGATGTTCTCCTTTTATAAAATTATTATTAACAGCACAAACCCTGACTTTTAATTTAGGGTGGGTTTAGCTTATAATTTTTAAAGCACTTTTATGACTAGAAGCCATTTTTCAATGCTAATTAAAATTATATTAAGTGAATCTTGTAAAATGTTAACACCATAAACTGTTATGGTGGTGCTAATCTGATAAATCTCAAAAGTAATGAATGTCGTTAGCACTTTGAACACATGGAAAACAAACATAAAGGAAGATACAGAAGCAAACATAATGGTAGCCCTTAGAGTTGGAAATGATTAACAGTAATGCTGATTTATAAGCTTAGTATCTTCTGAGGTTCTTGCAAGGGGGTAGAGGTTTCAAATTATGCTGCCTTATTTTACTAGAAGAGAAAGAATACCAATATCATTTCACTAAAATATTTGCATTTGAAGGAAAATGAAGCTATAAATTGGTAAACCGAGCATTTAGCTGCAAATAGAGAAGGGAAGAAAAATTGTGAGGGAATCACAATAAATGCATATTAATTTTCTGATCCTCCAACGTATGCTTCACATTTTCTCAAAGCTTCCCTAGGAATTCCGTTATAGGTTCAACTTGGAAATTATAGCCCAAGGAACCCATGAAACATGAGAACAACACTAAAATCCTTTGAGGCCCAGATTTTCCTTTGAAGAAGAAGAATTAAGGCATCAAGGTTAGTGTAGCAGCATAGCTCAGAACCACATGAGTGTCCTAAACTAGTCCATTTCTCCCCAGGGTCAGTAACAAGGTCCAGTCCCAAAGGAGATCATATCTTTAACATGTTAAGGTTTATCAAATTGTGTCTAAGAAAGCCTTGGCCAGGCAGGCTGCAGGGCTTTCTATACAAAATAATAATTTTTCTCCTAAAATCAAAAAGTGAGATCATTTTTACATCCTTGCCCTCTCAAACGTAACATTAAAAAGGAATCACTCTTATAGCACTGGGGACTGTATTCAATATCTTATAATGAAAAAGAATATGGAAAAGAATATATTAGAATATATATAACTGAATCTATATCAGAAACTAACACAATATTATAAATCAACTGTACTTCAACTAAAAAAGAATAAATTAATTAATAAAGAAAAGCATGTGAAAATGAAAAAAAAGGAACCAGTCGTAATTTTGAAGTCTGCTTAAAGCTAGGGAAAGAGCAAATGCTTCCATCTGAGGAAAACTCTGTTAAATTAGAATTTACCTTATTAATGTACAGTACCATATGTATAATACAAAAAATACCCTAACAGATTTTTGAGTTGAAATTTCCTAATTTAGTCTGTCCTCATACAAGTTACTTTTCCTTTGAAGATTTGGTTCAAAAAGTGCTTCCTCAACATGGAGAATTTCAGTTTTAGGAGATGTGGATTTTGAAGCAATTTTGTGGCAGAAGATTGGGTGAAACGTGGGAGAGAAAAGTCGGCCCAGGGGAAGTGCAGGGTAGAAGTCATGGGTGGAGGACAGTCCTGTTGCTGCTCCTCAATATCCCAGTATAGGGTCCCAGGTCCTGAATGAGAAAAGAAAACTGATAACTCTTAAAACACATACTAGAATTGTCCATAGATTCGTTAAAGATAAATCATCATTCTGGGACAGTGTCTTAGTCAGCCATTTCAAAAAAAGAAATGGACTGGGTGGCTTAAACATCAGAACTTTATTTCTCACCGTTCTTGGAAAGTCCAAGATCATGGTGCTGGTCTGTTTCTTGAAGGCTTTCTTCCTGGCTTGTTGACCACCATTTTCTTTCTGTGTCCTCCCATGTGGAGAGAGATTGAGAGAGAGATGATCTCAGCTGGCGGGGACACAAGTCAGTCTGTAGCAGACAGTGTAATTTTTTTTCCTTTTTTCCTTTTTTGTTTGTATATTTATTTTGGAGGTCAAAACAGAAGCTAAAAACAGAGATTGACTAATCCATCACTTGTGGAAGCACCTAAAACCATACTCTAGGAAGGGAACATTTTTTTTCAGCTCTCTAGCCTAAAGCTAGATAAAGCAATGGTAGTCAGCAATGCAGGATACAGGGTTTTGCAATGTTGCCTTAAGACAGATACAGGAGGAGGAGGCAACTAACCCTAACCCTCAGCCTTCTCCGTTAGGTGGGAAGCAGTTTAAAGTGTCAGAGGTTTTCAGAGTCAAGTCCACGTATTCTGCTGTGTTTTAATTTATCTTGCTATTGGTTAAGTTCACGGGTGTAGCTCATCTTGAATAACTTTGGCCTTCTGGCATGTTCCAAGGGAGGGGTTGGGCCTTGATGAGACCTACTGCTTTCTAATACATTGAACAACTTAACACGATTATCCACGATTTTAATGTTGCTTTTCCCCTGCTTCATCTCAATATGTCAAATGTACAAATTCTTTTGGTTTTCTTAAATTTCTGGAAGCAGACCCAACAACTTAGGTCATAATAAGCAGAAAGACATTGAACTTTTTATAAGAGACCAGGCTCCTCTTCAGTATGTTTATAAGCTGCTACAAAACAGAGACAATTGTAAGTTTCTCACTAAAACAACGGGACCAAAGATCCTAAAGCAGCCCCAGCAAGGAAGGAAAAGAAAACGGAAATGAACTGTAGAGTGTTAGTTAATATTCACTTAAAGTTATACAGTGTGCTCTTGCTGTTCTATTTAACCTGCTCTACTTTTGTTTAATTTTGGTTAATGTAAAAATATTTATAGGGCTTTCACAGTTCCCCTCATGTCATCAATTCCTTACACCCATTTCCACATAATCTTAAATTCCTCAGTAGTGATTTTTTTTTTCACAGCAGATTATTTGAAGAACATAGTGGAAGTTGGAGAAGGACTACTGTTTTATTCCTGGGGTGTTGTTTTTGAAATTAAAAGAGGCCCGTACTCTGACTTCCTTTCCTGACTATGGGGAATATTTGAAGTGACCCACCCAACCTCATTCATATCATCCCCTCTTGTTTCCAAGAGGTAGTCACATACGGATTTCGGGAAGAGGTTTCTTTGGATCACACTGTTGACTGATTTTCTAGGAACATGGCATTCAATCAGCTGGACTGCCCCATACGACACCACCCACTTGAGTCAGCATAGATCAGATGATGAAATTAAAAAATACATTCCTCTGTATTATCTGGTGTTTTCTTTTGGAGGAGAGACACTCTTTGTTTCTTGACTTTGTTGGGTCTTGTGATTATTTTTCATATACTATATTTTTCACTGCAGCAGTTTAGAAAAACAGAATACACTCCATGCCACTTCATTATTCCTAATTATCAAGAGCTGTGTAGGAGCAGTAAACAGCTTTGTGACTCTGTTCTTTCTTAACTCCATCCACCAGCCACCCTTACACCCATTCAGATAAGAGGAGGAGTTGCTAACTGAGTGGTTAAATTCTTAAACCATATCCCTGATAAGCAGGGGCAACATATATTAAAATTTTATTAATTCACACTTATTTATCTTTGCTGAATTTGGCTTTGGATAGGAAATTATAAGCCCAGTTTTGCCTTGAGGTGTAATCTGACCATTAACAGTAATAAATATTTAAGGAGCACTTCAACTCTGATCCAGAGTAGCTACCAGCTCCCATTCCTTTTGAGAATGTGGAGCTAAAAGCAGTAATCTTATTGGCATCATCAGCCCAACTTAGAAAGATATGGTACTTTGATTTTCATCTATTTTTATTTCTTAATGTTTAAATTCATGCGTTAGCCTAAAATTCTAAGTGTGACTCTGAAGTAGAGCTCCTTGCTAACTCCAGCAGGATATTTACCCTGAGCAAGAAATAAACTTTTGTGGTTTTTAACCACTGAAAATTAGGATTTCTATTTATCATGCTGTAATGTACTCCTATCCTGACTAATAGTACCTTCTGTGCGGTATATATACCTCTTGTCACTGTTCAGTTTTCACCCCACACTGCCCAGGGTGTCTCCTAGTTTTATCTTCAGTTATCGTATCAGTCATACTCCCAATGTCTTTTCCTTTAACTATTAACAGGCAATTTGAGATCTGATTTCCAGTCATCTGGATTTCACCCAGAAATGAAGAGAGTCACGTCTCTCAGCACTACCCCAAGGTGACCTACATTAGTGTCTTTAGTTTTAACATTAAAGCCAGGTCCTGGTCTCTTTGTATTCAAGCTGAGGGAGCAGGAAGGCACGAGGAAGTGCCTTGTCAACACTCTATTCTCAACACTGAACTCACATTAGCTTATAAAGCTTAAAAAAAAAATATTTGCCCAGCGCTCATCCAAGACCCAACTCATAGTGTAGGAAGGGGCGGGCAGGCGTGGGTACTGAAAAAGCTGCTGCTTCTAATGTGCAGCTAGAGTTGAGAACCCTCTTTTGGGAAGACAAGGGAAGCTTTTATTAAACTGTAAACTATCAAGAAAAAAGCCCTCTAGTTTTTGTTTCTGAGAAACCCTGCCTAGACTTTATAATTAATGAATAACACATATATTGTGGCATTCTGGCAGGTGAAAATTATCTGCGCCATTTGAACATCCATTTGAACATCACTTTTATTACATTGTTTCTTATATTATTTATTTACTGTTTTCTTGATTAACACCTATCTCCCTGACTAAACTGTAAGTTCTATGAGATCAAGGCCATCTCTATCTTATTAGCTTTGTAGAAAATATTGTCTTGTCTCTCCAGACCTTGGAGCAGTGATTGGCACACAGTTGATGCTCAGTAAATACCTACTGAATGACTAAAATATCACTGGAAACAAAAGTAAGAGATGAATAGCAATTGTAAGGAAAATTGTTGAAATATGACAAAGGGTTATAGAATCAAATAATGCATAGCAAAACGTAAATACTATAATTAAAAAAAGATGGTTAAAAGATGTGAACATTTTACAGAAGAAATACAAAGCTTATTAACTATGAGAAAACAAAGTTTAATTTCACTGTAAGCAAAGACATTCAAATTAACATATTAGTTATATATGGTTTTTATCTATTAAATTGGCAAAGATTACATACAGGTAATATTCAGGGCTGACTAGGGTGCAGTTTGGTAATGACTCTCATACTCCAAATTAGGATAGCCCTCTGGGAAAGCGGTTTGGAGCAACATATAGAGAGAGAGTCCTGAGGATTATAATTCCTGTTGACCAAGAAATCCCATTCATAGAATAAATTCTGAGGAAATAAACAGTAGAGGGCTTTTATTTACCCACATTCCTTCTATTCGGAGCATCAAAGAAACCTTTGGTAGAAGAGAAGGGGACTGGTGAGAGTCAAAGCGTACTTGTCACGGGCAGGGGATCTGGCAGACAACAGAGAGGCTCATCGCTCTGTACGAGAGCTCCGCTCATACAGAGATTACATGAAGTGTGTAGCAGTTTTACATCTGGTCTTCCAGAGACTGTCACTCACGGGGACTTTATAAGGCAGAAGGTTAGATGTCCAAATCCGCTCTTAAACCATCACCTCAAGCCAGCCCTTTGTCCTTATTCTCAGGGCAAATAAATGACTCTGTATAAATCTAAACTTAAAATATGATGGTGCTAAAATTTGCTGACTTTAGATATTTATAAAGCTTCTTTTTAGGCATCATTTTGTTCTCCCTTCCTTAAACAAAATTGTTTTTGATATTTTAATTTAAAAACATATCACAGGGAACTTCTCGGTGGTGCGATTTTCTTCATAGTAGTTTCAGTTAATAAAGCATTTGGGGATAATGAAGGGTGAAAATCACAGTATAAATGTAAAAATTCTTATATTAATGAAGCATAACGTATTATTGGACCCTTCATGGAATTTTTCATTGCCAAATCATGGCTCATTATTCTGCACCTGAGCACCCCAATCCCTAGAGTTCCATGGCATGTTTTAATAATAAGGGAAATGTCCCATTTTGTTTTATAAAAACTATTTTCTCTTTCTGATGTTCTTTTTTTCTCACTAGCTTTTAATATGGCCTCAGAGATTTATGCTTTTAGATATAAATTCCCTTAAGACATATCTATTTCAATTGTGTGGGTTGAAGCAGGGTAGGGGGTTGCTGTTATCTGAGAAATAGTTTAGTAAGTGTTGCCAGAAAATCTGCATTGGAAAGTGTGTAATGAAATATTTCCAACTTTGGGTTTATGATCCAAAGCATGACATCTACTGCACAGACTTCATGGTATTTTGAGACCCGATATGTATAAAATGACAATCCTTATTTTTTCTAATCTCAGTCATGAGCTGATATGTTGAGCAATATATATTGGAGACCCTGTTAGAGAAAGGCAATGATTCCCTATTGCCTTCATTTATTCTTCTCTCAGAATTAATTTCTCCCTACTATGTTCTTTCATGAGATTTTGTATGTGACCCTCTGTCCTTTTTTCGGTCATTGTCCACAATTTTCTCATTCACAAAATCATTTCCATGCCTGATACATTCTTGGGGCTAAGTTGGATTGGGTGAATGGATTTGATTGCATTGATAGGCTCAATTCATTAATGTCAAGCAATGATTTCAGTTTATTCTATAAATGATAAGTAGTTATTTCAGTTTATTCTGTGATTCTTATCAGTTCAGATAAGAGCAGAAAAAAATTTGAATAGATTTCAAATGCTAACTTCAGATTTACTGTTAAGTATAAATGTACCTATTAAAATTTTAAAAAGAATCTTATATTGATCGCAAATACAAAACTTCAAGATTAAAAAAAAGTGGTAAAAGTCCCATTTTTGACAAAAGCAGTAAAGCATTCAGGTTATAGCAAAAATAGAAACAAAAAAAAAAAATTGAATCCATTAAAAAAATAAAATAAAACAAACAAACCACATACAAACTCCTCTCCTCATACACAATTCAATTCTTTTTTTAAAAAAATAATTTCTCTTAGGCTCACAATTTCATTTTTGGATCTAAGAAAATCAAAACAAATTGTAGAATTTTGGGAAATAAACATACTACACAACAAATCAAAAACTGTAGGATATGGCTAAGACTATACTCAGGAAAATACCAAGCATTAAACACTTAACTTATTAAACACAAAACAATAAAGATGAATCACTTAAATATCACACTCAAGAAATTAGGGAAATAAAAATATGCTCAAAGAATACAGAGAAAAATAATTGTTAAAAATAAAATTATAAATTAATGAATTAGAAAAAAGGAAAACAGTGGCGTAGATAAATCAAAAAGCTGTCTTCATGAAAAAGTCTGGTTGAAAAAAACTAAGCTACTAGATACCTTAATGAAGGGGGAGAAACGGGAAATCAAAGCATAAATAGTTATTTTAAAAAGCAATGTCTATTAAATGAGAGGAAATATATCCTTTAAATGTTAAGAGATTTCTTTGCACCTTTCCATATTAATAAATTTGGGAAAAATCATGGATAAAATAGGTGTCTTTGAAAATATAAATGTTCAGAATTTATCTAAAAAGGAAAGACAACTTAAATGAACCAATAACAATGAGATAAATAGGGAGGTTTTTAAAAATCTATACCCATTCCTAGCTACCAACAGATAAACCAGCAAAACAAAGGAAATCAGTAAAAAATAATTCAGAAGCAGATTGGTTTAGGAGGTCCTACATGATGCAGATTGTCCCATTTCCTGCACAACCTCATCAGCTGCTCCTCTTGTTTCAAGCTCGCACATCTCCCACCACACTGGCTTCCTTACTGTTTCCTGAACATTCCTGGTATTGTGCACTAGAGCCTTTGCCCTAGCTGTTTTGTCTTTCTGAAACAGTCTCACCCAGAAATACAGTTTACACAGAACAAAGATTGCATTTCATATCACTGGAGTAAAATGGATAAATAAATGATAATAGAATGATTATCTTTTGGGGAAGTTGGGTTATAGTCCCTATCTCAGTCCTTACACTAAACAAATTTTATGTGGATGAAGAACTTAAAGATAAAAACTTAAACCATAAAAGAAATAAAAGAAAACATAGATGCAGAATTGATATTGTTTGTACAAACTAGTACAGGCATACTAGTTGCATAGAATATATAGCATTGTCTGTCTGTCTGTCTGTCTATCTATCTATCTATCTATCTATCTATCTATCTATCTATCTATCTATATCTACCATTTTAGTGTATAACTCTAAACTCAGATTGTGATAGTGCTAAATATTTTGCGGCTACTCTCTCACCTTTGGATATATTTATGTTGTACATATTTGTATATAGGGAAGATCTTACTGAGCATGGCACAAACCATCTTTATGGCAAAATATATATATGTTTATATCATAACTAAACTAGAAAATAAGCAACGACCTAGGAAGAATACTTGCAATAAGAGGCTAAAGGTAAATATCCCTAGTATACAAAGAGTTCTTAAATAATCCACAAAGAAATAAACTTTAGCAATAGTTAAAATACAAATTAAAATAGGATATTTATCACCGAAAATATTTTCAAGTATTAAAATCATTAATACTTAGTACACCAGTACTATGTTCTCATTCATATTGGTGAAAGGGGTCACTTTACACAATTTTTTTTCTAGAGAAATTTGGCTATTAAAATTTTTAAAATATATATATATACTCTTTGACCCAGAAATTCCATTTCTAGAAAACTCCTACAGAAATACACAAGAAAGATCTAAGTGCAAGAATGTTCACTTGTAGAAAGGATAAAAGGAAAAACTTACATGTCTACCAGATATTAGATATTTTATTATCATAAAATATCATGCTGCTATTTTACAAAAGGAGATTTATCCACTTGTAATAACATGGGAAGGTTTATAAGATAAGTTGCTAGACAAAAAAAGGACAATATAGTACACTATATTTGATAAGATTACATTTTTGTACAAAAATACATGCATGGCTATCTGTCTATAAACACAATACACCCATTTTAGTATATGCAGAATAAAAAAATTAGGAAGTATGTTCACTACCTATTTATAATTAGTAATTTTGAGGGTTGAGTATTTTCAATTTCTAAGTCACACCTCTTGTTAATGTTTGCTTTTTTGTAACAGTGAGAATATATTTTTAAAAAACATAAGTAGAAATAGAGTTTTAAAAAGATTAAAAGGAAGCATCCCTGAGACATATTTTAGGTGTCATCTAACAGAGATCCAGGACTACAAGTTAAACTGAAGAATGTATACAGCATCTCTAAACATAGTTTCTGGGAAATAAAAAAAAAATGATGGATTATTCCTGGGTAATAGATAGCAAAATGTTCAATCTGATCTTTCTTATATGAGATCTTTGCCTTGAAGGAGATGAACTCCATGCAGTGTTTTACTTATTAACTCTGTCAATGGATATGCTTAAAAAAGTCACTTTTTCTAACCTTTGTGATTTTCTTTATTTTATCTTTTGAAACATTTTATTTCTACTAATGTTTGAGGAATGTTCTCCGAGTAAATTGAGGGTGAGGAGTTTTTTAAAAAGGATTTAGTAATATGTCTTTTTGAAATGCTAATCCTTGGAACATTTTAAAATTTCCAGCTCACATCAGTCTCCTGGTTACACTGAATAAATTGGAACATTTGCACTTAGCCAGTTAACTTCCTTGAGGAGGAAGCTTAGCAAGGAGCTTTTTTCTTTAAGTATACCCAAGTGACTTTATGCATTCTAAAAGATCCTGCAATTCAACATGATTAAAAGCAACATCATATACTAAAATCTTATTTCTGAAAATTACAGCACCCAATTATTTGAGAAAATACTGACTTTGAGACTGAGACAAGTCTGGGCCATATGAGAAAGTCAGATTGTAGAACTTCTCTCCAGCAAGCCTCAGTCTTCCAGAGAAAAGAATAACAGACTCTCTCCAGGAGGAGAACTAGGAATACAATACATTTATTCAGCATTCAACAAAGACTTCAGTACCCACCATGTGCTCAACATTATTCTCGATGCTAGAGATATAGTTATGAGTAAAACAGATAAAAATACCCTTTTGGAGTTTGCACTCTTGGAAATAAAACCACATAATACCAGTTCCTAAAATCTAAATTAATTTTGGACTTAGACAAATGGGCAGGGGCTAGGTTTGTTTTGTTTTGCTTAGAAATACCCTCCTATTAAAGATATAGATTAATAAACCTGGAGTTGACTGATCTTTGCACTACTCTGAAATTACCGTTTCTTAAACATTTTAGAAATAACATTGGTAATAAACAATTCATTAACTTAAGTAAAATATTGGAAATTAATCTGATTAAAAAATAGACTGTAGGAACTATCAATATAGGGTTAATTATTATTTTAGTTTTATTGTATATATTTGAAAATAATTACAAAATTCATGCCTTTAAAATACTCTGTATTTTTAGAGTACATTATATATAAGATATATATATTAGAATTGCGTCTCCTCAAGTTTCATTGAGATATTGAGTTTTTATATTAAGTTTGGAATTTGGAATTCAAAGGTATTTAAATAAAGGAATCTTCATTTTCTAATATGTCCTTTTTGGTCAATATTCTTCAAATTACTTTATGTAAATATAACTAAGTTTCTCAGGCTTCTATACAGAGATTTTTTTTTTCATAATCAGATTAACACAAGTTAATAGAGTATTAAGCTAGTACTAAAATATCTTTTAATAACTTTGGAACAAAGTGTTTTAATTGAGACCTATTTTTCTTACCACTTATTTAACATCCTCAGTTAGCCTCAGCTCTTTCTAAAATAGATTCATGTTTTTAAGAAATTGAACAATCTAGATGTTTTTCTTTCTTTTTCTTTTTTTCCCACAGTTGAATGGCTAATGATTGTTTGTCAATGGTAGTCTATAAGTTCAAAATACTTGACATATAAAGACTGCAAAGCATTAAATATTTTAGCTGTACATTTAGGACTTGACATCATTCAACATTTAAATCTATTTATACTAAATGCATTCTGAATTCTCTAATGTGCATTGAGAGAAAATGCTTGCCAAAAATAAATCTGTTTTCCGGGTTTTACATAAATTGTTTAATCATTCATTTTCAACTATCTTTACAAGATTTGACTTCCACTTTTGGAGAAAATGTTTATTTGTATGTCTAAAGATTGTTTTATTCTTTGCTAGGTAAGGGTACAATTCAAACAACCATTACAGTCTGTGACTCTCAATTTGGTGTTTTTTTTTCCCCTTTCAGCATCTTTGTTCAAGATGAATCACACACTCCTTATTGACAATGCCAGTTTTGTTTATTTGCCCTGGTTATTTTCCAGTGATATATTGGTTTGCTGCACTTTAAAATGCGTTTGTGCTTATTTAAAGGATTTGTTTATCCTAAGTCAAAAAAAGCAGGTAAGTGGGCAGCATTAAACACTGCTTTAATGCCAGAATGGTTTCAAGACAAGTGCATCTCATTTTCTGATGTAACACATATATACAGATTATACGTAATCTGCATCATCACTCGTAAGAGGTAGCAGAACATAAAGGAGGTGATTCAGGATCAAGCAAAGAGTGATTTTTTTCACCCCCAAAGAATATGTGGAATACAGTTTTATCACTGCAGATGAGTGAACTGTGTGAGAAATTGATGGGATATTTCATGTATCTGACAAGCAGTTTGTCTACAGTTAGCCCAATGGAATTAAAATTACCTGTAAGGAAAAGCAAGACATAATCTATTGAATTATAAGTAATGTTTTCGAACATACATATATAAAAGATACTTTAAGTATGCTAATTATTAGATGATGATAAAATCTACTTCTGCCATTAAATCACAAAACCTGACACTTTGCTCTTGTTATGGACTAAATGTTTGTTTCCTCCAAAATGCATTTGCTGAGGCTCTAACCCTCAACGTGATGATGGTATTTGGAGATGGGGCCCTTGGGAGGTACTTAGGTTTAGATGAGGTCATGAGGGTGGGGAGTCCTCATGATATTAATGCCCTTATGAGAAGAGACCCAAAGAGTGTACTTTCTCTAAATCTCAAACTCTATCCTCTCTCTCTCTCTCTCTCTGTCTCTTTCATGTGAGGACACAGCAAGAAGGCTTCAGTCTACAAGCCAGCAAGAGGACTCTCACCAGAACATGACCGTGTGGATTTCCAAAACTGTGAGAAATAAGTATCTGTTGTTTAAGCCACTCAGTGTATGGTATTTTGCTAAAGTCCTGAGCCAACTAAGACAAATCTATAGTACTTCTGCATATTTTCTCTTTGGATTAATTCTACATACTTTTGTGATAAAATTCATACTACCTTCTCTGTATGACTGAGTTACATTCTTCAGTTTGTGGGTCACTGTCAGTACCAACAATGTCTGCTTTAGACTGTAACTGTCTAAAGGGCAAAGGTTGGCTCCACCTGCTTCCAACTCCATCAGCCAATTCAGTTAAAAATGAATTAAGCTAGATACATAAAATAATTGCATGGAGACAGTTTTCTTTTCCACCTGCTACTCTGGGCATGTAGATACAAGCTTACTGGAAACTACTTTGTTCAGTATTAAAATTACATCTTGCATCACATACATATTTATTGATTATTATGATGCTGTTGCTTTGGAACCTTTTTTTCTAATGCAGTATAGAAATAGGATGTTTATGATAGCAAATGTGCTAACTAGTTCCACTTTAAGTTTTTTTGTGGATTATTTTTTTGGTCCTTTGAGCAATTTTTACATGTTAGAAATTTCTCATTGGCTATTAGCTTATCATTGTTAATACTTTTTATTTATTTATTTTTGTTAATATTTTAAAATAATTATTATGGCTAACATTGTTCAGAAAAATAATATTCTGCTCCAATATTATAGTGCAGTTTGAGAATCATTGTATTGCCTCTTTCTGGTGATTTAATAGATCATGATCTTAATTTTAATTGTGAGGCAGCCAGATATGCTCTGAATAGCAGTAGACTTAAAGAGGTGGTCTCCAACCTTGGCACTACCCTCCCCGACTGTGTGACCTTAGATAAGTCACTCTGCCTTTCTGGAAACTGGTTTCAGTATAAAAATTTGGATTCTCATCTCTGACACTTTGCTATATCAAAGTCTATGTGATGTCTTTTGAGATGATTTCTAATGGTCTATAAAGTGCCAAATTTGCCAAGGGTTGATATTTTATTTTAGGGTGGCTATCCCTAGAATTTTATCATTCACATAATTTTCATTACTATATACTAATTTAAGTGGGAAAAAAAAGGATAGATTTGTAGTTTATGTGTGAGGAATAACTTGGGAAGTGGTTCATACTTGGGAGAATCATCTTATATGTGGATTCAGAAAGAAGAGGTTGAGAAGTTCAGGGCCTCAGATGGTCACTACAGCTCTCTGCTCCATAACATTCTGTGGTCTCATTATTCCACTGCAGACATTCCACAACCTTCACACCAGAAACCAAACGGATACAAAATATTCTTGAGTTACTTCATCTACCACTGAGAGTTAACATGTCATTTCATTTTACAAATGTAAGGGCAGTTTAAGTATTAAATGTTTTGAATAATTTGCTCTATTTAGAACAGCAACGTCCCCATTTATTTGTAACCACAATTTTAAGCAACTACAAATTTAAATTTCAAAATTAAAAAATATGTGTATATATTCTAAGTATGAACAATGAAAAAAAGTGCTGAGAAGAGTCACAGATATAAAGACTGAAAGGCAATAGGTCATGCAGTAATCATTTAGTTAATCAAACCAAAGAAAGGAACACCCTCCCTGGACGTTAAATGGAATAACTTAAATCTTATCAAGACTAAAGAGGACAGAGAGGGAGTAATAGAAACAACAGAAAAAGATGATATGAGGAGTACCTTTGGGGATTAGAAACAGTACTGGGACAACTTGCTGCTACCTGGCCAGTGGTGAGAGTGTGCACAGGGGACAGTGTGGAGCGGGAGGGAAACGGCTTTCAAACCCCACCGTGTTCTGAGGACGCTTAGTGGAAGGGCAGCTTAGGTTCTGCATGACTCAGTAACCCTCTAGGGGTTCTTAGTGCCTATTTAAGACTAAAGCGCACCAATTAGAGCAGCACAGCGTTCTGGAATTATACAGTGTTGGCTGGGAAAAGCAATCTTTCATACTTCAAGGAGCAGAAAATAGCAATATATTGCTGCATAGTTCAGTTTGTCAGTTGTTCATAAAAATTTTGATTCATCAAGAAAATTTAAAAATATTTTGAGAAACTTCTATTTTATAAAGCAGGGAGCTAAGTATATTTGCAAAAGATTTTATTGGCGAAAGAACTCTTTTTGTGGAGTCTGAAGATTCTGATATTGTGTCTTCCACTTATAAGCTAAGTCAGTTTGAAAGTCATTTAACTTCTCTGAGCTTTAGTGTTTTTTTTTTCTCTCTGTTGAGTGAAAATACTTATTTTAGATACCTTGCAGAGTGGAGGAGAGGGTTAAAATACAGTTGATAATGTATATTCTTTGAGTAATTGAAATATATAAAATATAATTGTAAGATTACATTATTATGATTAACATTTTAAAGGTTTGAAAGTATGGTTTAAAAGACAGACAGTCCTTTTCCGAAACACCTCATTTCTCATGCATTGTAAATAAAACATTACTGCAGAATAAATCAGTTGCTATTGATTTCAAGGATCAGAATTCTTCAGAGGAAAAGGGAACCAAGTAAGTAAACAATAATGGGATGACTTTATTTACATACTGGGAATGGAATTTGACTTGTGTTGTTATTAGTTAAACTTGATGAAATTTCTGTTTTAGACATATCACAAGGTAGCTTCAAAATGAATGCAATTATTCAGCCTCCTAAAAGCATACAGAAATCTAATTGATGCACTGTGATATTAGCTTTAAGCATGACTTTATAAAAGATCAAATTTGCATTTAATGAGAACTTAACACCAACACATACTTGTCAAAGATATGAAGGAGTTGGCATTTTTGTGCATACAGTTTCTGCTTAAGAGAAGCTCTCCTGAGGAGCCCAGGAGACCCTCAGGCAGGTTTGCCAGCACTTGGCTCCTTACAGTCCTCTGTCAGTTTCAAGACACTGTGATTCTGTGTCCAGTTATGTGAAAATACAGCTATTGTACATCTTTATGTGTACCTTTTTTTTTTTAACCTCACCAAAAGGTTGTGATTTGATAAATATAGTGAATTTCTTATCAGCTTTGTCAGTGCTAAGCAGTGGGCTGGGGTAAGGTAATAAATCTCTGAATAAATTGGTTATTATAGATGAACAGCATGATACATGAGGAAATATTGACTATTCATGTTTTCCTGCAGAATGAGATTTGTATCAAAATAAAAAACTTCTCCACCAAAGTCATGTTCATTTAAAAAATGAAAGGGTATTATGCTATTGTGATTGAAGACAGAATGGGGTGAATTTGGGTCACATTTTGTAGGCTTTAAAAACTAGTAATTTTTTGGTGGAAGGAAGACCAGAGGTTTTGCACATTCATTTGGAAAGGGAGGCGGACAATGAAGAGTTATTTCTTTCCAGTTTTTCATTATAGAATTTGCAGCAAAGCAAAAATAGGGAAAAGCACGAGAGACAAACCTCTATATTTGAATACTTTCCACTATAGTTTTAAAAATATATTCTTTGGTGTTGAAAGACTGCTTTCACTGTTTTACCAAGGGGAGCGAAGCCTTTTTCAAAAGGTAAAATGCATTGGGCCATGTGACTCCATGAAGTTTGCTGCTGGCTCTGCTAGTCCGCTTGCACTGGGAGCTCCTCCACCCACTGAGCTGACAGGAGATTCATCTGAGTGAAGAAGTTCTAATTTGGGGAGGGATGTTTAGGCTCACTGTTCATTCACCACTTCCTTGTAAACTGCCGTAGGATCTGTTTCAGTGATTGGGCATTTTGATGGGAGCACAGTGGAGAGAAGAGAAAAAGAGTTAAAGGAGATTGTGCTTCTGGAGACATGTGGCTCAGACATGTGTTCCAAGATCTTGTCTCCATTTTTAAAACTCTATGTCTACTGTATAGAATAGGCTTTTACTTGGTTTTGGATTACAGAAACCGAGAGTAAAACCCTACGGTTTCTCAGCTGTAGTTGCCAAATTTTCTTGCCTTGGTAGAACGCTCCTGCCAGGTAGTGATGGCCTGAGCCTGGTCAGGTGTCATGAGATAGTGGTTCTGATGAGGTGATGTCAGCAGACATGGAGGCCATTGGAATGTGCAGGAGACCAGCTTCTCATGCTCTTCTAGACCGGAAGGTGAGCTCATCTTAAACTAGCAGTGGGGACAGTAGTTGTGGTTCAAAGGAATGGAGGAGTCAGAGAGGGGCGAGTCACTGCTGGGGTTGCTGCAGTGAGAAAGGACCATAGGGGCGGGATCTGCAAACACATGTCCCTGGCTTTCAGATGGCGAAGGCGTCTGTAGGGTTAGTGTGAGGTGGCTTACCGGGGGAGAGGGGTGGTATTTGGAGCCAGTTAGGGAGGTGTTTCCTCAGGCCAGGATGGCTGCGGAGCTGAAGCGGAGCAGAGCCAGGGCCAGATGCGGTCGCTCTTCCCCGAGAGGGGGCAAGGAGGGAGGCTGTGGGGAGACCCTGAGAAGGCCCCTGAGCTGAAGCACGATGGCAACTCAAATCCACATCAGGCCGGCTGTCCCGGTCGTCTGGTCTAGTGCCCAGTGAGACAGGAAAGAAATGAGAACTTGGAGTCTATGTCACCCAAAACACAAAGGATTCTGCATTTTAAGTATTCTTCTGTGTCTCAGCTTTTTTATTTGTCATGCTTTCTTCCATTTGTCCTCAGAAAATATATTTATAAAAGCTGAAACTCTGTTATCAAAGTAGTTGCATGGAAGGCACGTACTCCCCACTTTTCAACCCAACAACGAAGGAGAATGAAACTAAAAGAGGACTTGGGACGGAACCCACGGAGGCCGAATACACCCAGAAGTTTCTTTGAAGTCCCATGTCTTACCTTAAAATCCTTGTAAAATTGGTGCATTATGTTATATAAAATAGCCATGCATGCTTATTTTAATATAAAATAATGTGTCACATGGCTTACTAGTTATAATCCCAACGTAGCACCACACACTTCTGGCTAAATGGGCTGTAGTCCTAGACACGAAGGGTAAAATTCCATCTCTCATCCTTGCTCGTTTTGCTGCCTTATTCAACTTAGTTACTGGCTGTGAATCTCTGTTCTGAATAAAAAATTCAGAGTAAGGTCATTTCTGTCTTGCACTAAGTAAGAGAATGTGGCTAGCCCTTTGTAGGCCCTCAATACATGGCCCTAGTACAAGAAGGCATTTTAATGAATTATTATACTGGGGAGGAAGAGTTGTCTGTAGAACATGATATCCTAGGAGGGCAGAATACGGGCTGATGCAGGGCTGGAGGAGCTGTGGCAGCCAAATCACTGTGAGTGGCACTTTAGTAACATCATATCCACAGTTTAGGCTGACCCCAGGAGTCAATGTAATTTCTAGCTTGTGCCTGTGCCCCTGAGTGTTACTTTTCCCCATCCTTCCTTCTCTGCTAGGGTGTCCTCAGATTTCCTTCTCTTAATGCCTATGCAAATGTTGAGATTCTTCTCTAATTGAAATTGAATTTTTGGCTTCTATTATTGTTATTGTCACCTTCGACATCAGAACAAAAAAGAATTTTCAGAGCTTTATTTTCTTACTGCAACTAGCGAAAGCACAGGGAGTGATCGTGTTGCTCGAAACACCTGGGTTGCGTCACAGAGGCAGGGCCTTGAACCCACAGCCCCATCCTCAGGCCCTGACCACACCCTTCACAAAGCTTCAGTGTGCCATTACCTGGGGCACATCCCCAGGCTCAAATCATTGTCCCTTGAGGGAAGAGCAACAATAAAACAAAACAGTAGAGCAACTTTTGAATATATATTGACGATGAAGCTGTTTTACTCTGGGAATAAGAGTCAGAATAAGTGGACAGTGGCTGTGATGAGTGTGGAATTATTCAGCAAATCCCAGAGTAGAAAAGCCAGAGGGCAACTCTTCCTTGAAATGATTTTAATCACAGGGTTTTAAAAACAAATAAAATAAATCATCATATTTATCCATGTTTCCTCTATTTTCCTTTGCATTTTCACTTAAGAGAGAAGGGCTCAGGGGACTTGTGGGAACATCCACCACTTTGGTTACTTTTATATTCTTAAAGATTTTTCACATCTTTTATACTGAAGAATAGCTATTCGTCTAGAGTAATAGTACTTATTTGCCATGCAATTTGGACCGAAGATATCTAAATACTTTTCCTTGCCTTCAGCAATTTCTTCTGCACTTAGTGAAAGATTTAAATGCATCTGCCTTTGGAGCAGAGATAGAAAGGCCTGGAATTTTGCAAGGATTGAAGTGTTTGGTCAAAATCTACCACATCTGAATTTTAGACTGGCCTTTAGGGACATTGGTTCAGAAGTGGGACCTGTTTTAGTTGGCTAAGGGTGCCATAACAAAATACCACAGGCTGGGTGATGTAAATAACAAAAATGTATTTTCTCACTATTTTGGGTGCTGGAGGTCCAAGATGACTGTGCCATCACGGTTGGGTTCTGGTGAAAGCTCCCTTCCTGGCTTTCAAATGGGCGCCTTCTCACTGCACCCTCGCATGAGAGAGAGAGGGTGCTATGTCTCTTCTTAAGAGTACTAACCCTATGATGAGGACCCCACTCTCATGACCTCATCTCAACTTAATTCTCTCCTAAAAGTCCAATCTCCAAATAGCATCACAATAGGAGTTAGGGTTTCAAAATATGACTTTTGGGAGGAGACAGTTGAGTTGGCACTATCATACAACTCTGGGTTCCATCTTGTTTCCTTGTCCCTAAAGTTGAGCCTGGCCCTGGACAGCAAGGCATGCTTGGTACTTTTTTTGCTGGATGCTCTAGGTCAGTGCTGAAGCGGTCTTGCTGCTGATCCTGCTCTGACTTTAATGGCACCATCTTATATTTTAAAGAGATTTTATTTTTTAGAGCAGTTTTAGGTTCACAGCAAAATGGAATGGAAAGTACAGAGGTCCCATATACTTCCTGAACCCTTACACACACACACACACACACACACACACACACACACACACTCACCCTCTCACTCTCTCTTCTACTGTCAACGTCCGCTGCCAGAGTGGTACGTTTGTTACAATTGATGAACCTTCAGTGACATGTCATTACCACCCAAAGTTCATGTTTTCATTGGGCTTCACTCTTGGTATTGCACATTCTATGGGTTTTGAGAAATACATAATGACATATATCCACTGTTACAGTCTCACACAGAATTGTTTCACTGCCCCTGAAGTCCTCTGTGCTCTGCCTACTCATCCCTCCCTCCTAACCACTAGCAACCACTGATCTTTTTACTGTCTCTATATTTTGCCTTTTCCAGAATGTCAAATAGTTGGGATTATACAGTATGTCACCTATCACATTGGCTTCTTTCACTTAGCAATATGCCTTTGAGATTCCTCCATATCTTTTTTTTTTAAACAAAACAGCTTTTAAAAAAATTTTAATAATACACTTTATTAATCCAATGTATCAAAATAGTATCATTTTAACATGTAGGCAATATAAAAAAGTATGAATGGGATTTTAACACTCTTTTTAAATTCTTTTTCATTGAAGTATAGTTGATTTATAATGTTAGTTTCAGGTATGCAGCATAGTGTTTCAGTATTTTTGCAGATTATACTCCATTATAAGTTATTAGAAGATAAAAGCTATAATTCCCTGTGCTGTACAATATTTCCTTGTTGTTTATCAACTTTATACATAGTAGTTTGTATCTATTAATTCCATACCCCTAACTTGTCCTTCTTGCCTTACCCTTTCCCCTTGGTTACCACAAGTTTGTTTTCTTTATCTATACCTCTGAGTCTGTTTTTGTTTTGCATATACATTCATTTGCATTATTTTTTAGATTCCATATATAAGTGATATCATACTGTATTTGTCTTTTTCTGTCTGACTTATCTCACTAAGCATAATATTCTCTAGGTCCATCCACATTGGTGCCAGTGACAGCATTTCATTGTCTTTTATGTCTTGGTAGTATTCCATTTTATATATATATATATTTTTTTACATATATAAAATATATATATTTTTATATATAAAATATATAAAAGTATTCCATTTTTTATACACACACACACAAACACACACACATATATCACATCTTTATTCATTCGTCTGTTGATGGGCACTTAGGTTGCTTCTATGTCTGGCAATTGTAAATAGTGCTGCTATGAACACTGGGATGCATGTATCTTTTCAAATTAGTATTTTTGTTTTTTTCTGGATATATACCCAGGATTGGAATTGCCAGATCATGTGGTAGTTCTACTTTTAGTTTTCTGAGGAACCTTCATACTGTTTTTAACAGTGGCTGCACCAATTTACATTCCCACCAATGGTGTATATGGGTTCCTTTTTCTTCACAGCCTCACCAACATATGTTATTTGCAGACTTTTTGATGATGGCCATTCTGACACATGTGAAGTAACATCTCACTATTGTTTCAATTTGCATTTCTCTGGTAATTAGTGATGTTGAGCATTTTTTCATGTGCCTGGCAGCCATCTGTATGTCTTCTTTGGAAAAAATGTCTATTCAGGTCTTCTGCCCACTTCTGATTAGGTTTTTTTTTTTTTTGATATTGAGTTGTATGAACTGTGTATATATTTTGGATATTAACCCTTTGTTGGTCATATCATTTGTAAATATTTTCTCCCATTCTGTAGGTTGTCTTTTCATTTTGTTGATGATTTCCTTTGCTGTGGAAAAGCTTTTAAGTTTGATTAGGTCCCATTTGTGGGTTTTTTGCTTTTTTTTTTTTTTTTTTTTTTGCCTTAAGAAGCAGATCCAAAAAAAAATTTCTATTACTTATGTCAAAGAATGTTGTGCCTATGTTCTTTTCTAGGAATTTTATGGTTTCAGATCTTCCATCTTCCATTTAGGTCTTTAATCCATTTTTGATGAATAAAACAGCTTTGTTGAAATTTAATTCACATATGATAAAGCTTACCCTTTTAAAACATTTCTTCATTGTATTCACAAGATTGTGCATCAGTCCTCACTATCTAGTCCCAGAACATTTACATCATCCCAAAAGAAACCAGTACTCATTAACAGTTACTCCCCATTCCCCTTCCCCGCATCGCCTAGAAACCACTAATCCACTTTCTTTCTCTATGGTTTTGCCTATTCTGGATATTTCATACAAAGGAAATCATACAATATGTGACCTTTTGTGGCTGACTTCTGTCTCTTAGCATAGTGTTTGCGTGGTTCATCCATATTGTAATATGTATCAGAGCTTCCTTCCTTGTTACGTCTGAATAACATTCTAATGTACATATACCATGTTTGTTTATCCATTTGTCAGTTGATGGGCATTTGAGTTGTTTCTGTTTTTGGCTATTATGAACAAGACTGCTGTGAACATTTGTGTACAAGTTGTTGTGTGAAGGTGTTTTTAATTCTCTTGGGATATTTATTTGGGAGTAAAATTGCTGGGTCATATGGTAACTCTGAATTTAATCTTTGAGGAATTAAACTGTTTTCTAAAGCAGCTGCAGGATTTTACATTTACACCAGCAATATATACGCTCCAGTTTCTCCACATCCTCACCAGTACTTGTTAATATCTGACTTTTGGATTCTAGCCATTATAGTGAGTGTGAAGTGGTGTCTCATTGTGGTTTTGGTTTGCATTTCCCAAATAACTAATGTTGAGCATATTTTCATGCTTACCGGCTATTTGAATATCTTCTTTGGACAAATGTCCATTGAAATCATTTGCCCACTTTTAATTGGGTTATTTGTCATTTTGTTGTTGTGTTGTTAGTTTTTTATATGTCCTGGATATAAGTCCCTTATCAAATATATGGTTTACAAGTGTTTTCTCACATTCTCTGAGTTATCTTTTTACTTTCTCAATGGTGCCCTTTTTAAATTTCAGTTTTATTGAGATATAATTGATATACAGCTCTGTATAAGTATAAGGTATACAGTACAATGATTTGACTTACATACATCATGCAACGTTTACCACCAGTTTAGTTGAACATCCATCGTTTCATATAGGTATAAAATTTTTAAAAATAGAAAAAAATTTTTCCTTGTGATGAGAACTCAGTATTTACTCTTGACAACTTATATGTATAACATACAGCAATGTTAATTATATTTATCATGTTGTACATTATATCCACAGTACTTATTTATCTTATATCTGGAAGTTTATACTTTTGACAAACTCCAATTCCCCCTCCCCTCCCCTCTACCTCACAGATCTGATCTTTTTCTGTGAGTTTGTTTGTTTTTGAAGTATAATTGACCTGCAACACTATGTTAGTTCCTATTACACAACATAGTGATTTGATGTTTCTGTACATTTCAAAATAATGACCACTCTTTCACATCTTTTCATGTTTAGATAGTTCATTTCTTGATTGTACTGAATGTTGGTACCATCTTTGTCTGGATTCCTATCCTTGACTTCAAGTCTTTTGTTACCTAGATATGGTCCCAAGTGTTCTCTCTTTATGTATCTGAGTCAACATCTTTGCTGATAAGATCTTAATCCTCAGAGCATGGGTTCTGTCAGCCCTCCTCCTTTTACTCTCATTCACCTCTCATCTCAGATGCATGTTCCTTCCTGCTACATAGTTTGTTATCTCATTGGCAGCTGTCCTTGTGTAAGTCCCTGGCTTCTGCTCAACCCACAGGTTTGCTTGGCTCTCTTTTATGTGATGTCTTATCCTTGCCAGAGCCCTGGTATGGCAGTTGACAGGCAGGGAACACCAGTAATGCTATAGAAATGTTTATGCATTTGCTTTTGGCAAAACTTAAGTCTGTTCTAAGCAGCAAATTGGAATCTTGGTCCTGAGGAGAGAAATCTGCAATGGCCACATGAATCCAATAAAAAGTTCACACACCCCCTGCCCCAACTAACAAACAAAAACACTAAAATAGTAGTTAAGGTAACTTATTAAAATATTTTTGTGTTAATTCTGTTTCAAAATATGATTAATATTAAGAATTTTTGAAACTTATTAATTAACACTGCTGTTCTTTATAAAGCAAATGATTTGCATGCAAAATGTATTGCTTTCCCTTCTTCCTCTCCTCCTCCCACCCTGGGGAAGTTAAACAGGTTGAAAATCCAAACAGTGAAGAAGAATGTTGGTAGCTTCATGGGTGCTTGTATTGTAGCAAGTTAGGAATAATCCAAGAGACAAGGCTTGGCTCAGTATCACTAACACGATCCAGGCCTATTTGGTTCAGTTCTTTTATTACCATCCATAACTGCATTTTTTTTTCTTGCAGAGAAATAAAATGGTATGATGCAGAAAGAACTCCATTAAAAGAGTGGAACATTAACCTTTCTTGGTTTCTCTATACTGATAGAAATGACATAATTGCATATTGTGTTTGAATCCACATGGGAAGTCTGAAGGGATGTGAGAATTCATCTGCAGATTGTTCAAGCTCTATGAAAATATGAAAAAAGCACTACATTGGTAAAATTCTGCAACAGTGACAAAAAGCGTTGTTATTTTACTCTAGCAGATGCAGATACTATGGAGGGGAAGCCAGGCTTGAGAAAACAAAGTGATGGGTCAGGCAGATGAGGTGGTTGTAACCACTGGTATCTTAAAGCATCCTCCTTGCACACTCTTTGACAAATGGAGACAATACCAGGAATTATGAATGTATGTCATAATTATGTTCAGCTATACTCACAGTGACCTGTTCTTGACCCATATCTGAAGACGATTTGGTAGTTGTTTCTTTTCCAATAGAGTGGTTGAAATCTCTTGTTTCTCTTTAAGTGTATGGCCAAATTCATTGTTACAGAACTACAGATGATTTAATTTAACATGAAATGAATGAAAAATGGACTTACTCCCACCTTGATTACTGTCAGCGTCTTAATAGCGGAAGAATGTCTTTTTACGCCTAGGAGTGAACAAGATCTGAAGGAGAAAAGGCTTAGAATGCAGGGCTGAGGAAGCATCATGCTGTCTGTCCCCAGGAAGAAAAGAAACCGGTCCTCATTTTGAAATAGCTTTTGGCTATGGCTCCGAAACACTCAGTGGGCAGCTTTATAAACTGTAGTCCTTTCTTCGACAAAGAGAAAAATCACTGTATGTCTGTGTGCTCTGAAAGGAGATAGAGAAGGCTAAGAAGTAGATGCAGAAATTATTATGTACTTGTAACAAGTACCCACACTATGAAATATTCTTGTTTTTTAAATTAAGAAACACTGTGCATTCTTCTATAAACATAACTTTACATTTGTGTGGAAAGTTCTGATTTTAATTGTTTTGTTTTATATTCAGATTATGTGTTCCAGTTCTGCATTAAGGAGTATACGAGATGTATGTAAATTAATATATTTAATATACAAGAGGACTTTCATCACAGTCTTAGAATTTTTTCTTCTTCAGTGTTCTGCAGTTTTTAAAAATATCTTAATCCAAAGTGGTGGTTCTCATTTTGCAGTAGAAGTGTGAGCTGGGGCACACATCTCCCATTTCCTATCCATTATATCTCTCTTTCCCACACTTGAAGGTCTAATCTTAGATTTCCCTCACCTTTCTATTGCAGGCAATAGAAAGTGCCAAACTTGAAATCAGTTTTGAACTTGAAGAGTTTACATAGGGTCAGTGGAGCTGAAAGTTAGGATTCTTTTCTCTTTAAAAGATATTTCAACCAGGAAAAAAAAACTTTTTTTTTGTTTGTTTTCTGTATGAAACAATATAACAAAACTGACATATAAACAAGACATTTCAACAATATGCTGAGATAAAGCCCTGAAAATTAGTTTACTTTCAAACTGTTTCAGAGCTGTCCTTCTGGAATAAAACCACTTTTATAGAAAATAGGGAACACTATTTTGAAGATTCCTTGATGGTATGGATGTTAAACCAAGCATATTGTCAAAGTAAACACGGCCAGGAGAAGGCCTCCTATCTCTTCTAATACATTTAATTTAAAAAGTGGTATTTCTTTGTTATCAGAGTCACTTCTAGGGAGTAGAGTAAAAAGAGTATGAACTTTAGAAGGAAGCAGAGCTATGCTTAACAGTCACATCTAGGCTGAGGATCTGAAGACCCTTCAGTGTCAGTCTCCATACCTTCCTTGAAGGATTGTTTTAGGAAGATGTAGTGAGATAAATATGCAAAACACCTAATGAGTTGTTTGAATATAATTTATTCAATAGAGACCTGTTATTTCTTCAATCTTAAAAGAAGTATAAGGACCAAAAAAAAAGTAACACTATAAATTCATCATCACACTTTATAGGAGAATATTGAATATGGATTACCTGCCGGAGCCTTAAATGGTGACAAATGAGTAATCTTGGGAAAGAGAAGAAATAATTAGAATATAAGAGATATTCTAATAATTTTGTCTTAGTGACAGCAAAGGGGCCAACGCCCTGCTGGTGTGTGCACTAAAAGCCCTGGCCCTTCTGAGCCCAATCAGATGAAATTGCTATCTTCTGGAATTGTCCAATCACTAACAAAACAGAGGCTTCCTTATACATTGGTCATCTGCAGTGATCACTTTATTCCTTGTGTCTAATTATCAAACTCTGTCTCTGGGGGGAAAAAAGGCAGTTTTAAAGTTTATAAATTTGGAGAAATAATTTTTGTAATATTTTAACTAGAAATTAGGCATGGGCAAAAATATATGGTAAACATTATACAATGTGGTACTTTACAGGTTAGAAATTATAAAACCTTTGTAATTAGTTACATTGTGCATAATGCTTGTGGGATAATAAGGCTTCATCAATAAATATTTGTTGTCTACCTGTGCTGTGCTAGGCCCTGGCATAGAGTGATAAAGAAATAAATCAGGGTCCTCACTCTTAAGGGGCTTATACTCTAGCAAAGCAGATAGTGATAAGTGCTAAGATGAAAACAGGATAACGTGTTGGAGGGTAGTGGGTGGGGCTGGATAGCCAGGGACACTATCTTGGAGAAGGTGACAGTTGAACTAAGATCTTAAAGATGAGACTATTTCAACCACATGAAGATCTAGGGCAAGAGGACTCCAGCAGGGGACATAGGAAGTGTGACATAGTGAGCAAATGAGTGCTAAGGCCATGAGGCCAAAAGAAGCATAGTGTGTTCAGGGAAAAGGAAAAAAATACTGTTACTGAACCATGCAAGAGAGGGTGAACTTGGTAGGAAATCAAATTAGAGACATAAGTAGGCTTCGTAGGAACATGGTAAGGAGTTGAGTATGACAAAAATTCATTGAATGGAACAGGTATCAGAGAATTTTAAGAAGGGGCAAACCACATGAGATCACATTGATGCTGTGTGAAGAACGGATTGCTGGGGCCAGAGCATAAAGCAAGGATACAGTTTAATCTGTTGTTGCAGTGGACTGGATGAGATGGTGGTGGCTTGGGTCAAAGTCATGGCAGTAGCTATAGGTTGATGGGCAGATTTGGGATCTATTTTGGCAGGAGAGCTAACAGGAGCTAACAGAGCTAACAGGACTTGATGATTAATTTGCTGTGGAAATTGTGCTGAGAGAAGGAGGAGAATCATGAGTGACAGAGTTTTGACTGGAACAATGGAGTAGATGTTACTGCTCTTCATGATTTATGGGGTGGACTGAAAGTAAAACAGTTTAGGTAGACTTAGAGCTCTCATTGGGACTTGGTCCTATTAGACTTTCAAATGGAATTCAGTGTAAGACTCTACAACTTATGAGAGAAGTAAGAATTGAAGATAAGACATTTTAGGTCTTTACTATATAGATGTTGTTTAAAAGCATGACACTGGATTAATTCACTTGGAGATATAAGAGAAGGTCTAAAACTAGATCACTCTGACATTTAGACATCATCAAGATAAGGAAGAGCCCATAGGAGACTGAAAAGGAAAGGCAGAAAAATGTGGTACAACAAATATTAAAATAATAACAGCAACAACAACAATAATAAAAGCATTTCAAGAAAGTGATGTTAGTCTACAAGTGTGAAATGCTCTTGAGAAATCAGGAAGGGAGAGAGAGAAACAGGAACACAGGATTGAACAATATGCAGCAGGTTGGTAATCTTGGCAAGAGCATTTGCAGTAGAATGGAAGGGACAGATGACCAAACGGAGTGCATCAGACAGGTGATGTAGGGAGACAGAAACAAGGTCAGATGGCTCAAGAACTTTTGCTTTGAAGATGAGCAAAGAAATGGGACTATAGCTGAAGAGAGGTGGGAAGTTCTTTCTTTCTTCCTCCCCTACTCCCTCTTCTTTCTTTTTTTCTTCCTCCCTCCCCCTTTCTTCCTTCCTTCCTCCCTCCCTTCCTTCCTTCCTTCCCTCTTTTCTCTCTTTCTTAAGAAAGAGTTGCTAACCCGTAGGATCAAAATGCTTGAGGATGTAGGAGAGTGTGGAATCCAGGGCACAAGTAATAGAATGACCTTTGAAACAAAAAAGTAGGTTCATACTATCTTTTGGAAGATCAAGGATGTGTAGTGATATGGGGAAAAGGTGGCCACAGGGGAGTGCACTTGCTGATGGGTGATGAAAGCTTTCCTATCTAATGGCTTCTTTTGTCTTGAATAGGAATGAAGCATGTTTTAAGCTGAGACAAGGGTTTGGAGGAAAATAAAGGAGATGTAAAATGGCTTTATAGAAGAATGGGAGAGCAAACTTCCTGGGTAGTGTTGAGAGTTCGATTGAAATGTGTACTTATTAATATTACATTTAGCCAAATTGTTCATGTATGAGTTTCCTACGGCTGCTGTGACAAAGTACCACAGTGAGGCTGGCTGAAAACAGCAGAAATTTATTCTCTCACAGCTGGAGGGCAGAAGTCCAAAATGGAAGTTTTGGCAGGTTTGATTCCTTTTGGGAGCACTGAGGGAGAAATTGTCCCCTGGCTTCTGGTAGCTGCTGGCAGTCCTTGGTGTTCTTTGGTTTGTAGATGTATCCATCCCATTTGTGCCTCCATCTTCATGGGGTATTTCTCTGTGTTTGTCTGTATCCAAATTTCCATCTTCTCATAGGGACACCAGTCTTATTGGATTTAGAACCCACCCTAATCCAATGTGACCTCATCATGACTTGATTACACCTACAAAGACTCTTCCCAAATAAGGTCACATTCACAGGTTCTAAGTAGACATGAATTTGGGGGAAATATTATTCAACCCAGTATATCTCAGTTCTATAATTTTCTCTAGAAGTGTTTATTACTTGGATCCAAATACTGAGTGAGTTTAATCAGGGTGAGGTTTATTAGGATTATTGTAGTATCACTTCCTGCACACATTAACTTTAGCCAAGAATTATTAAATGAGTGTTTTCAGTGACTTTTGCTAAGTGAATAAAATTTATCTCTTTTTTATAGAAATATTTGTCTTCAAATTATATTGTAAGTTTTTCGTGTTTCTGGTGACTTTGAATGAAAGATCAGAGCAAAGAACTATGTATTTTTCCAGCTCAGCTTTTGATTTCAGAAATGTTTCATCATCTGGATGATGGTCCAACTCTGGAGGCCTGAGTACTACTCCTGTTCCACCAGTGACTGTAATATGATCCTGGGTCTGTCAAGAAACTTTTTTTTTTGTAACTTTCAAGGACCTCATAGATTTCAAAATAAATGCCTGCTTCAGAGTTTACAAATGAGAAAACAAAAGCATACAGGAATTAACTGAATTACCAAAGACGTTATATTTAAATAGAGGTTCAGTTGATGGAACTCCTAATTCATTGTTGTTTTTGCTCTGCATAAAATTGTTCTGAACCTTTTACTTCTCATTTATAAGGTGAGGAGAATATATCCCTTGACTCTCTTTGGTGGTGGTTATAAATATAGAATGAGGAGAAGTAGATGAAAAATATGTGCAAATCCTAGATTCTCCTCCCTTATAGCTGAGACCATTTTCAATGATTCTGGCTTCTGACATTTGGATCTTGATTCCTAAGTCCCTTATTGAAGTGTTACAAATACAGCCAAGTACATATAAATATGAAACCAATGTCTTGCTTTAAACTTAATGATTATTAGAAAATGTTATAGAAATTACTACATTTCTTCTGTTCTGTCCCCCCAAATAGCAATTTCTGATTCTCAGATATCATCAGAGATGTTTCCCTATCACAGTCTTTTCTTCTGTTTTCCTCATTAGGTATGTATCTAGTACTGTAGAAATAACTCTCAAGTCATCCATTTGTCAGCCTGGAAGAGCAAACAAAATATCAGGGACAGTGTGTTTGACCACATTCCAGTTTGTAAACAAGTCTTGGTTGGGTAGCTCTGTTTGTGAAGTGGAAATGTGGTCAACAGACCCTTAGTCCCAACAGTCCACAGAGAAGGCTAAATCTTCTTCTGATTTTCACAGGATCAACTACATAAAATATTGACACAGTTGAGTGATGCATTGCTGGTGTTCATCACTTAGTACTGAAATTCCACGTGTTTATAAAGGGGCACCGATCTGGAAGTAGATTGAAACAGTTATGTATTAAAAGTTTGTTGGTACAACAAATTGCAAAATAGAAGTTTATTTTCCATTTCTTACACTCTCCATTTGTATACAGGGTGTGGACCTACATTTTGATTCAAGCTTCCTCTCTGTTCATTTTCTTTTCATTTTAAACTTGTTGCCTCATCCATTAATTTACAGAATTAAAAACCGTAACTGAATTCTCTTACCTCTGTTGTGTGCTCTCCAACAGTGCACGTCCAAACAAGCCCATGGCAGCCCTGATCCCGCAGTCTGTGTGATCCTTCGGTCGGGAGGAATGTGAAAGGTAGGAGGTCGGCGGTGCCCACATCCTTAATGAATGTCAGCCCTTGAAGCTGGGCTCACCTGCAATAAGAGTTTCAAAAACTGCTAATTAGCATCACTACATTAAAGTGGAGAAGGAAAAATCTATTGGCACCCTGGTCAGTTCCTCTCTAACAGCTTTCTGTAGCATGGCTAACCACTTCAGGCAGGGCCCATTAAAGAAAAAAAATCTTAATTCTGTATCCAACAACTTCTTTTATGATGAAGTGAATCAATCAGAATGTTTCAGTCCTGAATGAAAATTAAATACAAAGCCCTATTTGACATCCTGAACGGGTTTACAAAGTTTCCTTGAATCCTGTGACATTTACAAGTGAACTCTACCGTATTGTTGGAGCAACCCAGGAGCACAATGTTCTTGGAGAGCACTGGACAGCTATGTAGTCAGATAGTATAATAGCTGGCAGGTACAGATTCTCTCGTAGAAGGAACGACTAGGAAGGTATTGTTATGTACAAACAGTTATTACTAGAAGTTTTTTTTTTTTTTAATCTTTAGTTCTTAGTTGTAAGAATCATGCTCTTGGCAAAGAATATCCTTTAGTTTCTGTCAAGAACACTCTTAAGGATCAGATCAAGTTTTGGGGTTTTCCTTGGACTCTAGCAAAGGCTGAGAAGAAGAGCCCTCTGCTTGCTTTTAAGCTGGCTTCCCCTCTGAGAGACAGCTGCTTCAGATTTCTGGCTCCAGACAAATCCTTTTCTCAGGGGGTTGCTTAGGGAGCAAATCTGTTCAATCTTGAGTTGCTCCATGGTCTCCAGCTCTCTATACTCTCAACCTAAGCTGTTGGGCTTTATCCCTCACAGCTTAGTAACATGTTAAATCCCCGAGATAAAAGACAGAGAGCTGGGGCAGATACTACTTTATTCTGTCTGCCTCCTCTGTATCAGCAAGAACAATAAACCACAAAGTTTGGGATCCCAGTTTTGCCTTTGCTAGCTGTGTGTCCATAGGCAAGTTATATGCCTCTCTGTGTTTTAGTTTCTTCATCCTTAAAATAGTAATTATACATTTGATAAGAATGTTCAAAACGTTATGTGTGATATTTTAAGTGAAAGTGTTTGAGAATACAGTGGGGCTTGTATAAATAATAGTTTTCTTCCCCTGAAACCTTGTAGTAAGCTTCCAAGAAAGAGTAGAAATTAAGGGTTGGTGAAGAATTGTCCTGAAGATTTGTGTTCAGAAGTTTCCTCATGACCCATTAGACCCTGTGCTTTGAGGACACGTACTTCTGTCCCTGAATGCCTTAGCTCAGCTGGAGTGGGAATCCCTCTCCACTTGTCCATATTCCTAAGGATCTTCATTGCCTTTGCATGGCTTCTTTCCTCCATTATTGCAGGTGGGATGGGGAGTCTAGTAAGAAATATTTTCTAGTACAGTGCTTCTCTAACAGACAGATGCCGCTTGTGTGCCAATACACTCCTACTTCGATATCAGTGCTTTCTACAAAAGGAGGAGAAGGAATACCATGGTCTTGCTAACAGAAGTTACCATGTGTCTTTAGAAATATCTTACGAAGTATATTGCCTACATCTCCCCTCATTGTTTTGTCTTCCTTTCCCTAAAACACAATAGGCATTCAATAAATACTTGCTTAAAAATAAATAATTAGCTAGGGGTTGAAATAAGACTTGGACATTTAGAGACTGGTGGGGGAGGAGGCAGCAGTGGTGAGGTGGGTGAGGGTGTACAGTTCAAAGTATCCTCAAGAATCTAAAATTTGTGTTAGTAGGAAGGGTGAGTGAGAGTCTCTGGAATGCTCGAAGGTCTGTAAGTCATCCAGCTAGAGTACTTGAGGACTACCTTGGTCTTGGTACTATTTCAGGAGTCCAGGCAAAAGTGAAATGACTGAGCAAATTTTGACACCAAGAAAGATGGGATGCAATAAATATACAATATGCTGATTGGAAAAAGGTTTACACATGAAGCAATGAACTGACTATAGAAGCAAATGATTTAATCATTCAGGTGATCTGGAGGGCTCATAGACTTGTTGAGTCTGGATATGGTCTTATCCAGGACTAAGAGCATCAGTTGTATGTCTCCTGTGCCTGGTGAGATGGATAAAGTGCATTGGAGGCAGTGCTCAGATCTCTCTGGCACCCCTTCCTCCCTTGGGGATGGATGGACATCTTCTCTAGGAAAATTATCAGGTAAAAGCCTTGAGAGTTCTGAGGTCTGGCAATAATGACCTTCTCTTACCCACACATTCATAAGCAGAAGTAAAAACAGGGTTCCAGAACAACCTCATCCATACATCCCACCAATAACACAACCTTAGCACCACAGTATGCCTTAGAGACCAAGGCATACTTAGGCTTAACCCCAACTGCCTTTTCTCCCTATTTAGATTAATCTTTATAACGCTAAATTTAACTTTCACTGATAATGCTCAAACCATTACCTTGTACCTTTCCAACTCACTCACTTTCTCGGTTACTCCAGCTATATCAAAACTTTTACCAATGGGTGACCCTGCTGATACTATCAGCTTTTCTCCATCTGTCCTTGCTTCTTTGTGTCCTCTGTTTACTCTTCAACCAGCATGGATCCCAGGGTCTATTAATATAAGCATGACCTTGCGTCTACAATTGACTTCCTTGTCCCCCATCTCTTCGTCACACTTGCCTGGCAAAACGTAAACCCTGCTCAAGTGCAACTCTTCACCTACTCGAGACCTTTACTTGCGCACTAAACATGACTAAAGAAAAGTACACAACCATGCCTACTGATTAGATTCTTGACCCTGAACTTCAGTGGCCCTGAGTGTTGGCCAAGTATCCGACTGCATTTCATTATCTTTTCACTGCTATTCTCTAAATAAAAATTTCACACGTTTTCTATTCTCCTTAAACATCTAATATATCCTCTCCCATTCAAGAGCCTCATATTAGGTTTGTTAAATTCTTATTTCATGAAGAAAATGCAAAGAATAACAAGAGGACCTCACATCCTCTTTCACTTTACCTCTTCCTTTCCCTTCTCTTGAAAAATTTAGTGCTTAACCTATTAAGCGGGACCAAGCAAGCAGGCATCTGCATGGGAGTTAAGATAGTGGAAATCAGAGAATGTCATGGAAGGTGTCCCAGCATGGGGCTTTGGAGCTCATATAAGAAAAGTCGATTCTCAGCACCACACGTACCAAGCAATTTACATCTGTACTATATATTCTGCCTCCCCTCCTATTACTTGGATTAACTGACCCTTCTACTGAAGGCTGGTTTCTTTCCTGTGTACTGGATCCCAGCCTCCATTGACTAGTTAAGGACATTCATCCATCTCTTCTTCAACATCAGTTTATCCCACTGCCAATGCTTCTCTCCACTTAAGAGCAAAATTATTTGGAAAAAAAGAATTATTCTTCATCTTCAATTTCTCTCCTCCTATTCTCTCTTGAACTTACATTAGACATGCTTTAATCCCTATCACTACTCCAAAACTGCCCTTATCAAGGTCACCAGTGGCTTCCACATCATTTAATCAAATGGCCAATTCTTAGTGCCCACTCATCTGACCTATAAGCAGCATTTAGCACAGCTGAAAACTCACACCTTTTGCAAAACACTTGGTTCACTAGGCTTCTGGAAAACCCTTATTTCTCCTTCTGTCTCAGTGGCTGCTACTTTTCTATCTCCTTTGCTGTTTCCTTCTTCTCTCCTCAGTGTCTACACTTTGGAATGTCTTAGTGCTTGATCTTGAGAACTTGTCACTTCTCTGTTTACATTTCCCCCCTAGTTTTTCTCATTTGTCTCATAACTCAAAGAGCTGATGACCCACACATATATACCTCTCCTCCGAACTCCAGACCTATTGTATACAACTGTCTATTTGGTATCTCCCCCTGGATGTTTAATGCATGTGGGACACCCAATATGTCAAAATTCTCACTCATTATTCATCCAGTATCCTCCAAACCTGATTCTCCTATAATCTTCGTCTCAAAAAATAACAACTCTAATCCCTTATTACTCAGGCCAAAAATCTTTTGAGTCATTCCTCATTCGATCCATCATCAAATTTTCTCAACTTTATTTAAACTAGATCTAGAATCTGACCACTCTTTACCATCCGCATGCCACTCTCCTGGTCTTGTCCACAGCCCACTGTTATCTGGATCATTATAGTGGCTTCCTAACTGTTTGCCTTGCTTCCACCCTCATCTTAATTAAGCCTAGTGTACCTTAGTAGAGCAGCCAAAATTGTCCTTTCACTTTGTGTCAGATCGTACCTCACCTCTGGTCAAAACCCGTCTATGGCTTCTGAGTTGCCTTCAGAGAAAAATCCAAAACTCTGTTTGCTACTCTTTGACCAGATTTTTTACTGATCTTCTGTTTCTTCTCTGGGAATTGGCTTCTTTGCTCTTCTTTAAGGACTTTTACTTGTTCCAACCACAGGACTTTTACACTTGCTGTTACCTTGGCCCAAAACCTTCTTCTAAATAATGCTCATGCATCTCGCCCTTACTGCCTTCAGAATTCTACTCAAATGTCAACTAATCAGGGACACCTTCCTTGACCACCCTATATAAAATAACACCTTCCCCGACCCCGTCCTCCCAACAGACCCTATTCTGCTCATACTGCATTATTTTCTCTACAATACTCCCTGCTATCTGACATATTATATATTTGTTTGTGTAATTGTTTATTGTCTGTCCCCCTGACACTAAACTGAAAGCTCAGTGAGGGCAGAGGTTCTGTTTAGTTTCTTCACTGCTGTTTTGCTAGCAATAGGGCAGTGACTGACAGATAGTAGCTACTTAATAAACAGATTGAGAGATTGCAGAAATGAATAATAGATCCCACCCCTCAAGGGAAGATATCAACTATTCTGAGAGAAAAGTCCAACAGATTATAAGTTACTAACCCCTCAGGGTAATTTTTGTCTAATTACAGCTAAAAAGACTTGAGGGAATAAAAATTTGTGGGAATCAGGACACCAGGTGTCCAGTCCTGGAACTGACCTTAACACACTATGTGACTCTGAGTAAGAGTCTCTGTTTATATTTCATCATCTGTAAAGTGATGTTGTTGGACTAGGTTGGTGGTACTTAGCCTGGGGTGGAGGGACCTTATCAGTCCACAGTGGGCTTCGGATGCTGTGTGCATCTCCTACACGTGTACATTTTTTTATTCACATGAGAGAGAGAAAGGTCTGTGGCCTTGAAATGGAGAAATCCTTGAAGTCTCTTTTAGTCCTAACTTCATATGATTCTAAGTTTTGAAAGAGGATGACAGGAGACAGCCTGATGTTGCTCTGCACAGCTAGAAGGCAGTCTCAGTTCTGCCAGTTCCTAAGTCTTTTCTCACTTTGGTTTGTATCACTTGTAAAATGAAAGCATTGGACTAGATGATCCAAAATAGTATCTTCCAATTGAATGAATACATTCAATTCAAACAAAGCAGATCAAAGCAAAGAAATCAACAAACAAAACCTAGTAGTAAACTTGGGAATTCACACTGGTCCCTGCTGGGTCCTCAGGAGTCAGCATCCCGACCTGCTAATGTTCTAAGAGCACTTTGAGAGGGAAGAAAGAGACTTAGAGGGGTGGTTCCTGCATAAGACTGAAGCTGAGGGATCCAGTGATCTCAAAGATGGAGGATTAGGTCTTAAAGATGACTAGGAATGGAGAAGCAAAAGATTCACTGCTTCCTCCAAAGAGACTTGGGGAGTCTGATTCCTTAAAATTTAACCTCATATATCCTAAAATAAATTATGGAAAAGATAATTGCAGTGTTGGAGAATTTTATTTTGAAGATTTAAATGGGTGTGTATAGACTAATGCTCCCTTGTTAGTCTGCTTTTCTCATTAGACTCCATATAACATTTGTTTACTTAGGATATGAATTTGTCACAACATGCATAATTTTGATTTGTTCCACTCTTCTCCCAGCTCTCTCCCCCTCACTCCATGCTCTTGCTAGTGCCTGTTATTTCTGTCTTTATAAGTGTGTCCTGTTTGCTCTGGAAAAGAAATTCATGACTAGGTTCTAAGAACACACATAGCACTTAGAGAAGTTGTTGGAAGCCTCTCCTTCCCCAGATACATTGCGGTCCTGGGGACCACAGGGAGGAAGGTGGAAGGTTGAGCCCAGTGATGCCGTCTTTCATTCAGCACCTACCGTGTTCCAAACGCTATGCTGCTCACAAAGTCAAATGAGACACACTCCCTGTTCTACACTCTCACAGTCACAAAAAATAAAGCTGGATGCCTTCACCCAGGGATTTGTACCAGAATCTACTCTGTGTCCAGCGTTTTGCTCCTCCCTCCCTGGAACTGAGGAGGCCAGTTGTATGACCACAAGCAGAATGGCTTTGGCCAGTAGACAAGTTGTCTTCATTACTCCTGTGGGGGAAAGGGAGTGAATGGGGTATTTTTTCCGGGCCTGGCCCAAACTCGGCTGTGCCTCGAGGGCCCATTAGGCTGCAGGTCACAGCAGCTGGAGCCCAGGCGCCCAGAGCCGGTCACGCGTCTGTGCTGCCCGCTCCACGAGGCACAATGGAGTCATTGACTATTTATTTACTCGGTACAACAAGGCCGCTGTTGACTTAATTACGGGAACCTCCCTGCCACCCCCGGGATCTTTAAATGACTAACGAACTTTGCACTGCCACTAACTCATCTCTCCTTAACCTCCTTAAAACCAAGTCGCCCCGACCTGGGCAGGCGCAATAGGCATGAAGGGAGCACGGAAGCCGAGAGTGGTGACGGAGCGGGTAGACCGGTGTTTTGCTTGAGAGCTGGGTAGGGTTTGTCAGGGCTGAGTTTCTGAGTGTTTCAGGGCTGGGCTGAGCCAGGCGCTAGCCCCGGGGTGTGGAGGGTGGCAACGCTGCGTTGGGCGCGGGCAAGGGCTTAACTCTACGAGGACTGCAGGGAACGAAGCAACAAAAGGAGAAACGATTGTCTCCAGCGAAGACAACTGGTCCCTAGGGGCGCAGAATCTCTCTACTTCCGGGTCCTCGGAATTAGAGAATTTAGTGTCCCCAGGGATGAGGGCAGCTCGAGGACTCAGTAAAGCCACAGGATCTCACCTGGCCCCTTCCTTACACAGCCCGTTTGAGGATTGTCTCCCGGCCCAGCGCGTCCGGCCTGTTCCCACTCAGCCTCACTTAACCTCCCAATGAATCGCTCGCTACTCGCCAACTTCCTCTGGGGGCAACTTGCAGTCTCTGCTCTAGTTAATATTGTAGGGCCGAGGATAAAATAGCAGCGGTAGTGAATAACTGTTGACATGTGTGACCCAGAGGAGCGGAAATCGGGGATTGTTTGCAGAAGCTAATTGTTTCCACTGAGAAGCAGGGGGAGCCTGGTATGCTCGCCGCCGGCGGCCCCTCCCTGAAAGTCGAGCTGCGGGAAGACTCCGGAACTTCCCCAACTCGGGCCTATTAAGAAGTCTTCTACAGAATTTAGACGGGCGGTCACCATGCCTGGCTCCACAGGCTTCTTTCTCCAGCCTTTGAGTCTGCGACCTCTGGTTCGGCGCCCAGCAGATCTCAACTCCTTTCTGCGATCTGTTCGGGTTGAGAATTCAGGGACCTGGGGGGAAAGAAGACGTCTGCCATTAAGGCGCCAGACAGGCCGCAGACTGTCCACCGACCCTCCTGCCTCCAGCGCCCGACAATCCGGAGAGTCCCTTTCTGTTTTTAGAAACGGAGGCAGAGAGAGAAGCGCCGTAACTCCTGGCGTCTAAGGGGGTACAGGCAGCAAGCGGGAAGCGCATTGGTAGGGTAGCCTGGAGGTGGAGGTGGGGATGAGGTGCCCGTCAAGATCTTTCCCGCAGACCTCAAAGGGAAATGGCAGTAGTTGGACTAAGAGGGCCACTTTGGAGACTACCAGCTGTTCCTCAAATCCTGGCAGCAGAGAAGTTTCGTTGCTATGGTTTCAGAGAGGTATAAAAGCCACCACCCAGAACCAAACGTGCTCGGGCTCTTTATACGCATTGTCACCACCCAGGGCCAGGCAAATTCTTTGGCGATTTGCATCATTCCTTAACTGAGCATCACATTCCCAGTTCCCCCATTCCAGAGTAGGGTGTACGCTGGGGACTATGTCCAAGTCAGGGAATTCATAACGTCCAGGTCTGTGTGGGCGCCCGGAATTTTCACACTTTCGCTCCTGTGCGGTCCAGGGGCGAGCGCTGCGCCCTGGTGGCGGCAGCGGCCGGGAGCGTGCAGGGGCCGCAGGGAAAAGAGCGCGGCGCCTTTAAAGCAAGACGCGAGGAACCCCCGCCAGGAGGCGTGTCTGTCTCAGCCGCCGCCGCGGCTCCGCGGTCTCCGTCTCCCTGCCGCCGTCACTCGCGCTGGGCGCCCGCGGCTGCGCTGCTCTGTCCGGGAGCCGGGGACTTCCCGCCCGACCTCCTCCCGCTGCTCCTCCCCGAGGACCACCCCTCCCCCCCACCCACTCACCCCCAGCGAAAGGTAAGGACTCCCCTCTGGTGGGCTTCGCTGCGGGCTGCCGCCTGAGGTGTCTATTCCCACGAGGACAGGAGGGACCCGGGGTGGGCGAGGGGCATTTTCTGCCTGGAGGGGAAGAAGGCGGACAGCAGCGCGGCGGAGCCTGGTGCGCTCGGGGCACCTGCTGGACCGATTCGCTGCGAGTGGCTTTGTCCCGCTCGCCTCAGCCAATTCCCGTCAAGGATGCAACTGTCTCGGTTGGCTGCAGGCGCTCGCGTTCTCCACATAAAATAATTTAATAAGTGGACGTGTCGGAAAGTGGCCTCAGCTACTAGGACTCACGCGAGGCGAAGAGAGACAGATGGCAAGAAGCTGCGTCTGCCTGCGGGTCTGACAAACTCCCCAGCCTTCCTTCCATCCGCCCATCCTTCCATTAACCCTCCTCCTTAGTTCCGCGCTGAGGAAGTACAGACGTTGGTTTTAACCCGCGCCAGTATTGGAGAGCCTCTGAAAAAACTCAGAGGGCGTCCCATTTGGGTAAGGGGAGTAGTGCCACCAGGGTGGATCATAAACATCAAAAACTTTTAATGACTCTAATCCCCTGATACTTTTACCCTCAGGGAGTTCTTTACTAAATAACCGTGCTTAGCTGGGACCCCTTAGAAAATGATTTCCAATTTAGGGACTAGGGGATATTAGAAAACTTACTACTGCTATCCTTTTGGTAACGCAGAGATTGCCTTCTATCATTTTTTCATCTTCATACTGTATTATGTCATCAGAGATTACTTTATGGATTAATGATTATTTTAATTTCACAAGAGATATTGATTCATTTGACTATTAGTTTGTAGTTTAGTTGCTGGAAGATAGGCAATGATATCTCAATCTTGGTTTGTCTTAAGTTCATTACCTTGTAACTTTTTATAGAAATCATTCCTGTAACCACCAAGGCAACATCCGGGGCCCTAGGAACTTATTAGTTAAGCAAACAAAACGAAACACACAGAAGGAAGGTGTTAGAGAAATAAGTGATGCTAGAAGTCTTACCTGTTTGTTTTCTTCTATTCAAACCCATTGAAGTCTGCATAGCTCTGAAATTAAGGGGGGGAAAAGGTTTCAGGTCATGTAAATCTATTCCAATTCAATTTCTTAATCAAGATACACTCCTTTTTGCATCTAAAAATTAATTAAAACTCTAAATGTCATTAATCATCAATGGAGCAGAATTTTGGTGGAACAGCTGATATGTGTTCAGGATCACAAGGGATTGCATAGCATAGCATTCAGAGTTAGGAGGAGTGAAGTGCAAATATGCAACAGTGTGGTTTTAACTATCAGTTCTGACATTATTCTCTGGCACCTCTAATGCCATGGATGAACAGGCTGTTTATTTTAGTTTAGCTGCAATACAACAGGCCACATACATGGAAGAATAGGTCAGGTGTAACTAGTAACTACAAGATGAGGTTTCTCAAATGTCACCTAACAACAGGACTTTGGTGACAAGTCAAGTGGAATTCTTAGAAAGAATTCCATGTGAAAAACTTAAATATAGATATGCCATGGGGGAACCTGTGAAGCACCTTTGAAATTCAGATTGTCCTGGTATATGTATTTGCTGTTTCTTGCCAAAGGTATAGGCATTGTCTTTTTAAACATTGTGCTATAAGGATTATTACACATTTGTACATGCCCCAGCAGGTGGCAGCTAACTAGAATAAGATTCATTTTCAGTAGGAGAATAGAAAACTAAAATTGCTTCTCAAGTAATAGTGCCCAAGAATAAGAGGTCATTAGTGTCAGTAAATATAAAAATAGAGTGAAAGATGCAGCTAATGGATTTTTGTTGTTGTTGTTGGAACAAGCTTTGCATGAACATGAAATGCATTTTGTTCTTTGCTAATTTTTCATAGGCTTGCTTTCTCTTTATGTTAGCCTTCTATGTGGGTTTTTTTTTTTTTTGAGGCATACTTTTAGACACAGCTCCTCTGTGTGTGTGCATATATGTGTGCATTCCCAGTTTGTCATCTGTGCTTTGACCTTGGAACCTACAGAGCTTTGGCTCCTAGAAATAAAGATTGCCATATGGTTAAAATGAGGATAAAAAGCAAAAGTAAATGAAATCATGGAATAAGATGTGTAAATCTCACTATTACTAAATATATATGATTGCCTGACACCAAATAGTGTTTTTTTTTCTCTTTGAGAAAGGAACAAATTACAAATTTATAAGAGTTAAATCTGGTCAGTGAATACTACATAATGACTATCAATTCTTTATATAGCCCCAGAACTATGATGTATGGTATCAGTATTGTGGAGAATCTTGTAATAACTTCAAAATTGCCTTACTATAAGGCATCTTCTACACCACCAAATCATTTTGTTCTAGTAGTGGGGAGGTAATTTGGGGATTTTGTTGTTGTTGTTGTTGTTGTTTTTGCCCTGGGAGTGAGTGATGTGTAATGAGAAAGAATGAGAATTAATCTGATTATCATTGTAACAGATGGAAATCTGGAGGTGGAGGATGCTAGAGCAATAACTAATTGTACATTTTAGAAATGTCTTTAGCCACTGAACATTGACAGCATTATTCAGTATTCTGAATTCTTGGTGGTCTTTCAGGCAATTTTTTGTACTGAGAAACAAGTAGTTTAGTGCTCATGAGGGAACTCACAGGTAATGTAAATGGTTTTTGTAGTAGTATGCCCTGGAAAGGAATGGCTATTAGCACATCCTGGGTATGCCAAGCAATCCCAGTTAAGTCACACTGAAATAAACGCACAACACAGTTGACAAAATAGCCCTCTCGCCAATGTGAACAATGTAGTAATTCAAACTCTCAGAATCTGTGTAGTAGAAATATGCACATTGTCACTTCAAATGGCACATTACCCATTCAATGTACTACTTTCAATGTACTACTTTCAGTGTACTGCTCCAGAATAAATCAATGTCTGGAGCGCTGTCCGCGGTACTGAAGAAAGGTCGTCTCTTGTCTTGCAGAAGTTCTGTTGGACAGGTGGAGTTGCTATCTGTGGTGTTGAAGCCTTTCAGATTAGTTGCCTAATTTAGCGTATGTGCAAAATTGGTTCTTTGGGGACCAATAAATAGTAAGAAAAATTGTGATAGACTTTTTACTGTTTAATTTACTGTGCAAGAACTTCATGAATCTGGATGCTCATCTTTCACTTTTCAACTAGACATCCACTAAAGAATCCCACGAAAACTAAATAGTTTAGAATGCTAGTTTTAAGTAGAAAAGTTACAGCCATAATGTCTAATGCAATTATTTTAACAGAATACATGAACAAGTAGTTATGGTACATTTTGTTTTCTCAGGTTCCATCAAATGCCAACTACACTGCAAAAGTGCAGTATTTTGATTTGAATAGACAACAGAACCTGCTGTTTTCAGGTAGTAGGTATCAATTATATTGACACATAAAAGAAGTAAGAATATTTATTGTTGTCCTAGCAGTCATTATTATCTCTGCTAGGATCAAAAAGAAAAAAGAACAAATAGAATGGAATAAATGAGACAGCAAATCCAAGACAGAACATGTTGGGCTGTACATGTTTTACAAGAGATATTTCAAACATGGACTGAAGGAGTCGCTAGATACCCTTAGTTTTAGCACAAGGTGTTCCTTTTAAAGTGCTCAAATAGTCAAATTACTTGATTGAATTGCCTGCTACACTGCAGAACTAGCCATTCATGATACTTATTTTTGACACTGCAGTTATGCATCCATCTTAAAAAAAAATCAACGCCCACTTAATGCCTTTGCAAAATAAAGGTTTATTTTCAAATCAGCATTTTTTTAATATCTCCAGAAAAAATAGATTTTAAAAAATCACTATGTTGGGATGAAAACATTACATTGTTTTCTTACTGTCTGGAAGAAGTAGTACCTGTATTACTCCTTTAAAATTTTGATAGTTTTCAAATATGATATGATCTTACAATTTTTCCAAAGGTTTACCCTATGCTCTGTTAGTTGGTTATGAAAAAGAGATTAATTTTAAGATACAAGTTCAGCAATTTGCCTTTTGTTCTTCTTGATCATTTAAAAATATTAATATATAGTAATATATCACTATCCATCTTGGTTTCACTTACTAATGTAAAATATTAGGATCAGATATTTTTATCTATATGCATGGAGGACACGGAATATTACCTATTTCAACAATAAAGTATATTTTTATTTTAAAAGAAAACATATTTCTGTACTTTTTTTCTTGAACAAATTGCTACTTCTGAAAGCCAAGACAGTCACTGTCTGGGGACTCTGAATATTCTGATCAGAACACTAGAAAATAAAAGGTGTTTTTAGACAAAACTGTGACAGTGTTGCTCAAGGTATGATCCTATATTTTATCTTTTCGAGAAAAAGATATTCAGAAAACCAAAGTGAGAAGAAATTTGGGCATAAATTATTGAAGCCTTTGCTGCGCCAATCCAAACATCATTGTCATTTAATATATGCACAATTATTTTAGATAAGCTAAAAATGTGTGGGAAAATATGATTCCTTCATTTTAATTCAAGATTTTTTTCCCTTAAAGGGCCACTTGCAGAAATCTATTTTTATTGCTGAGTAGTAATCAAGGAATGTCCCACTCAAGTTTTTAAAGTCACCTCTCCAATTGCACCTTAATCTATATTAATTTCTGTGCAAATTTTTTAAAGTATAAATAAGACCCTCTTTCAGCCTAAAAACAAGTTACATTCGCAGTAAATTCCTCCGTCTTAGAGACCACTTCCTTTTTTACAATTCCTAGGCAAAGTGACTTTGACTTATCTTGTCATTTATTAAAATTCATCAGTCGATATAGGAAGTCCGCTTGCATACATCAGTCCCTATCTTGGTAAAGACTCTTACTGAAAATAAAAGAACTTTTTTTTCCACGTAAATAAATCCGACTTCTTTCTTGCAACTCAAGGTGGGCGATCAGATCGGTTGCATAATAGATATTGGGAAGCTCACTGGCAGGGAGCCTTAAGAGGCAAGCAGCTATCTCAATTTTTCTCACTTAATCTTGGCTTCACGTCAGAAGCTGTGCAGCAGTGCAGTAGAATAGGGCCTGGCAAAACCTTTGCGAGCAAAGAGCCTTTTGTGCTGGGACTGTGGCTCGATACCGTCGCCTCGGCCGTTGCCAAGGCTGGATTTCCTATTGATTTTCCTCCTCCTTTGCTTCCCTAGGCTCGCGCTGCCCGGACATTGTGGGTGTGCGTGCTGGATTTCTCCCGGATGCTCCCCGACTAACATGGATGTCCCACCATCCCTTGCAGTGGAAGGTTGCTCCTTGGCGCAGTGAGTGAAGAACATGCAGCGATTGCTAATGGGTTTGGGAAGCGGAGACTCCTTCCTCTCTCTGTGACCATGCCGTGATCTCGTCTGCGGCCACCACTCGACGCATCCTCATTCCTACCCGAACCGGGAGCCTAACGCTAGATCGGGGAAGTGGGTGCCGCGCGTGTGGACACAGAAACACCATGAAGATTATTTCCCCGATTCTAAGTAATCCAGTCTTCAGGCGCACCATTAAACTCCTGCTCTGTTTACTGTGGATTGGATATTCTCAAGGAACCACACATGTATTAAGATTTGGTAAGATTCCCCATTCCTCTCCATCGCCTGGTATCCGGCTCAAAGGCAGCCGGGATATAAGCAGGCGGCTTCGCTCTGCCAGGCGGGTGGGCTCTGTGCGTTTCGACCTGTTCACTGCTCCGCCGCCTCCCGGGCTTTTAAAGAACCCACTTGCGTTTTTCATTTCATTTCTTTTTCCCCTTTTATTTAAAAATAAAATAAAAATTAGCCGCGGGAGGATGAAGTGGGTGTTAGTGTGTAGTAGTGGTCGCTGCGTTACCTCCCCACGGTAGCCAGTCACGGAGACGGTAATGACGCTGGGGTACGGCCACCGCCGCTGCGCCTGCCTATCTCCCCGGGAGCCTTCCGGGCTCGCCGGCTGCTCCTTCCCCACGAACGTGTGCGCCGCGGCTACGCGCATCTCGGGCTGCCCAGCCGATGAGTTAATATCTAGTAACTCTTTGGGAAGTTGGCGTCCGTCCGCTTCCGCCTGGGACCTGGACAGGTACGCAAGTGAAAGGCACTAACCCTTTTGATCTCTTTTGTCACCAAAGAGCCTTTTCGATTAATACCACCACTTTCCCAATCCCTGGTGCCCTTACAGGTACGCGGAGCTTTTATAAATGTTGTAACGTTGAAGGCTCTACTTAGCAAGGGGAGGCTACTGCTTAACTGAAATGAAATTGCGTCCTAAGGAAGGGTTTTTGTTTGTTTTTAACTCGTGAGTCCTCCTCCCACAGCTTTCTCACTCGGCATCCTGGACCAATAAATGATGAACAGTGGTGATTGGGGTGGAGGGAGGCTGTGTATCAAAGTCTCCCTGCATTTTTATTTCACTTATAGCATGATTTTTAAAAAATGAGGTGACAGTTATATATTAGGGGAATCTATTTCTTTCCCAAGGAATCAAGTTTCCTTAGAGCGCGAAGGAAAATCTGAACGTGAGACTCGGCGGAAACGCTGGACATAAGATTTGCTTGGAGGAAATGAAGCGTGGGGGCTAGGCTCAGCCGCTCTGGATGGCCAATGGAGTTTCAGTAGAACTAGTCAGGGAAAGTTCCCTTAAGTAGATAAGAGCCAGAGAGGAGAGAGCCAACGGGGGTAAATGCTCCCACTGTGGGTGCCTCCTTTGACAGTTCAAGTGGATTTAGACCAAAGAGTGCAGGAAAGCATATAATCCTGAGTATGTGTCTTTGAGATAAAAGCAGATACATTAAGTCACTCAGTCAAATTTAAATCGAAGAGTGATTGCCTGCACTTCCCATTATGTCAACAGCATCTTTTCTCTTTCCTTTTCCCATGTGCTTTTTCTATAATTACAAAATTTATCATCTTTCTCAGGCTTTGTGGAACCAGGGTAGCAATGCTTTCACATACCGAAAAAGGGAACCCTACCATCCTCCCCCACCAACATATAGACACTTGGAGTCCAGAAGACTGGTAATGACAGAAAAAGACAATGAGTTATAACTGGGATTCCTTCTGTAGTAGTTTCCCTGCTTTCTTCATGCCTTTAGATGGTACTTAAGCACGTTGCTCTTAGCAACAAGCGTCCACAGGAATGCTTATTTCTTTGGATGAGATAAAACAGGTCCCTGTATCACTAGAAATGTGTGTGTGTTCAGCTGTTTTGCTTCAAGCATGGTAAATGCTACAGTTTGGTAGTTTTGCCCAATATTTTGAGTAGTACAACCTACTTATTTGGAATACTGAAATATCTTCTGAAGTGTGTTTGTGAATGAGTGTGTCTTAGTGTGTTTGAGGACTGGGTGGGGAAAAAAGGAAGCCTGGGAGCCGGAAAACTGCCACTATTTCTCTAAAGATTTAATTATTGCTGCTCTGGTCTTGCAGCACAATATTTGCTGAATCATTAGATTGTTACATTCGCTGATCATTTCATATCTTCATATTAAAAATCTTGGCGGCTGTAGCAGAGTGTGTAGCAGCTTTCCAAAACAGCTGACACACACACACAAAAATACATTTTCCTAGACCAGTGCTTACTAAGAATGTCCTTAAGAAACAGGGGAGTAGGCAAACACCTTCCCACCCGTGCCCTGATACCTTAAACCAACAGCCCAGTTCCTAGATAACCTGTTATTTCCTCCATTAACTTCACACATCTTTCACGTGGAGATCCATTTTCTCTGATTTCTGACCTGAGTTGTGGGGGGAGAGCTGTGTACATTGCATCAGTGGAACATTTCCCCTTGAGGATATTTTGATGCAATGGCGGGAGTTTTATTTTCTTTGGGGGAAAACATGTTTTAAGTGGAGTGGAGGGTTGCGTGTGTGTGAACCACTCTTGAGAAAGGTTATTTTCAACTTCAGCTGAAAAGGCGAACCAGAGCCTCATCCCTGGCCCCAAGCCTGGGAAGGGAAGGGGTTGGAGTTGCTGATGGAGCAGCTGCCCCTGGGTTGCGGGTGAGACCCTCCGCCTGTACCGAGGCGGTGGCATCCAGCCCTTCCTTCCCCCTGACCCGGGCTTGGCTGGTCTCTGCCAGCGGCCGAGCGTCTCTGCGGCGGCGCTATGGCAACCGCGGAGCCCGCGCGGCGACCGCCCCAGCCCCCCTTTCCCGCAGGTGGTGGAAAACCACCTTCACCGGTTCTCTGCTGCCCTTTCCCCGTTCCCACTGGGGCTGTGACCTGACCGTGCGTCCTACCAACGTCTGTAGATCGGTGAGCAGCTCAGGGTGCTGACCCTTGTCGAGTCCCTCGTCACTCCCGCCCCTCTTTCGGGTACTCAGTCTCTCAGTCAGAATCTCTTCTCTCCCCCTCTGTCTCGTTCTCTCTCAACACACACACACGCGCGCGCGCGCGCTCTCTTGCCAAGCAAGTACGACACTTTGGCACAATGACTCCTCTCTGGTCCCCCGGAAAACTTCCTGCAGTCGCGCCCGGGAGCGCCTTGTCCCGGTGCCCTCTCCCTCCCTGCCTGGCCTCAGGGCGGCACTGCTGGGCCTGCTCCTCCCCGGCCGCTTAGCAAACATCTCCGAAAGTCTCCAGAGCACTGACCCCAGGGCACTCTCCTGAAGCTTTAAGGCAGCCTGGGGGCGGTGGGGGAGAGACCTGAGGCTCAGCTAAGGGTTAGCTCCTGCCCCGCGGGTGGGGCGGCGCCTCGCCGTGCGTGGGTCGTGGCCCTTTGCCCACCTTCGACCCTGGCTCGGCCCAGCTTGGCTTCTCCAGGGCGACCACCCACCGGGCGCGTTGTTGGGGACCCGGTGGATGTTGGACGGTCAGGGAGTCAGTTCCCTCGCTCCGGGTCGGCTAAGGCGTCCTGGGGCCGACCTTCCCGGGCCCCTAGCCTGCGACGCCCCCAGCCGGGCCTCTCGGCCGCGCGCCCGCCCCGCAGCCCGCGGCGCCGCGCTGTGTAGATGAGGCATCTTTGTTTGCCGGCGGCTGCGGCCCGGCCCTGCTAGCGGCTGGAGAGGGAGAAGACGGAATCCTTCCGTCCGCGGGGGCGTCGGCCCCGATTCCACGGTCCCCCCGCACGACCGTGGCTCGGAGGTACTGGAACGTTTTTTTTTTGTTGTTGTTACTTCAGCCGCTCTCCTCTTCCGGGTCCGCTGACCTCAGCTCCTGGGAAGGCGTGGGGAGGGGTAGACGCCGGCCCCGGCCCGGCTCCAAGCGGGGCTGGCAGTCCCGCTCGGAGTTTGGGGGCTCTGGCATCTTCTTTATGGAATCACTCCCCAAGCCACCACTAGTATCCCGAGGTCGGGTTTTTCAAATTCCTGACCTGAAATGGCGTTTAGAACGCCGGGAATGAAGACATGAACCCAAACTTTCTCCCAAACTCGTGGGCGGCTCCTCCAAGATAGTCCTCTGCGAGGAGCTGAGCGTGTGGTAGGCCACTTGTTCCCTTCAGATGTTTCGACTTAGCTTTCCTCGCAGGCGTGCCAGTAAAACAGCTTTCTTAAAAGGCTTCCCAGGCGAGGTCTTCCTCCAGACACGCTGGGACCTCCTTGGCACTGTGCACTGACCCTGCGTCCATGGCACAGTGCATAGCCACCTCCCTGCGCAAGGTGAGGGCCACCAGATCAGGGACAGCCCGGATAATAGAACCCACAGAGTGAGAGGGAACGGAAAGGGTTCCTAGAGAAATTCCCCCTATTTGCTGGCCATCTCATGTGCTCCCAGATATAATAATTAGTAGCAGATGTTCTGCAATATCGAGGAGTGTGAGTGAATTGGTCGGGCTTAGGAGCTGCCGCTCTCTCCAACTTCTTTGAAAGAGATTTTTCTTCCTTTGGGAGGTGAGGTGGGCGGGAGGGAGGAGTGGCCTTACATCTGGCAGCAGGAAAACTGGCTCCTGCGAGGCGGGGATGGGGGAGTAATAGTGGCTACTATCTGCAGCGGATAAAACCTGAACACCTACCTGCTCAGCTGAGCTCTGGAAAGCAAGGAAGAGAAATCTGTCCAAGAATCGCCAACACAAGGGCCACACTAAAAAAAAAAAAAAAAAAAAAAATCTTTTTCACATAAGTTCTCACTTACTCTTAAAGCTTCAAAGAATAACTCTGATGTGATCTATCAACGGAGGCACACTCATTTCAGAAAATTACTTTGAAAAATGATCTTTTCGTCCTCTAGAAATAGCACCCCTTCTCCACCCAGACACATGGAACTCAACACGTTTTCTGGCGTTGTGAGGTGGTCTTCCAGAGGTGAACAAGTGTTTCTATGTCAGTAGACATTTCTTCAGACAGACACCTTTAGCTTTCTAGTTTAATTCAAGTGATGGCTGCAGTGTGTTCATTCCCTAAATTCTCAGATGACACTGTTTCAACATTTACTCAGCACAGGAAAGTTAATGTGAATTGCTCCCACACAAAGGAGGAACGTAACAGGCCAAACACAGGCTGCATCATTGATTATCAGAGCCTTTTCAAGTCTATTCACCATTAAAAAGAAGTGTCACCTATGATAATGGTGACATGATCATTGATTTTTTTTTGTTTAATTATCAACATTTCTGATAAAGAAAATGCTTTGCTCTTTTGTGGTAGAAACTCAAGTGAAAGGAATTCATTTTCTCCTTCTGTTCTTAGGATTTTACTGTGTTATTGTAGCTCCAGCTCCATTTATTCCCTGGAAATTGTCGATGTCCATTTTTACACATCAAAGTAGGAAGTGGTTCACTGTCTTTCAACTGTACTGTACTTAAATCATTCATCTACTGCATCCATAATACCGGAGGTTTGCGAGAGATCCTAGGTTTTCCTCTGAAGGGTGGTCTAAAGTATTGAAGTGAAATTGCTGACTGTTTTGCATTTGAGGGGTGAAGCTTTATCTTCTATGGGCTTTCAATTTGTAGTCCAGTTATCAAGGTACTAGAAGTGCTTCAAATGAATCTTAAACCCTAAATCTTAGCATGAAAGGTAAGGTCAAAAGCCCCCGAAAGGGAAGGAAGTAGGTGCACATCATCATTATTGACTGGTCTAGATTAAACACTGGAGAGGAAGATTTCAATCTGATAACGTCACAGGGCTTCCTGTTTTTCTTTGCTGCTTCTGCTGACAATTTTGTAAGGTAATTAAATTGGCTGATTGAAGTCATGGTGGTCATGGGGCGATAAAGACCATTTGGATTTAATGGAATTTAAAACAACAGAGCACTGAACACAACTCTTACCGAACAAGAATTTTAATGGCCCATTCCGGGTGCTGACTAAATAGAACGCCCTGAACAAGTTTAATCGAAAGGGCAAGGCAGATTAGCACTATATAGTCTTTATGGTTGAAGATTGAGGAATTAAAATCATCCCTTTAAAAGACTCATTAATGCATTATTAAGATTTAATGTAGGTTAAATAAGCTTTCTTTAGACCTTCACCATATACTGTGAACCTAGGTTTAGGACCAAGTTTCAATAAGGAAATGTTTTTTTAAGAGCTGGCTTCATAAATAGAATTATGTATGTCTCTTATTTCAAGAACAAAAGACATTTAGAATTCTTTGAGAGTGTCCAAGGTGTTGAGGACAGGTGTTGATGATGAATCCTTTCTTTTCAGTAACTGAAAAGAACAAATTTGACTTTTCTTTGAAAGTTTTGCTTTTGGTAGTTTTTTCTTATACACAAAGCTTATCTGTACTAGAGAAACTGCAAAGATAATTTTAAAAATGTTCTCCTACAGTTTCAGCAGTGTCATAGGTATTTAACTTAGGCTTTGCACTGTCTTTTTAATCCTGTCCTTGTTTTTCCTTAATGCAACTTCACTCAGGTTACCAGACTTTAGTGCACTCAGGTTCCTTTTGCCCCTGGAAAAGGGCAATTCTTTGCTTTACACTGAGAATACATTTAGCTCCAGTTCCATGGTAAAAATCAAGCCTCAGTCTCTTATGAGATTGTTTCTTCAGACCGCTTCTTGCCTTGTGAAATTGTCTTCTTAAAGTTCTGTTCCTTTGATTATTCTAGAAAAATGTGAGACCCAAGTTTTTATATAAACATCTGCCCAATTTTGATTGTACATAATTTTAAAAAATTGTTTTAAAAATTCTGAGCTGACCAAACCAAAAGCACTCAGCTAAGTGGGAGGTGGCCCAAAGGTCACCAGGTTTCATCCTCCAGCCCACCCCATATTCCCACTCCTCACTGGTCCCCAAACAACTAGGCCTATTTGTCTCTTGCCTCACACTTTTAGGGCCAAATATTTTATATTGTTGTATTTTCGAAGTGACAATAAGCTTAGATAAAACTAATCTGGTATCACTGAGTGGGAGGTTAGAGAAGACCCTTAAAATCTTTCTGCAGGATTTTTCATTTTACATTTTATTTTTGTATTTGAGCTTTGTGGCTTGTCTCCATTTACCACAGCATTCAGATATAGCATTTCCCTATAGATTGATTTGAACCCTTTATTTTCTTAATTAAAAACAAAACCTTCTTTTAATAGAGATGGGTCTCTGGACAGCAGAGCTATATGTGATGTTCTGAAAGGGTCTTGGGAGGTTGTGGCTTTCAGATATTTTCCCCACTGACACACGTAATTCAATCAGCTTTTCTTTTTGGTTTAGCATTTGCCGCCTCCCATGGCCTTGTTGTAAGACAAGTATATTCAGGAAGGGAGAGCGCATAGTCCCTGGATGGTAAAGTTAGGATGAATATATTAGATCAATCGATTCTGTGACAGAGATGCTCAGCTGTGTAAGAGAATACCAGGTGCCTAAGGGAGTGCTGAGTGATTAGCACTAATGTGATGGGGAGACTGAAAAAAGAGTGAAGTCAAGTGCCGTTTGATACCAAGTCTCTTCTAGATTTACTGCCAGACATCTCAGTGCGTTGTAAATTGATCTTTTTGCTTGTATTAGTCCAAATCTTTGAGCATATGTGATGATTTTAAATAAGACATCAGTGATGTTCTTACATTGACATATCTGCTTCCAATAAAAGGATCTTTAAATGCTTTTCACACCTTTTTTAAATCAACAAGGTACTTTTCCTTCAGTGAAATGAAGCAAGTGTTTGGAAGGTGTCGCCTGTAACTCCCATTTCTGTCTCCAGCTCAGCCTCACTCTGAGTCCTTGACCTATCACAATGGGAATATTGCTCAGCTAAAATGATCAAATAAGCAAAGCAAATATTAAAGCAATGTTCTGCTTCAGTAATCATCATAGGCTTTTGGTTTATTTTATGCTGTCTTTTTAATCCTGATTGTCTTACTAAGAAAAGCTTCTTTCTGTATTGTTTATCATACCTTTAGTGCATTCAGGCCCTACCGTGCCCAAAAGAAGTGAAATGAAAACTTTCTCAAGATGAAGGAAAACTATAGAATCATACAATATCTGAGCCAAAGGGGGCTTTAAAGATCAAATCTAGTATCCTAAGTTTAGAGATGAATTGCTAAGGGCAGTTAAATAGCTTGTTCTGGTCACAGCTTGTTAATGTCAGATTTTAGGCCAAAATATGAACATCCTGACTGCCGGTCAAGTGATGTTTTTCAGTGAATTATGCTGTTTTTCAAGGGTAGCCTCTGACTCTCTATGTTTTGCATCAGTTTTAGGAAGAGTCAGTGATTCTTGTAGCTTCCCCTAGACATTTGCTTCCTCTGTTTCTTCCACCTTTTCTTTCATAGAACATTATTCCATAGATTATTCCCTTTCTTTCTTCATCTCCTTCTTCTGTAGCTCCCCCATTCCCCTCTTTCATGTCTGTGAAGGTCTTCCTTTCCCCAGGGTCCAAAGCTTTGACCACATCTATTTATTCAACAAACAGTAATTGAGTACCTGTTATGTGCTAGGCAGATAGAATTCTAAGACCCAGATTCTGACCTCAGGGAGTTTGTAATCCAGTTAAAGAGTAAAGACATATACACATTAAAGTACCGATTGAGAGGCACAGAAAATATATACAATAGTTGTTTAAAGGAGATTATTGTGGGCTTGCATTTTTATAGGAGAGATGAGACTCCGGCTGGGATCTGTAAAAAACTGTGTAATAGGGAAGAAGAGAGGGAAATGTATCATTGACAGAAGACTCAGAACAAGAAAAGGAATTTAGGCAGAAGTTACGAAGGTGACCTTTGGAACAGGGAATAGACTGGCCCTGTTAGAGGATAGATAAGGCCTTGCTTTTCCATAGCTTTAAGATTTAGGTTACAGGGTTTGTACTCTGGTTTGTTGCCCCTCGAAAGCAATTGAACATGGAAGTCTCGGCTTGACTTGGTCTGCAACAAGCAGTCAAGTGGTTTCTCAGTCTGCTGCTTACATTTTATGAAGAACAAGTGGATCTCTTTTTTCTGTGTTGCTGAAATGCAAGCAAAGGACCCATCCTTGTCCTTGATCGTTGAAACCTTTAAGAACTTCTTGGTCTTGGATCACAGATACTTCTTAAGAAAAGTTCTGAAGTGAAATAAAGGAATGTCTTTTTAACATATGGCCAGATCAAATGATTAAGCAAGGAAAAATTTCCAGTTAATCTAAAGGAGAATGCAATCGAAGACAACTTAAAAGTACCATTAGCTTCTTGCAGGGACATAGTATATTGTCTCCAAGGCATTCTCAATGTTTTTTGTCTAATTCCAAGAGATTTCCATTACCTGAAACAATACCTATACATATGTATAATTTCATATAATATAATAAAATTATTTAAAATCAGGATTTAAAATTAAATTAAAATTAAGAACAATTTTAGTAGAATGGGTTTATTGTAACATTTTCTAATTCTACATGAACTCAGGACCCTAGCCCTGTTTGAATTAGAATTTTACTCTTGACTTTGTCACCTAGTGGCTGTAAATTAGGAAAAATAATTAAATCTCATTAAGCCTTGACTTCCATTTCTGTAGAATGGGTGTTACTTCCTAACTTCCAAGGATAATATTTGAATTAATAGGAAAATGTATAGAACTCTGGGCTTATTGGTAGAAAAGGACTTTTGGGACTTTGCTCTATACATACACATCAGAATGGGAGGAGCCTTAAATAATTTAAATTCCTGGTTCCCAAACCTGGAGATCCTGTGGTTTAAAATGTTTCATTTTTTTCACAACTGCATAGTCATAGTATCTTCACTTTTTTTTTTAGAAAACTCTTAAGAAATGCACTTCAAAGAAACAAAACAGAACTCACCCGCAGGTTGAGAATCAATCATTGAGCCAAATAATCCTAAGGAGTTTTTGAATTTAAAATTTGTAATTCCTGTTTATAGTAGTGGGTGCATCAGCTTTCTGGATTGACAGTTGATAGTCAGGACTACGCTATGCAAAACAGTGAGTACATTTTGTAGATAAGGGTTGTGACTGGGACGTTTTATCTTTCCTCACAGAACGCAAGCAGTGTTGGGCTCTTGGCATACCACTGAAGGGCTGACTGATTCTTTAAAACCTGAGCAATTAGAATATTCATACTCACATAACCGACCCCATAGCTCAAAGGGACCTTAAACAGGTGTTGTTTTACAAATAATGTCTAAGATGATGAATAGCTGTGGGACCTTTCTCGCTCAACTTCCTACTAAAGGTGCCCCTAAGAGATCATTTTAAAATTTTGTTTTCCCAGAATCTATCAGAAAAGAATTCAGCAGACATCTGCTCTAGTTAAGAAGACCTCCAACTCAGTTGCCATGAATACATGTAAATGGCCCAGAATCTGGGCTGAAAATAGAGTCCAGCCTACGTGGTGTTCATTAGAAACCTCTTGGACTAAACCATGCTCACCTCACCCCCAGTCCACTGCTCTGACTATACTATCATATAGTTAGGTTATTGTTAGGTCATGGTGCCAAGAGTTGAAATCTGGACATTACTTTTGGAATGAAACCATAATGCTCATATGTTTGTTTCAGGTGTACATTGTTAATAATTATATACGCTGCTTTAGTATTAAAACTGATAATATCTTTATCTATCCAAATTATTGGTTGCTAGGTTTTTTCCACATTTATTGCCAATTAGGTAAAACATCAGTTTACTAAGTATATTCGTATAATTTAACGCCATCTGGGAGAATTTATACTGAATTACGTATAGAAGACACCTTATTGATGGTACCATTAATAGCACAGTTTTAGATTGGTTAGAGAGTCTAAAGTATTAAAATCATCATAATTACATGCTAATGATAATTTTAAGATAAATATTGAAGAAACTCATTGAATTAACTTTACTATTCCTGGGAAGTTTTCTTATTTGGACTCAACTCTGTTTATTAATATGTGTTTAAATATTGTCAATTATTTCATTAAAATAGTTCCAGGGGGATTTAATGATTGAGAGCATGTAAACATATAATTTCAAAAAAATTGTGTCTGGTGGTGTGCAGTTCTCTGGCAGACATATTATGACAAGTCCTTTTAATATGGCATGAATTTCACAGGTTTTTTTAAAAAATTATCTTTTTTTATTGAATTATAATTGATTTACAATTTTTTGTCAGTTTCAGATGTACAGCACAGTGATCCAATTATATACAAATATATATTCTTTTTCAAATTCTTTACCATTATAGGTTCTTATAAGATACAGTATAGTTCCCTGTGCCATACAGTAGGTCCTTGTTGTTTGTCTGCTTTAGCTATGGTAGTCTGTATCTGTTAATCCCCAGCTCCTAGTTTATCCTTTTCTTCCTTTCATCTGATAGCCGTAAGTTTGTTTTCTATGTGTGTGAGTCAATTTCTGTTTTGTAAATAAATATCATGTGATACAGTTTTAGGTGGAATCTTAAAAAATGATACAAATGAACTTATTTGCAAAATAGAAATAGAGTCACAGTAGGTTTTAATCCCATATATTCATCCAATTTAAAGTCTAGAATTACTGTGCTTTTGTAGTGCATTTGGAAAATATGGAGAAGTCTAAAAGTGTAATAATTGTGCCATTCTACTAAAACCGCTATTATCATTTTGCATCTATTTACTAGCCTTTTAAAGTTAAAACAAAAACATTTTGATTGATTACAAAAGTAATACATAGTTACTGTAGAAAATGGAAAATGTATGAAAATTATGAAAAAAATCACCTATTATCTCACCATTAATGACATTTTGAGATTTATCCTTTACTTTTACTGTCCCTGTTTTTTTTTTAACTTAGTTTTTTTCCACTTAACACGTTATTGTGAACAGTTTTCTGTCATCAAGCACTTTTGTATAACAGTTTTTTAACAGTGACTTTCCACTATATAGATGTTTGTCATTTATTAACCAGTTCTTCTAATATAGGGCCATGAGCTTGGGTTTTTGATTCAAACATACCTGAGTCTGACCCGAGCTCTGCTGCCTTTGAGCTGTATGATTGATACATGCTGTGGAATCTTCGTAAGTTTTAGTTTCCTTGCTTGGAAAATGGGAATGACAGTATTATCTACCTTATAGAGTTATTCTTAGAATCAAGAGATGATGCATACATAGTGCTTAGTGAAGTGCCTGGCATATAAGAACCTGTTAACATAATCAATCAGTTACTCAATCATTTAATTAATTTTGCAACACCAAGTACTTGATTTCTGTAATTGGTTCAGGCTCATTTAGATCAGATGCTTCTATATCATATGCTATTTTCATAAGGATGATTGGATCCCATAGGAGTCCTATGAGATTTTTAGGCCAGTGGGGTGCCCTTTAAGACCGTGAAGGGCCAGACGGTCAACCAGGACCCAATAGGCCTTTAGACAGGTGACATATAAATAGTGGAGTATCTCTCTGCAGTGGTGGGCCTGCCTCCCCACCCCCATACGTGCTTCTGAAGCTGAGGACGGCTCTGGCTCTCAGGCACCGGTGATGAGGTTGGACAGGGGAGGAACAGCAGCAGTTTCATAGTCCTCCCTTTACTTTCTGATTTGCTAAGCAAATTCCATGTGCTTTACTTGCTAATCACATTATCATCCCCGATGCTTAATTATTTTCTGTAGAGAAATAGAGTTGTTTGGGGCTTTCAGGAAATTAAACTGAACTTCAAAAGCCACTTCCACATAACAATTAACATTTTGAAATGGGTAATTGCTCAGGGCTTGTTGCTAGGTTTACCCAGTTTTTTCTTTAAAGGACATACTTTTAAATAGTAGATTTATTTTTTCTATTTATTTAAGATCATATTAAAAAAAAAAACAACTAGGCATGTTAAAGCTTCATAAATTCCCAGTAAAATGATATAAAAATGTGTGGCTGGTGCCTTTGAGATAGACTATTGCTGTGATCTCCAGAGTGGGAAATTGGAGATGATCATCCTGGATTCTGTATTTGAGAGGAGCCTACATCACTGGAAGGAGATACCTTTTGGCCTGCTCAGAGGGAAGGAAGTGGTTTCAGTGTTAGTGCAGCAAAAATCTGAGAGTAACTTTGTTTAAGAAGCTGAATTTCCATGTGGCTGGTGGACACTATTCTGTGTACGACCTCAGCACAAATGTTTTCAGTCCCTTTTTAATAAGACAGATTCTAGAGACTCTAAGTATTACCTTCCTGTGCCTTCCTAAACATCCCTTCTCTAGTTACACTGCTGTGCTCTTTTTAACCTTTGGGGCTGCCTTTAAGTTCAGTGTTTTCCCATCTGCCTGCACACAGATACAGCCACAGTGGAATCTTAAATCTTGATCACTCCATCTCCCCCTAAAAAGGTGGAGGTACAGAATTCTCATTTGAAAATTGCCATATATCAGTCTTTGAGAGGAGTTTACAAGTTAGGAGAACCACAGCCCATTGCTAATAACCTATTACCAGGAGCCTGATTCCAGACTGATCTGGAAAAGGCACGGATTGTGTGGTCAGAAAGATTGAGATTCCAGGGCCAATTCCACCACTTTGAGAGGTGTATAACCTAAGGCACATTACTGGACCTTTGAGTCTCATTTTTCTCATTTAAAAAATAAGGGTAATAACATCTCACTTATATGATTCTTGTGGAGCTTAAATGAAATAAAGTCCTTGCATTTAGCGAGCATCCAAAAACATCCCTTCCTCTTTTGTTATCCTGAAAATTTGAGTGTGGAAGAGCTGCGAAACAGTAGGTTAGCTCTGTCTTCTACAAGAGCCTGTCTGTCAAATGCAGAGTTCTCTGTGTTTATTGACTATTAGTTGCGGCTTCTGTGCAGCTGAGATACAAATTCAGCCCTAGGCTTTTATCCACAGATCTGAGAGGAGGGAGGCAGGCACCTGTAATTACAACGGCAGTGATGGGTTGCATTTGAATTGCATAGTGTGTTAAGGCTTTTCTCAGCTGCTTGGCTTGGGTATTGCCATAGTGATTCTGGGAGTAACAGACAGTATTTTAGCAAGTATTTGTCTTTCTATTATCCATCCTAACATAATCCTAGAATCTCCACAGACACACAAGAGTTCTTTTGTTGCTCTCTGGCAGCAGATAAAAGGGCTTATTTTTATTAAGTGGTCTGTGCAGAGTTTAACAACCCTTTTATGGACTGGGACCAGATTACATATGGAGGGGTGGAGTGAAGATAGTTTTTCCACTGATGTTTGTAAAATTTTAGATTCAAGTTTCCATGAATCAAAATATGAAAGTCTGAGACTCTGAGCACTGCAGTGCTCATCTCTTGTGCCTCATTTCCTTTCTTGTTTCATTTCACGTTTGGTTGGCCCAAAAGGCAGCTGTTCATGTGATCTTTCCAATGAGGGCACGATGGGATGGTTGGGGCTTTCTGAGAGGATGGTACTAGGGCAGGTGAAAGAAGGTGGGAGAGGAGACTCCTTTGTTCGCTTTGCTAATCCCCTTTCATCAATCACTCTGTTCCTCTTTCCTTAAATTCTCATAATGGAAATGTCAATGTTCTCGACATCAAGTGAATGAGAAGTAGCTAATGTAAACAGCATCTGCTAGACGACAGTTATGAAATCTAAAAGAGAATGAGCCCCCAAACCCAGGTTATTTCCCATTTTCTCTCATTTGTTTGAGAGCTCCAATAACAGGGTCACCCTGTCACCCTGACATGCCAAGGAGATTTAAAATCTTTACTGGAAAGTATTGAATGCACTAGTTTTAATGTGGTTGTGTCTGCATGACTTCCCTAGCCTTTAAGAGCAGAGATGAGCCTCAACTAGCTGCACCCAAGATGGGGAGGAAGAAAGCCTCTCATGTCAGTCATATTGTCTTCCCTCTTACTGACCCTGCTCTGACTCACTCCTTCCCCGTGGTGGACAGATACAGCACCTGGTCTTCTCCTGCTTCTTCAAAGTGGGCAGCAAGCCAGCTTTAGCCACTTCTCTGACTTTGTTCTATCACATGATCTGTTCTTCATGCAGGTGTAGGATCTTTTCCCGTCCCCCTTCCACCTTTCCAGGACCCGCTTCCATTTCCTTCTTACTCATAACCACCCTATTCTCAGTGTTTCTCTTTCCTTCTTTGTGCGGCTAGTGGCTTTATTAAATAAATAAAATCTCATGCAGGCCTGTGCAAAGAGGCTGGGGTGGTGGTGGAGGTATGAGGGCCCTCTGGTAACAGAGAAGGACAGCTGAGGTCCTGAGATAGTTAGAGATTACACAGCTACAATGACCACATTTTATAAACTCTAAATCAACACCCAGATGTGGCTTGTATGGGTGGATTTATAGGGACTGTGGAATAGTGTGGTTGAGACTGGTACTGTTTTACTGCACGTTGCACAAAAATATAACCCTTGTTTAGTGCTTTGGATTTTTTATGCATGTGCACACACAGTGTTTATTTAATTCCTATAATAAGCCTAAAAAGTTGATGGTATTAATCTTCTTTCACAGGTGAGGAAACAGTCTGAGAAAGGCTAAATAACTTTTCCCAGATGTTCCCAATATTGAGGAGTTTGAAGCGGTTTAGATTTCTGGCAGCAAGTCTTCTGATCCTTTCATTTCAACAACTTTTGGTTGAATTTTGCTTCTCTGTAGTTGAGATGTGGGGTTCTCCCAGCACGCTGCTGGACCTAGAGCAGGCGTTGCATGCTGTAACAGGAACATTTTCCTCAGCATGAAGAACCATTGCTCTTCTGAAATAACCCTCAAGCAGCCTTTTCCAATTCTAGTTAACGTCTCACAGAGAGAAAATACATAGGAGAACATGACTTATTCTTATTTCTAGAGTGTGGCCCAATGTTAAGATGGTAATAATGATGGTAAAATTAATAATAATGGTGATGGTTACTCTTTACTGAATATCTGCCACATGTCAGGTACAGTGCAGGTATTTTTCGTGTTTTCTCATTCAGTCCTCACAAGTCCATCACCCCCATTTTAGAGATAAGAAAGTTGAGGCTTCGAGAAAATCAGTGATTTCTCTGGGGCACCAGCCCTAGTAAGTGTCAGGGTGAATTTAAATGCAGGTCTGTCCGGCTCCAGAGCCTGTGTTCTGTAATGCCACATGCACTGATGCTGGCTTCTGGGACAAGCTCAAGAAAGAATATAAATGCCTACATCATATTTCTCCATCTACTCATATATATTAATTCATAAATATGTTAAGTTAAATCATATGAAATTGCTAATATTTAGCCATTTTGGATCAACGTAAATAATTTCATGTGGTTTAATGCAGTGTTTCTCAAAAATGTGGTCTCTGGGCCATGGGCAGCTGTAGCACCTGGGAACTTGTTAGAAATGCAGATTTTCAGATCCCACCCCAGATCTACTGCATCAGGAACTAAGGATGAGGCTCAGCAACCTGATTCTGATACCCACTAACATCTGAGAACCACTGACTAATCTAATCTATTTAATGAGCAGTTACTCTGTGTCAGGTGGTGTGTTAGCCACTGGGTTTGCAGCATGAATAGAAATGGACATGGCTCCTGCCATCAAAGAGTTTATACTTTATTGGAAAGGGCAAAGTTTTGAAAAACACAAATATTGAGTTATTCTTTTTAGTATATTTAGGTCCTTGTATTATTATTAGAGTTCCTAGATCTCGGCCAGAAGACTGGAGTCTTCAGAGGCAAAATTAGAATGGAAAAGGGTTATCTTCCCATCACATGGGGGCAAGCCCAAGCGAGACGAACAAAGATCCAGGGACCCAGGGACGAGGGTGTGGGAATAGAGGTGGTCCAGTGCTCAGGGTTCAGTGCCATCAAATCCAGACATCTTGGGCCCCTTCTCTGCCCCTTCCCTCGTGCTGCCTCTAGGGGTGGCGCTCTTGCATTTTGAGACCCAACTGGGGGTGGGAGGAGTGCAGGAAGTCCACTTTTCAGCACAAGACAACTAGGAATGTTCAAGGTTCATCCAGCTACTAATCTGCTGCTATCTCTTGCTCTGAGAAGCTTCATTTTGTGGGCAGATGGCAAGGTGTCAGGAAATGCTATATTCCAGAACTTTGTCTCTCTTCAGTAAGCTGTGCAGCATGCCATAGAGGATGGCTCTGCCTTTAGCAGCCTAGAGAGTGGTCTAGGTAATAGTCAGAGAGAAGAGGAGGTGGTAGGGGACAGTGGGCATGAAGAGCAGTGACTGGGACCTTCCCATTGTCTGGGCCTGTCTCGTAGCCTGGGGGGTGTGCTCCTTAATATATGCTCATTAACCCTTTGTCATCCCAAAGAGGGCATTCCTAATACTCTTCCATTTAACAAGGCATGAGTCCTGAAAGTTGAAAGAACATGACTTTGCTGAGCAATATTTGAAGTTATTATCATCCATATTCTTAATTCTTCACTAGCCTACTTTTCATAAATAACACTAAAGTACAGGTAATACAGCTTGAATACATCCCTGCTCATTTTGAAAGCATCCTTGGGCCATTTGTGCCACCAAGTTCCCCAAGAAAAGGGAATAAATATCCACTGAATGTTCTTTTTTTTTTTAAACAAACAAACAAACAAACAAAACCTAGGATTTTAAAGCAATCTCAAGTAAATGAGCATTGAATCTCACTTGGATTCCTTTCATTCCATTGGTGACAACTGAGAAAATACTTTGACCGAAAATTTAATGATGGGATTAGAACCTGAACGTATACAGGGAGAGGGAGGATGCTTTGTGACAATTTAGGTTTTAAATACCAACGGCACTTTTTTTAATGACACTAAAAAAGTTGCTCCTATTATTAATACTTAATTTGAATTAATTCCCAAGTGTAGTTCCATCCTTGTTATAGAAGAAATGATTCACATACACAAATAGCAGCAACTGTGTATTTTAGCAAAGGCAGACTGAATGCAAATCCTGCATTGGGAATGCAGTCCCACCTCTGAGATTTCAGGAGAGGGCTCACATAATCAGCACAGGTTCTTCCCCTACTGATTAAATTATATTTCCTCTGCTTTTACTGGGGGGAGGGGAAATCTAAAGACTGTGAAATCAATGCAAGCTGCTCTTGAATTGTATTATTTGCTTGAAATCAGGATCCAAATTCTTCTTATCACCTGAAAGATAAATCATATTTTCTCCTGGAGTCCTTCAGGAATTCCCAGAGTATGTTCATGTATTACATGAATAATTCATTTTACTCACTACACATTACAGCACTTAACAAAGGCTGCGGCCAGAATCCCCTCCTCGGGGAAGCTAATTTGGAGCATCATTATGGCTCTGATTTCTCAATGTTTAGCACTTTTATGACCTACCTGATGAAGTCCTCCTTTCTTTCTCAGTCCTTTTAGAGAAACACTTCAAGTTTAAAATTCAATCAAGTATGTTCTTGGAAGGAAATGATCCCAGCCTTTCATATTTACTCTACCCCTACACCTAAGTAAAAAGACAGAAGTAAAAGAAAAATAGAGCAAAGAGATGCTTTTGAATATAAATTCAATATACTGCTTACAAATATTTCTTTACCATTAAAAATCAAATGACATGATTTAAATGTGTTTATTTCTCCCTGAATTATTCAACGTTAGAACATGAGAACCAATTATGTGAATATATATGTGGACACCTCTTCGAACTCAATATGGAGTCTTGTTTTTATATTTTCCTTGGATTTTTTTTCTTATGGATCTTATGGGAATTCATATGATCCTTCATGTTGCCATGATACCTCAGTGATCTCTTGGTTTTAATTTATTACCACATGGGATGTGTCCTACCAGAGAACAGAGGGGCTTGTGTACTGTAGCACGTGCTAAATATAAAAAGTCTGAAGGCAGGGCTGACTACCCAGCTGACTCCACCAATGAACTTCAGACATCGTGCCTTACTCTCTTTCTCTATCAGTCCACAACCTCACAAGATAAACCCTTGGCAAAACTGAACACTCTTAGATACTTCGGGTTGGAACTAGGGAATTCCTCAGTGACTGTCTATGGAGCACAGCTGAGTATCTTTTCCATACTGGTTTCATTTTGAATATCTAGAGGGAATCCCATTTTACTCTCATGGATGGGCTAGATAAGCCTGTACTTAGGTATACTTTAAAAAGCCCTATGGGGTATCCCTAAAAAAGAAGAAAAAATGAACTTATTTATTTTTTCAGGGCAGTTGGCCAATATGCATATGAAAAGATGTTCAAGTTTACTAGCAGTCAGGGAAAGGCAAGTTGAAAATAAGCGATACATCACTTCACACTCATCAGCCTGGCAGAAATAGAATAGAGCATCTGCATATATTGTTGGCTGGGATGTGGGGGAAAGGGTACTCCCATACATTACCGGTGGAAATGTAAAGCATTACAGCCTTTTTGGAAAGCAATCTGGCAGTATCTATTAAAATTAAATATATACACACAAGCAGTATACTCGTAAGATCCTATCCCGTAGAAATAAGAGCACTATGTATAAAGACCTAATTAAGTGGCTCTTTATTTCAGTGCTATTTATTGTGGCAAAAAAAAAAAAAAAGGAAATACAGTGAATTTCTATTAAGAGAATCATTGAATAAATTATATGTTCATGCCATGTACTATTTTATCTATATTCAAAAGGACAAATTGGGACTATACCAGATGACTTAGAGGCTTTCCAAAAGGTATTGTTGAATGAGAAAACAATAAGTAAAAAAATAATATTTTCCTCTTTTTTTTTTGTAAAACTGTGTGTGTAAATATATGTGCATATATTGTGTGTATGTGAGTGTTCTGGATGAGTCTGTGCGTGTGTGCACCCCTGCATTAAGTATAGCTCTGTGTGAGATTATATGAATACAGAGAAAGACTACTGGTTGTTAACATAGATGCCTGGAGGAGACAAGGCGTGGATCTGTGTGGGAAATGTGGATCTGTATGGGAAGACCAAAGAGAGGAATCAAAACGGGAAAAGGGGTAAAAGGAAGAAGCACATGAGCATACTTATGTATCTGTGTAGTTATATCTGTGTCATCACATTTGTAAGTGAAAAAATAAAAATGGAGAAATGAAAATATTCCTGTCATTTAAAGCTTAGTACTAATTAGTTTAATCTGATTGCTTTCCTCTGATTTTGGAAGAAGCTAGAGGAGAAAAGAGAGGTGATTTTTAGGTATGAGAAATGGGGAGAAAGTGAGAACAGGTCAAATGGAATATGGAAAAAGAGGCTTTGAAGCCGAAAGAGACCATGAGGTGGGAAAGCTCAGAGGCATCTTTTCTCTCTCTTGACGGCTGAGATTTGCTCCTTTGGGAACAGAGATGAGCTGGCTCTAGACTGAATTGAAGAAATCCTGACTTACATAGCTCATTATCCTCATTTTTGTAGAGTGGATCACAAATGCATGGGGAGAACTGTATACAGGGAATTGGGGCCCTTACACATTGGGACAGCACTAAGCAATTTATCTTTAGTGACGTACTCACTAAAGCTTTGGCTAATTGGACAGTCTGAGTTTCTTACTTGGGAAGTCTCCCCAAATTTGGAATGCACTGTAGCTATATGAGTAGAAAATGTCGAGAGCCAGAGTAAGGATGATACAGATTACTTGTGAGGGCTTGGTTTCTTCCATTCACAATGTGTGTCTGTGGGGGTTGTTACTATTTTCTGAAAAGAAATAGGAGATCAAATTTGCAATAAAATATACCCAAATTTTCTGATGCAATCAACACTGTAGAATAATTAGTTATATTAATGTTGACCAGTGCTGGCTTGTACCAACTCAGTTATTTTATTTTATTTTATTTCTTAGTGGAGGTGCTAGGGATAACCCAGGATTTTGTGCATGCTGGGCGTGTGCTCCACCACTGAGCTATTACCCTCCCCCCATTATGTTTTAATAAATGTGTTTGTTGTATAATTTATAAATGTTTCATAAAACATTGAAAATTGAGATAGCAAAATAAATTATTCATAAGAGCAACAACTCACACAACCACTGATAGTATTTCAGCATATTCTGTTCCATTGTTTTCTAGTATGCATCTTTCCCCCATAATTTATACCATGACTGCGTAGAAATTTGTCCTACTTTTTAAACTTTGTACCATAATTTAAAACATTTATCAACATGAAATGTAAGATAAAAATTATGAAGGCAGCAGAGCATGTATATTTTTAAATAGCTAACTTTTCTTGCAGTCTATTCTGTGTGTCACAGGCAAATTCAAATATACATTGGCTTTGTTTACTCCTTCTGTAGAATTTTAGATCTTAGTGTCTCCCAGAGATGCCATCTTCCTTTCTCCCTGACCAGCACCCCCCTGACTTCTACTAACTCTCCTTGAGGATTATTCCAGAAGAGAGTTCAGTTGTATCTTCTGAGCGTCAAGTGTCCCTCCCCAGAACCTGCAGGGCACACTGATTGGTGGGTTTCTCTGGCACAGAGATCATCACCTATTATTCCTGAACTATTTTCCCACTTGAATTTCTTTTCTTTTTTTTTTTTTCTTTTTTCTTGATAGACTTTTTTTTTTTCTATCAGACTTGAAAGTTTAGAGGCATCTTTGATTTCTCTTTCTTTTAGGTACGTGCCATAATGTGATTATTAAGTTTGTTCTCTAATTCCTAATTCAGGTCTTCACTGTCTTCTGCTCTGTCTACAGCACTGTGCTTAAGAAGGTGGGCTCTGGAGCTAGGTCGTCCGGGGTCAAACCCCAGGTCTGCTAGTGTTAGCTGTGTGACTTTGGGCAAGACTCCTAGTGCCTCTCCTTGTCTCTGGCCTGTGAAATGGGAAATAGTACTTGCCATATAGGGTTGTGGTAAGGACCACAGTATCTATTAGATGCTAAGCACTAAGATTGTAGCCCTTGTTATGTTTGATGACTGTCTTTCTCTCTCTCTCTCTAAGCTACCCTTTGCACTACTGGCAGATTGATCTTCCTAAACACGGCTTTACTCTTACTGATTCCCTCCTGCTTCTTCCCTCTCACCCTCCAACCCGCATAATAATGCTCTCCTAATGAAATCCAAACTCTTCAGCCTGGCATTTAAAGTCCTACATAGTCAGATTTCAAGAAGCCTTTCCAGCAGTCCCCTGCATACTAGACAACTCAAACTATAGGCTGTTTTCCTTAAAAGGCCCAGTGTAAGGATGGTATGTAATATATTTAACATCTCATAAAACACAGGCACTTACTGCAAACTGGAGCAGGGTTTTAGGGAGCATTGCTGTGCTGCACGTTAAATTTTTGGTTGCAGGATTGCAGGAGGCCCTGTGAGAGGGTCCTGTACAGCTGGCATGGCAGGAGGGTCTGGGGAAGGTTGGGGCAGAGACCACTTACCGCATGGCATGGAAGTATCTCACTATTTCAGCAACTTCCACAGCCAAACTTAGGTGTACCAACTGAATGTCAGCCCTGGCCAGCTGCCTGCCTCTTGACCCCGCTGCCCCTTCCTTTTGCTCATTGAGCTTTTGTTGAAATTCCCACATATTCAAGAAGACCTAGAAGAAATGCCACCTTTACTCTTTTCTCTCTACCTTTCTGAAATCCCATAACACTGCTAAGTAACTCTATTTTGGAAGTTACATATTTGTCTGTCTGTTTTGTAGTTATTTTGTACATGAACACATGTAATTATATATGGTTATCTAAGTAGCTAGAAAACCTGCTTGAAGGCAGAGACCGTAAGCGTTCCATCTCTGCGTCCATGCCCTGGTGCTCTTAGCCCCGGGGGTAGTCTGTCAGTATTTGCTGAGTGAATAACTTTGAACCAGAACTATTCGATACATTATTTTTTCCTGAAAAACAATGTACCTAAGCTCCCTAGTACTTTTGTAGACTGATTGCAAGTGACCAGGTTTGGGTCATGGAAGTGCCTTCTATCTGTGAGTTCTGTGAGGAAATACAAATCTGAAATGTTTTGTAAAATTAAATGATTCATTTAAGTGAATTGATCAGTCTATTAGTGGCTTATTTGTCTTTAGTCTGTCAGCCAGTCTGTCTATCATTCATTTGTTTATTCATTCAATGAATGCCAATACTTTGTAACTAAAAAAGATACTGGTGGTCTTTAAACTGCTGTAAAATTTCTGGGATAATCTGATAGACCACAGAGGCAAAATGGAACATTTTTAATCCTTAAGGTTATCTACTTAGGAAGCAGTTTTGGAGCCACATGTTGCTCAGTACATCCTGCTATGATGTCTGTTTGTTTTTAAATTAGCTCATTAAGAATTAATACTTCTGTTGTAAGTAATACTCAGTCTACATTTTATTACCTATAAACAAAAATGTCAGTGATTTTCTTTCTTATGTACCAAACCAACACACAAGGATACTTTCTGAATACGCATCACTGATGTTAAAAATAAAACAAACAAAAATCCAGGGTTCTTTTGACCCATGATTACCTTGTTGTTAACTCTGTTGGCTAGTTACCCCCTGAGAATTCTTTAGGGGCAGCTTTGATTTGTGAACAGCTTTTTTATGTTTCCCTCCATACTGAAGTGAAGAAAATGCCGTTCACTGATGGTAGCTATTTTTACAGCATTTAATGAGAAGGGCAAAACTGAGAATGCCTTTTGTCAGTCAGTTATCAACACAAAAGAAAGAGCTTAAAGCTTGGATTGTTACAAAAAAGTTAATGTTTGGAAAATAATATTTTAAACCTTGGTAGAATGAGAATATCACTTTGTATTATTTCTGAATTGATTTTTAAAAGTCCACGGTGACTTTGAAATTGAAAGAGCTTGTTGCAGTTGACATATGGAAACTATTACCATTATTAAGCGATTTGAAAACTTCCACTTTTATAATGAACCAAGACATGAAAATTCATGTGCTAGTTTTTTTTTAAACAAATATAATGACAATCCATGAAACCGTAGAATTTAAAAGCAGAGGGTAACATAAAAGATATTACATCCAGTACCCTTGTTTCCTCCCTTAAGGACTGTGTTAGTCACTGACCAGGGTTGGTCTGCAGGTGAGGGGGAGGGGTTAGACCTCACCCATGGCTCCCAGCTCCCAGTCTTACGGTCTTTCACTACATCACAAGGTCATTCTTTTGCATTTGCCTTTTGATTCTTCTTTCTCCTCTCAAATTCTTGGATTTCTTATTAGAATTTGCTACATTGGAATTCTAAGATTAAAGCTTTGTGAAAAATCAAATGACTTCTTATTTACCAGAAATTAAACATGTTTATATTTGTATCTCAGCCTGAATCTGAAATACTAAAAATTTTTGGGTCTGTGTTGCCATTTCACTGTAAGTTCTCTTGGGGACAGTAAGAGTCTTGGTAATGTTGGTGTCCCCAAAAGCATCCAGTGGGAGTGACACATGTGAGCAGGACGAGATCTTTTTTGGTTAAAATGCTTCAAAACTAGTAATTTATCTGTTATTCCTAATTTAAGCACCCAAGAGCCTCAGTTTTGTAAGTATTATGTTAAGAAGACAGCAGTGGTGCTGATGAAAGAGAGAATGTACATAGGACCAGGAGAACTGATACCTTGTCACTCCTAAATTTTTTATTAACAATTAACTGAAGAGATGTAGTGCCCGCCCTGACTATGTCTGCACTGTCCTCCTTCCCTTGCATTTTGAGTAGGGCAGTTCACAGCTGTGAGTCGGAATGATGTCATAAGGACCTCAGAGCTCTGATAATAGACCAAGAATTACCTTGGCAGAGAAATGAAGAGCAGTTACTACTGAGAGTCTAAAAAGAAAGTGCTAAGTAGATAATTAACATCTCAGTGGCAACCTGGAAAAGTTCTTGGTCAGGAGCCATGAAAAGGTCTCAGTTCTCTAAGAAGGGAGAAAAAGATGTCAGACTTCCTCAAGGAAAGGAGGGTTTTACCTTATGTGTGTGCACTTGGCGTGTTTGTGGACATGTGGAGGAGCATGTGTGACCTAAACAAGCTTATGTTGTCATTTACCAGAGCAGAGCTCGTTTGTGACATCAGCCGGGCCGTTTGAAAAATGAGAATACAAGTCATCACTTTGTTACTTGAGCTGCCATGGATGCTTTTAACTATTGATTTAATACTCTTTGTAAAGAGGAGGAATTTCCAACCCTCAATTAGGTTAAGGGGCATACGGCTTCCTGCACTCGACAGCGCTGCCTGCGTGGTGTAGCTCCGGGCGGGTTTCCTTCAGACGTGGGCAGTTGGGACTAGAAGTCCTGTAAACACTCCATGTTCATGCTCCCAGCAAAATAGAATCCCTTATTAAAAAACAGGATCTCCGTTCTCTTCTACTTTCCACACACAATAAGCTAATCATCCATTTTGAGCCATTGTTAAAGAAATTAAAACTCCTCTGCACGATTAAGAATCTTGTGACTGTGTAATTGTTATTTTTCACATTAGATCCTGTCCTGTTTCTCCCCAGCTACCCCATGCCCTCCGTTTCTTCCCACTTCCTCAGAGCCTCCTTCTGGGGTTTCCTATACCCAGAATTGAATCAGGCCCGTCTTCCAACATTTTATTACATTTTAGATTTTTCTCTTCTGCTTCCCCTAGGAAGAGTTGCTTTATGAATTATTTCGTTCAGCTAATATTGACTGGGATCCTGTGCTATTCCTGGCCCTGTCCTAGGTACTTACTAGAAAGATAAGGTCCTCATTCTCATGGAATTGATATTCTAGTGTCTTAATCCCTTGGACCTTTCTGTGGGTAATTATGCTGATAAACTGATTTGTACTGTGGTATCAGTTTCAAACATTGGATTGAGTGATGGTTCCTGCCCAGATGAAAACAATCTGCTCTGTAAACATTTATTTAACACCTAATGTGGTGTAGGAATACAAAGATGAAAAACGTGCATATTCTAATAGTCTAGGAGAGGAGATTGGTACCTATGTACTGAGGGTGACACTTAAGAATAACTGTGCACTTCTCTTTTGCCTTTTTGGGATCCTAGTCTATCAAGACATCCATCTGCTTGGGGTGATAGGAGGAGGCAATGATTAGAATTTGTTAAGAAAAGACCATGGTAATATTCGGTTTCTGTCACTCAAGAATAAGATTGAAGAGCACAATTATAATCATACACATTGGGCTATTTTCTTGAGAAGAGATCTTCTAAATATCTTTTTCTTCCCTGTTGGAAAATCAACAAAAGGAGGGGAGAAGCTTCTCTACTGGTAAGGCTTTACAGAGCAAGAAAAGAAGAATATGTGAACCAGAAAAAGAAAAGAGACACCCCCTTTCCAGACTTCACAGTTAGAAGCAGATGGAGGAGGAGGAGAGAGAAACCTGGATGACACAACGTGTCAGAGGCTGAGGTCTGGGGTGCAGACACTGACTTGAGAGCTGTGGGTCTTTCCTGGAAGGACAGGTGCCCTGAGACAGAGGCTGTGGAGGGCTTCGGGTCTGGCAGAATCCCCGGTGATCTTTTCTGTACATTGGAGGCAATAATAACTACACTGGGGGCTGTTGTAGGGGTCCCATGGAAAAGGTATGTGAGGTGTCCAGGAAAGTACCTGGAATCTAGAAAATGGTTGAGAAGTAGACGTTACCGCCTTTCTTTCCAGCTCACCTTCTGGCAGGACTGAATAAACTAACTTCCTCCAGGTTTGGGAAGATCAGAAGAACAAAGCTGCTTTTCTAGCTGTGTGACTGAGCAAATTACTGACCCTCTGTCGCCTTAATTTCCTCACCTGTAAAATGAGGATAATGTTAGCAACCACTTTGTAGGATGGTTGAGTGGATTAAAAGAGACAGCATGCAAAATGGGCTTAGCCCAGTGACTTGCATGTGGTAAGGGTGTAATAAATGTTTCTTATGTCTGAGAAAAGAAATGTATACTTTTTGTCTTTTTTATGTTTCTGTGTGTCTAAAACTTAGCTTCAGTTTTCTTTCTTCATCAAAAGGTACCTACCTCAGGTACTTTTCTTTTTTTATCTTATTGTTTTAACTCTGTTTTCTATATGCTGAAGAACAAGGTATTCAACTCTGTACTTAGAATTCTGCAGTAGAGCAGGTGGCCCACAGGGATGAGGACTTCTTTTTCACTCTGAACCTAGAGGTGAGCGGTGTGATTGATTAAGAGAGAAAGCTCGACATTTATTTATTCTCTATTGCCTACATCTGCAGTCACCCAGTTAATGAACACCAGTTGCCTATGCAAATTACTCCCAGGGATAGCTTAAGGAACACTTTATGAGTCTTGCAGGCCAGGAATAGATCTTAAAATAGTGGCTAGAGACCAGAAGTCCTTCTTTGTTATTGTAGAAGAAACAGTGCATGACCGATCACAGCAGCACGGGGGCCCCCCATTTTACTGTGGCCCACCGATAAGGGGTATATTTATGCTTTATAGATCCCCCTTAAATATGGAATAACCCTGGCTGGGGGGTTTTTAGACACCAGCAGACAAACAGTGCAAAGTGGGCTTCCATGCCTGCTTCTTATTCCTGTGGGTGAGCTGGGGCCACTGACCACAGAGTGCTAGCGGCTTCAGCAGAAGCTCCGGCTGGAGGTAAGAAAGAGAGGATGCAGTGGGATACATGTCTTAGTCACCTCCCTAGAAACAGATTCTCAGAAAATTTCCCTCTTCTTAGGCAAACTCAAAATAGTAGAATCTCAGAGCTGGAAGGGATTTTGAATATCAGCGGACATCTAGTTCAGACTTCCAAGTGCCTTGTAGGTGTCTGATCCCGTGGACAGGAGAGCTGACATATAGACTTTTTTTCCCAGTTTGAATTTTTTTTTTAAATTAGAAAAGACAAGAAAAAGATGAGTCATGTATGTATTTATCTTTCTGAGAAATTTGTGAATCTTGGGTAACATTTTATAGCTCTACTGAATTTAACTTAAAGGTTTGAATATCACCTTCTGGATATGCAGATTTAAAACGTTTTCTTTTCCTACCACTTTCTGGAATGTGATAAAGCCTTTCATAGGTGAGGGGGATTTTCCTAACCTCTCTGTGATGATCTGATGTGTCACGTACTTGATTCGTTGTGGAGGGCTGCCCTTTGTCCTCGAGGGTCTGTCAGGGAAGGCAGCACCACAGACGGGGTGGGTACTTCTTTCCCCAGCTGGTCACCATGATCCCCGAAGGGAAAACAAAAACCACAGGACATAAAGAATATTTTACTTACTTTCCTGCAACTACCCTTTGAGGACCCTGGGTGCTTGCCAAATCTGTTTTAGCTTCTGTGAGAAAAGAAAATTCTGTCCACACAGATTTAGGTTTTTGAAACTGAACTTGCATTTTCAAAGAAAATAGTAGATCCCAGGTCTTAGAGTTAAAATTGTTTCTTCTTTTTCATTGGGGCCATGTTTTTCACTGTGTAAGTTTCTAGGTCAGGTGGCTGAGTGCTTTCACCTAGTATCATGATTGCACTTTTCTGTTCTTTTTCTCTTTGAATATAGTATGACTCAGCCGCAGTAAGATGTCTTGTGCTTAATTCCCAAGAAGCTGTCATGAGCCGTGGGACCACTCTTAGCTTTGTCTGATGCTGGCACTTTCTGCTGTTCAGAGCAGAGATCGTTCCCTTCAGGACTCAGTCTCCACCAATCTTGCTTGAACTGCACCAAGAATAAGACAGTTCCCCAGTTAACTACATTATGAAGACATGCAAATGATGTTTATTTATTTTTTGCAACAGTAGAGGTTTAGAGCGGACATGTTGAAACAGGATGTAGCTATGGCTTGGCTTCTCCTACAGTAAATAAGTCCCCCTGTCAGTTCTCTCCTTGTGTTCTGGAAACCATTTCTCTCCCAGTGTGCTGGTGATACCCTTGACCTCTCTTTCTGTCCTCTCCCTTTTCCATTGCCTCTATAGCAATAGCTCAAGCAATTTCCATTACACACAGGATTTCTAAATCTCTATCTCTAGTCCTATCCTCTTTCCATGCCATCAGAATTTCCTTTGGCACCTCATGAGTCAGGTGCCCAAACAGCATTGATTTTCTTCTTTCCAGAGTCCATATTCTTATTCTTATCAACATCACTGACATTCTCTGGTTACTTGGACCCATGGCTGAGCCTTTTCCAAGCCTTGCAGACTCATTCTCGGCACCTCCTGGATCTGCCTTATCCTTACATTCATAGTTAGGTACTCATTATTTTTTCACAAGGATGGATGATTGCAGTAGGCTCCTATTTTGTCTTTCTTCATTCTTCTATTCTTTTATTTCATATAGAAATATTAAAATATGCACTTGATTTTTTTAACATTAGGATCTGTTGAACCTTTTCAAAGTTCAACGTAAGTTTCTCTATAAGCATGATCTTGCTTAGTGAATTTCAAATAAGATTTGGTTAATAAATTCTATTTAGAATGTTTTAGGAGTAAAATTTTGAACAAGTTGATGTATATACATATATGTATATATAAATACTTATATAGCTACATTTTGCTAATTAAATACTAGTTTTTGTGAGATAAATAATTTTTTCAAGCTATGTTTTTGTAGGCTCTTATATATTATATTCCTACAGTACATTTTTTGAGTATTTCAGAATATTCCACAAAATAGCTTGACTGAAATGATGATGGCTTTTTTTCTGTACTGAACTCTTAGTGACATTGTTGTTTTTTTTTTTCAGCTGCAAGGCTATGTACAGAGACATTTAGCATTTGCCTTGTGAGAAAAATGTTCTGTGGCAAAGCTTGAATAGAGTGGGGGTGTGGTGAATAATTACGTTTCTTCCATATTTAGATCCTATGATTTATGTTACCCTTGCTCTTACTGGAGGAAGATTTTTATGTGGGTGCAAGTACTAGTCTGGATAAAGACTATGTAATTTGGGGAATTGGTATCTTCTGCAAAATTTCAGATTCTTCTTGGTTCATCATGTATAATCTTTTCCTAGAACTAAATCACCGGATTTAAGATCTTGCAGTTTTTCTTGTTCTTTTATAATTAGGGGCTTTTTTTTTTTTTTTTGTAAAAATCAACAGTGATGTAAAGAAAGTCCTAGATGATTTTAAATTATATTGTAAATTTCTTCTAAATTAAGATTAGAAATGGTCTATAGCATAGTTTTCAAGTAGAGATTTTGATCTACTTATAATTGTGTAATATACTATATATAATTATTAACGTACTTTTAGATTTAACTACCTATATGGTCATATATGTTGAATTTTGTAAACAACAACAACAAAAAACCCCTCAGTGTCTTGCAGCCAATAGTTGACAATGGAATCCCCTAAACTTACCAGGGACTGAAGGAGAGACATTCTACTCCTGTCACTTAATGCCAGTAAGTAATCAACAGACCACCTTGCCAGCTCATTTCCACCCTCAGAAAAATCTTCAGTTTTCCATTCTCATACAAGGAAACGCATTAGCAAAAACGTCCCTTTGCATTCCTTCATGAGGCCTATTTATTTCATGGAAATCTTAGCAAATGTGTTCTTTTTCCTTTTATTGATAATGGTCTAGCTACATAATAGAAGGATAATGTGGTGAGCATCTAATGTACTTCACAACTGCCAAAAACAGTGCCAATTAGGACAAAAAGATTGTTCTATTTCCATTTATTTCAAAGACTCTTTTTATAGTCTTTGTTGCTATACAGTAAATATTGTGATGAAAAATTTCCTACTCCATTCCTCTGCTATTTCTATTATTACGCCTTTAAGAAATTGCAATTTTATAGGACATTTCTTAGGAACAAGAGGGTGCTATACATAAATGGGTACATGTTCTTAACATCTGAGAGAATAGGGAAAAGCACAGCACAGTGATTCCTTACAGTACAAACAGTGTAACATTAATCATTTTCCCAAAGTGGACAAACTGTCCATCTTGCCATCTGAGTAGCCTTGGCCAATCAATATAATCTCTCTGAGCCTCAAATTCTCACCTGTAAAATTGGGAGAGATATTTAAAGGAATCCTGTAATGAGTAGAATAAATGGTAGAAGGAAAGAAGTTAGCAAGGTGCCTGAAACATTCCCCTTTATCTCCTTCCCAGCTCACCTCCACACTCCATCCTTCTTCCCTCAAAGAGCTTATTTTTGATTGTGAGAGACAGAGACATACTTAAAAGGAAGTGAAATATAAAGCAGTGGGCAGAGAACATAGAATGTAGTAGAAGAAAACTTGGCATGAAGCCCCATAAACTCTGGTTGTTCTGATTTTGCTACAAACAGCTGTAAGACCTTGGTTTGATCACTAAGTCTTTCTATGTCTCCATTTATCCATCAGATGAAGGTTTAACTGGATATTCTTTGATTAAGTGCCAAATTTGTTACAAAGACAGAGTTTTATTGTAATTCTAGTAAGTTAGTGGTCCTCGTGGATTGAAGTGAGAGATTAGTAAGATACCATGGAAGAAGGGGGGACATGAAATGAGTTTTTGAGGTTGATTAGGATTTGGTTAGTTCAAGGGAAGGCATTCATTTGTTGTTGTTTTGATCTTAACCAACTGAAATGTTTTAATTTTTCACAGAATGACATAATCGATGAGAACAATTTGTTCTAAAGTTACACTGGCCATTAATTTAATTGCTTTAATTCTTTAGATGAGTTTTATTTGAGAGATTTAAAATTACAAAGGCTAATGCATCCTGTGAATAGGTCCATTATTGCACTTATAAATAAATGTCTGTGAGGAACTCCTGAATGGAGCGTAGATCTTTCCAATACAGAGTCCCCTGGAAAGCCCAAAATAACGCAGCCGCATTGTGAGATCACCATCAACAAACATGTGATCAATATCTTTTTTTGTCCCTGGCACACTCTTTCAGTGAGTCCATATTTGTAATTAATAGATGTATGACATCATTACTTTCCAGTAAGTGTATATAAAGTAACATTTAAAAGTGGCATGTCATGTGTGATTAGTGTTTTCCTCAGTAAACTGATAGAGAAAATTATGCTTTAAGAGAAAGGTACAAGTAAGGGGACTTGGAGTGTCGTCCCCCTGTGGATGGAAATGGAATCCCTGGGCATAGATTAGACGGCCTAGAGAGGACACATCTCCGCTTACGAGGCGGCAGTGACTTCAGTAGCTCTGTTGGGTTTTGTGACAACGATAGCAATAGCTACTGAGATTGCTGATGTGTGTATAGAACTAACGAGATGTGGCATGTTTTCGGTCATCCTGGTTTCATTTACCTTGAGTCCCGGTTTTATCTCAGAACTTAAGCCTGGGCTGTAAAATAGGCCATCTTTATCTTTAACTGTTGCTCTGCTGCTTTCAGCACACAGCTGGAGCTTCGTAACAACGTCGCCAGGCGCACTGAGAGCACTGACCTCCTGAAAGTGGGTTCCGTTGGGCCCATCTATGTTTATGTCGCATGGATTTCCTGCTGTTCATTGTTCCATGGAAGCCGTCTCAGAGATAAGCTTACTTATATTCGCCTGTAGTTTGGCCACCAATCGCATGTTCAGTTAATTTTGTTCTAGAGAGCCGTGATGGTTTTACTGGATGCCCGGAGATCAAAGTAACAACTTTATGCAGAAAGAACATCTTGAGACTTTTAGCCTTGGAAGGAAGCCATAGTTCTGACAGCCATTTTATGCTTCATCGGCTCCATGACACAGATATCTCATTTAATTCTCACAACAAGCCTATGAGAAAATGATCCCCAATCTCATCTTTTAGATCAAAAAACTAACTTTTAAAGCCAGGCTACTTAAATTCATGCAGATAGGCATTTGAATCTAGGATTTTCTGATTTCCAAAGACGTGGAATTTTTCCATTATACTCTGCTGACTCCTATAAATATTCCTCTTCTCTTCGACTTCCTTTGTTAATGTCATCATTATACAGGTGAATATGGTGAATATGTTTATTGAACATTAATTTTAAAAGTGGAAATGCAATGCACTGTAGTTGAAATAACAAACGTAAGAAAGTATCTCTGAGATGTAGGTTTTACAGGTAGTTTTCTCATCTATTATGAGATTATGTTAAGATGGATATTTGGTTTAGAGTTTTGGGTTAAGTGGATATACCTAATTACCTTGAACTTAAATATAATTTGTAAAGAAAAGCAATGTTCTGCCTTAAGTAGAGTCTTGAGTAAAGAAGATTCTAAGGAAAGATTAGTAAAGGAATATTCTTCTTGTTCATGACAATTAGTGAGAATCTGGGATTAAAAACTGCATTTATGGCAATAATATTTCTTTTGGGAAATGACCATCTCAGTGAGATTATGAAAGTGCTATGGAGTGAATAAATGTTAGTAGATGCCAGTGGAAAAAATAACTTCAAAATATATATATTTTATATATATATAAAATCACCCATACACAGTTGCAGAAAATATGATGGAATGTCAAATAAAAATGACCTTTTTATGGAAAAGTATTCTTTTAAAACAATAGGAAATAATCAAGGTAAAATTAGATACGGAGAAGTTAAATAGAATTAGGTACAAGACACAGCATGGACCAAATCTTATTTGACAGTGGTCAATCAATGTTAACAAAAACTAGAGGGAAATACTGGATTTTATGAAGAAATGAACAAAGTTGCAATTTAGCTTGGTGCATTAAGTTAATCAGTAATTAAAATAATCCTGCTGAGACGCTTGAATCTCCTTCTTTACCCAGTGGTTTGGAGCCACAAGAACCCTAGGACAAATGCTTGCTTATACAGTCGATCTGGTTAATCAGCCAATTCTAAAACCGGTCAACTTTGAAGGAACATCGTTTGAGGAAGATTATTATGCCCAGTTGGAAGTAACTGGACTGAGGAACTGAAAGCTGTTCATCTTGCTCTCTGTGTGATAACACCTGAACCTCTGCAGGCTGTCCAACAACTATACTTCCTAGTTCTTTACAGTTTAAGAAATTAAAACTGCTGATCAGATTCCAGCTGAGTCCCCTCCCTGTCCTAGGACATATTGACACATTTACCCACATTTCTCTTTGAGGGCCTAGATCAGGCAGCTCAAAGCTCTTCGTAGATTTACAACACATTACTTCCTTCTGTTGTCTGCCCTGCCCAACCCCCCGCCCTGCCCAAGCTCCTACAAATCTACAAGGAACTTTAAGACCCAGGCCTCATCAGACTCAGACCAGAAGACTCATCCTCTTTGCCACACGCCACAAGAAATGCTGTGTTTTTGTTTTGTTTGTTTTTTCAATTTTATTGAACATTCACAGAGGGGGAGGGTGATATATTCAGGACTTGTAGCTCTCTCCCCCTTTACAGGCCTCAATACCTTTATATGCTCTCTAAGCTCCACTCTTCCCAAAAGCCAGTATCTCCACACATATCTCTTCTCACTGAGTGAAACTTTCTGTGTAGTCTAGTGTCTGTCACCGGTCACCACAGGACTCCTGCTTTTGAGATTGGCCCTGCCAGCCCAGCCTGCACCTTCTGGAATGCTGGTGAATTAGATTCTATTTCAATACCATAGGATTAGGAAAAAAATTAAGTGATTGCAGCTTCCTATATTTCTAGAAGGTCTCCAGGTTGTTTTTCTAGTAAGAAAACAGAGTTTTTGTTTGTTTATTTGCTTGTCAGTTAGCTTGTTTCTCTTTTGTTTTAACACTGGAAATGCCTGTGCTACCCAGAACGTGGTGTTACATATTTTAGGGGGTGATTTACCCTCTTGCCACAATGAAGTGCCAATAAGTCTACCTCGATTGGCTTTAAGGTCTGGGAAAAGCTTAATGAAGTAGGGAGTCCTGTGGCCTCACCTTGTTTCTGAAACTACAGAGTACAAGAAAGTGGCTTGGGAAACTTCTTGTAGTGAAAGGATGTCAGCACTTGTGTTTTAGGAGATGCACAAAAAGGATGAGCAGAGTTTTTCTAATTCTTGGGAGAGGGGGTAATTTGAAGGTATGAAAGTGGATAATTCTAAAGAGGAAAGAAACATTGGCTGAGATTCCAAGTTCTACTAGGTGGCAGGAAAGGCTAGCACAGAGCCTGGCTTTAGCCACAGATAGGTCCTGAAGCCGATAGTTGCTTGACATGCTGCCAGATTTCTTGAAAGACATACCAGAAACGTATATTCTCTATATGCTATCATTGGGTTTTAAAGGAAGTATAAGACTCAAAGAGTAGTGAAAGGACAAAGTAATGGAGAATCCTTTTGAACTTCAGCTGGGGATTGGCAAGCTTTTTCTGGAAAGGGCCAGACAGTAAATATTTTCTACTTTTTAAGACGTAACAGATTCTGTAACAACTACTCAGATCTACCTTTGTGCCGTGAAAGCAGTCAATGCATAAACGAAAAGGCACTGCTGAGTTTCAATAAAGTTTTATTTGCAAAAGCAGGTAGTGGATGGGTTTGGCCCTAAGAGTGGTAGTTTTCACCTCCTGTATAGACTGTGTTCCCAGGTTTATGTGATTAAGAATATTTGCCATGCCTGGTGTTAGCAAGTCATGACTGACCTAGCAAAGAAACAACACGAGATGTTTTTCCAGTTTTACTCTTTTTCTTACAATGTTTACAATAGAATTAGACATGAATACTTTTAATTCTACCACTACCTCTTCTTTGCATTATACTATTTCATTTTCATCACTTTTCAATGTAATAGAATGTGTCACAGAGTAATCACTTTGAGATTGGCTATTCTCATTTCTAAATACCTAAAATAGGAAAGGAGGCTTCAAAAATAAACACAGATATATGTACTTAAAGAACAAGGGGTGCCAATGACATCCTATATGGAGGTGAAAAAGTAACATAAGTATTGCCTTTTTTTCCCCCAAGAATCAAACAACTCACTTGAGAGAAAATGAAAGGAGGAAAATGTCTCTAAATATGGAAAATATTATCTCAAAAACTAAATAATTGAATTCCAATTTACATAGAGAAATACTATCATATAGAAAAGCACTAAAATTATCCAGTGATTGATGGAAAAAGCAGAATATATTAAAATCAAAACAAATTATATAGTTGTATTGTGACTGTTCCTCAAGACAAATGAGTAGATACATGTTTTTGAGTTTTAATCAAGGAATTTTATTCTATTCTGCCTTACCTTCTTAGGCAATAATAAAGCTAAAGTGGGCAAGTAAATTTTGGATGCAAGGAATTATTTTTGAAATCATTTTAAAAATGATTATTTATTATGTATTATATATCAATGAAGATTACTTCTGAAACTTTTAGTAGGAGAGATCTTGTGAGTATGTGCATGTACTTGAAAGATTCCAAACTAAAGCCAGATAAATAGTTTTCTCTTTTTCTTGATTACTTTAGAAATAGGATTACTATCTGTACTGTATCTAGTGCAATTTGCAGTATCGCCATCCAAAAAATGTATTCATTCTTAAATTACTTTCTTTTCATCTCAAGGAAGAGCATATCCAATATTCTATGATAAGGTCTAGAGGGAAGTTTTACTTGTTTTCATTCATATAGTTGTTACTTTAAGAATTTTTAGAAATCTTTTAGATTTTTGTTAAATAATATATTCAATTTAGTCAAAATGTTCCATCACTAATGGAATTCTGGCAATTTGACCATATGGTTTTTAAAATACTGCAGAGTATTTGTAAAGTGTATTAAGGTTTCTGAATTAGAAAATACTAGCCTGTGGTGACTTTTAGGTTTTAGTTTTCTTTTAAAGGTGGTAATAATCTGAATTTATAAAATCCCTTGAATTTGTGTGTGAAGTTTACCTTAATTGTATTTTGTAATGGAATCACACAGTTTGCTCACTAAGTAAGAATCTCCAGTTTGAGAATTGTGATCCTTCTTTCTTTTTGAAAATCTATACTTAAAAAAAGGTACCAACTTGACACACACGATTGATGATACTAAACTCTTTATTAACCATTTTCAGTTTACTGACCAGTCCCTGTATCATTGCTGAACTGTGAACATTTTCCCCTTTGGATGGAGTTTTTCTCTTTTACTTCCATACCCTCTGCCTTCTTACTGTGCTGGAAGCCCTCAGGACCCCTCCACCCCATCTACTATTTATCAGTTGCCTCTACTTTGCTTTATGTATGTCTCATTCTGTTGGGAACAAACTAATCTTCAGACTTAAACTTCTTCTCAGACATTTCTTCTCTTTTTTATATTACCCCAAATATGACAACATCCCTGAGATTCTTTTCAGTGCAGACTGTATCAATTGCTTACAAAATCTTGGAACTGAGACTCAGCACACTCCGTGATCTCCACTGTTTTCCTCTCCTCTTTCTCAGTAACTTAAGGATTTGATTGAGTTTTCCTCAATGATTTTCTCTTGCCATTATATCTGGAGACAGTAGTCATGTTGATGAGCCTTGACTAACCTGGTATTTCATTTGTTTTCACTGCCTGAAACCTAGTGGCATTTGTCTCTATTCATTCTCAGCCAGTCCGAACTACCTGTCATTGAGATTACATTCTTTATCATTACTTGAAGGTATCATTTCCAAGATCTGTAACTCTGAACATACTTTCTGTGAACACTACATCTTACCCCATCCTCTTTTCCATTCTCTACTCCCCACTCCGCCCCCGTAATGGACTTCTTATTTATCTCCTCCCCCGAGTCCTTCTGTCCTTCTCATATGCCCTCTACAGCTTATTCATTCTGGTTCATCTGCTTAAATGTTCAGCATGTACTCCAGGGACAGCTATTTCAAAAGGGTACTTGCTGCCACTTTAGAATCCATTGTTTCTTTGATCTTTTACCATTTTTCTTTCATCCTTCCATAGCCCTTGTTATTCTTCTGTGTCTGTTTTCTCTTTTGTAATGGGCCAGAAAATTCAGTTGATGTAGGCTATGGAACCAAATGAGTGCTGGCTGGTGAACTACAACAAATTCTTGCAATTTTGATGGCAGTTGGATCATAGCCACTTTTCCCATCTCTAGTTGAATCATTCACTAATGTAGCTGGGATAAACCTCTCCAGAATTCAGGGCTTGCAGGATTTTTCCTTTCACGGCACACATAGAAACTATTGCAATGTGATTCTTTGCCTCCGAATGAGGCTGAAATATTTTCCTCCTTTAAATTAATGGACATTGTAAAGACTTAGTGAGATAATGTGTATAAACACATAGTTTTGCATCTATGAAGTCTTAGTCATCCCATGAGCACATCTCATGCTTTGCCACCTCCTCTGTGTCATTTGTGCTGATCTCTGACTATAGTATCCTTCCCCAGATTTCAAGACTTAAGTATTAGTCTCTTCTTTGTGACCTTTTCCCATTTGGCACTCAGCTTGTTTCTGCTGGCTTTGCTGAGTAGAATCTTTATCTCTGATAATCTGGTCTACAAGACTATGGTGCTGGCATCCTTGGTAGTAGTTAACCCAGTGATCTGTATCTAGTTAGGCAGAATACATTTTTGCTGAACCAAATTCAAATGAATGACAATCTCTGCAAATTTGGAAGCATGCTCTTGATAGCACAGGGTTGTAGGTGTATGCATTACTCATGGGGCTGTTTTGAATTTTTCTTACTGTATTTATACAGTTCATTATTATACTTCATTACAAAGAATAAAATCTTCACTGCATAAAATAAAATCATACAGTGTTACAAGAAACAGATACAAAGTGACACTGATGCCTCTCCTCTTCATTGGTAATATCTGTCTTTTATGCACTAAGTACCTTATGGCTTTAGTAGCATAAAATAGTCGTCTTGTAAAAGAGCTTAGTCACATCAGATAATCAAGCTCTTGCTATTAAGAAATATTTCTAAACAAGTCCTGGGGAAAAGGAAACAGATTGAGAGATCACTTTTATCATTACCTCTTTGGGAGAATAATTTTACTTAAACTAATCATATTTTCAAAATTGTCCTTGAAAGTCTAGAACCTTGAACTGGATGAAATGTCAAAACAATTTTAAAAACACTCTATACACATGACAGTGTTTGTATTTTGTGGGGAAATTTATGGAAATTGCACCTATTACTATAGTCACTTCAATCACGTGTTCTCTTCGCTTTTGATTATGACACATTGAACATGGAAAAGATTTCATGCATATGCCACAGTGATTCTCTACCTTTATTCTTTCCTCAACACATCTGAGTCATCTGACACATTTCCTTCAGTAAGAGTAGCTTTCTGAAGCAGTGATTTCTCATTGCTGTAGGAGAGAGCCAAAGGAGAATCAGAATTTTAGAGACCAGGAGAGAAATTGTTTGAAAAAGACCCCTCAGATTTATAAATACGTTCTCCAAGGAAATTATGTCCCTTTACACAAATTTTCAGTGGAAGACTATAAGTTATAAATTTGATCTCTTCCCAGGTAAATATATTTGAACTAATTTGACCCAGTAATTTTTAAAGAGTCAATTTTTTTTTCTTTAGCTTTTTAGATAACATCTGTTTCAAAACAGGTTTATCCAAGAGGTCTATGTTTACTTTCTTGATATTCTTAGGACAATGGCACTCTCAGAAATTTTGATTATTAATAGTTTAAATATATTAATTGGGAAGCTGTAATCATATGTCTTACTTCTTTAGGTTTGTTATGAGTACCTAACATATTAGGATCTTTTTTTTAACATATGTAGAAATGTAAGTTTTACAGATTTCTAGACGTCTATAAGGTTGCATGTCAAAATTGGAAGAAACTTGGCTGCCATGTAGTTCAGTTCTGATATCTTCTCTGTACCTTTGATAGATTTTCATCTAGGGTCATCTTGTACACATCTATGGATGGGATATTACCTATTTTAGAGCCCATTCTTGATCGGCAGTTCATGTTGGTAGAAAATCCTTCCCTAAATCCCTAAATTGACATCTGTCCAAATCAGACTAATCCCGATCGCTGTGAACAGCTGTTTAAATATCACGTCTCTTTAATTACATAAGATTTTTTAATTAAACCATCCTATAACGTAGTTCCCAGACCTCTTGTCATCCTGTCTTTTTCCTTTGAATATTTTGTCAATGTCCCAATTTTTAAAAAGAACTTCTTAGAAGTGAACCTAATAATTTAACACAGAGAATAGTGTGAGCATGATGTGAGCATGACTTTTTATATACTTCAAGCTTGACTTATTGTAGACAGCCAGATCAAGCACTAGCTCATTGAATTTGTGGTCAACCACATCTAGTTAATCAAGACTGCAAGAACCAATCCTTGTCTCAAAACCGTGGTCACTGGAAGTTAGTAGGCAGTGAAGTCATCTTGGGAGAATCAGTTCATTTTTGGGGCCTCAATTTCTATTTATTTTCCTCTAGAATCATAATTGTTGTATTTAATTATCATCAAAAGAAAAATACAAGATTAAAATATTTTATGAAGAATTTATGGATAACTGAGAAGATACTTTTGCCCCCCTCCCTCCCCTGCCATAGGCCATGGAGACTAGTTTGAGAAACATTAGATTAGGACAGTCTCCCTCAATGTGGGAAGAAATAATATTGAAATCTAAATTGGACTTTTTTTGTATGATGTGGTGTGACAATTCAAGACTTAATCCAATGTTTCTTAACTACAGTATACCTAAGAGTCTCCTAGAATGCTTAGTGAAATGCAGATTCCTAGGCCCCCAACGATTCTGACTCTGTAGTTCAGGGGTGGGGCCTCAGGTTCTTTATCTGTATCATCATATGGTTGGGCACGAAGTTTATAAATTAGAGAAAACTTCCAAATCATATTTACTCCATTAAACCTGATTTCCCTGGTTTGAACCATTTTAAAGTATAAGAAAGGAAGGGGAAGAAGCAGGTTCTACAGAAAGATTGGCAAGAAGGCACAGAGTTAGCCCGAGAAAATCGGGGTCCAATTAACAGAACCTGAAACATCTATCTCAGGCCAGGGCAGTTTGCTGATACATTAATATATTTTTTTTATTACGGTTGAAATAAATGTCATTATTGATATGCAAGGAAGTATACTTTTTGGTGAGAAAGATTACATTTTTATATTAATGATGTTAATCACAATTTATACAACATTAGCAGTTAGAGAAATTGTGTATAAAATATGAATTTAAATGATTCAATTAGAAATTTAAAACACATAATAAAGTGTTTTTTATTCTTTTGTAGAATTCAAAAGGTTCATGGTGCAGTGGGGAGAATACTGAGTCTAAAGAAGTTGTGGGTTCTGGTTTTGAGATTATTCTACCACAGTGGCCACTTCAACTGCAACATCTCAAAGTCCTCATCAGAAAAATGGTAGTTTGAGTAAATGATTTAAAGTCTTTCCAGTTCTAAAATATTGAGTTCTTATTCAGGTACATGATATAAGAGAGAAAAAGACTGAAACAGTAGGTTCATTAGTATTGTCTGTTCTCATTATTGGCTTCTGGATTATTATTTATGTTTCATGCATGAATGTACAACCAAAAGATTCCCATGTGAGAGAAGTAATTGATTAAAAAAAACTTTGTAACGTTCTTGGCAGAAAAATACCTAAAATTTGACAACAATAATGGCAATGATGATAGCAATAAATATATTGAAATATTTGTATCTTAGTAGAACATTTTAATATGAATTTACTTATTTGAATTACCTAAGTGGCTTTTTTACAATTTTTTAAAAATAAAAATAAACATTAAAAAATTTCTAGGAAATATAAGAAACAAGTATTTTAACTATCCATGCTCAATTAGTTATGGCAATTAAACATTTGATTTACTGCTAAATCAATATAACTGAATAGAAAGTCAAAACTGATGTTAATTTTAGAAAAAAACCTAATATCTAAGAAAAGTTGCATCATTCATTTAGTGAGAAAAAAGGAGGCTTGCTTATTAAATAATTGTCCATGGGACATTTGAATGCCTGTTAAAAGATACGCAAGCAGAGAAAATATTTGAAAGAAATATATCAAATACCATTATTGTATGTAGTGTTCTTGTAAGTTTATAAAGAAAATCTTTAAATATTAATTAGAAAAATTGACAAAAGAGATGAAGAAAGAGAATTCACATTTATAAGAAATACAAATTATCTTTATAAGGAATAAAAATGACATTGATTTACCATAATATTTTAAATCTCATTAGTAATCAAATAAATACCAATAACAAAAACAAAATAAAGTTATTTAACTAACAAAGTGGTAATGAGTACATTCCTTGTTTGTAAGAGTACCAAATGATGTTTACCTTTTATTTAATGTTACTCTATATTTTTAGTGTTTTTTGAAGGCATTACTTTATAATTGAAATCAACACAAAGCATAACTTAGCTTTAGGCATCCTGGAAGCCAGGACACTATGAAACACTTAGCAGTAATATAATAATCTGATAAATGAAGATATCTTTATTAATATATACAATTGTGTGTAAAGGGTGTGTATAAGGGTGTGTAACAACAGAATGAGCAATTGCCTTAGCAGTGGCTTTATTGGGAATATTTTTGGTTATTTCCAGATCTTTCCCTTTATTTTTTATTTATTTATTTATTTTCTAATGGAGGTACTGGGGATTGAACCCAGGACCTTGTGCCTACTAAGCATGCACTCTTACCACTGAGCTATACTTACCCCCCTAGATCTTTTCCTTTAATAATTCAAGGACTTAATACTAAAATGCAGTATAGTTGGAGTTTTGTGAGAGCAATATCAATTATCTGACAATATAATGCTAATTATCAATCAAACGGCGACTGGCCCATGCCTTTGACATGCCGACTAATTCAGCAGTACTTTTGACAAAGCTTGGCTAATGATTAGTTTAGGGGTAAATCTTCTGGTGAGTGGCTGGAATACAGATATTCAGATATTGAAGAAAGATCAATTTACTTGAGCAGAATGAGGGAGCTTTAATTCTGTTATGATTATGAGAAGGTTGACATATCTGTCTAGTCCTGCATTATGAATTTGTATTCAGCCATGCACAGATTTATTGCCTAATAATATGGTGAAAATTTACTTAATAAGAACTTTGAAATGATATACTGAATGTATGTTTGTGTGTGTATATTTGATTTATATATAAAACATTCAAAATTTATTAATTTTTACTTCAATGCTTACACTCCCAAAGGGTTTATTACCTATGCAAATATTTTATTAACATGATACCTCACATTTGAATATTTTGATATCTGTAGGTAGTTTAATATCTGATATTTTACCTGGATGTGTAGCACACCAACAATGCCAAAGTGGGAAAACTTAGGAAATTATATTACTGATTAGCATTCATTATAACATATTTGGACTTAAGATAAATTGTTTTAATCAATATTTTTAGAATGAATCAAAATATCTAATACACCTTCTGCAAAGTACAATTAATCATGAAAATAACAGCTTTTTTAGTTGAATTACTTAAACTGAAGCTTTTGAAGTATTTTTGTTTGAGTATTTACATTGCTTACTGTCAGTGGTAGAATACTTTGAATATATTTGTTAATCAAATAATCCTTTCCAGATATTTCAGATGCCTTTAATAAATATTTTAAAATATAAAAAAGGAGAACTATCTGATAGGAAGACTTTGAATATGATTTTTTTTTGAAGTTATGATTTTTTTCACAAAGATAAAACTTTGGAAAAAAGCTGAAAAATGGGAACATTTTCCAATTTGGAAAAAAAGTGAGGAAAATTACGATCAACATGACTTTCACTCTTTGTTCTTTATTAATTGCTCTGGTAAATTTGGTGTTCAGTACATTAACTAATAGACTCCAAAATACTACTGAGCCTATTGAAGGCCATTCTGGAACTCAGGTAAGGCACGTAACCACTTAAAGAATATACAGTTCATGACTTTATAATGTAGAAAATAAGAGAAATCTGGGGAATCACAAGTCATATTCAGATGACATGACATTTTGTAGTTCTAGTAGCAATAGATTTAGAGAGTGAATGTGAAAAAAGTCAAGAGGCATTATAGTGGCTTTGTTTAAATGAACTCACAGGAAGGGAGGGTATAGCTCAGTGGCAGAGTGCATGCTTAGCATGCATGAAGTGCCGGGTTTAATTCCCCAGTAACTTCACTAAAATGAATAAATAAATAAATAAATAAATAAATAAATAAATAAATAAATAAATAAATAAATAAATAAATAATCTCACAGTAAGTTTGGGGATTAACCTTATTAAAATGTGGTAACATGTTATTGTAACATTCCTTCTTTTTGCTGTTATTAATTCTATGAAGTTTTAAAAAGTGGCAGATTGAAAGCCAATGAATATGCCAGAGATTTGAGGGTTTCAAGAGCACATCAAGGATGCGATTCTGAGTCAGGGGCAATTTCAGGATCAGCTTCAGAGCTAGTGGTCCAGACGCATACTGGCTTAAGATGTGGTGTCTACAAGAGAAAACACTATTTTAATAGAAAGTAAATGGCATCTATGAAAGTGGCAGTAACTACTCAGGCTTTTCATCATTGCCTACATAATTTAGGTCAACCTTTTTATTATGCTATTTACTTACTTTATATAGGTGTTGTTAAACATACAAGAAATAAAAAATGAAATATAATGAAAGAAAAAATAAAAATGTGAAATATTGAAGAAAAGAAAGGAAGGGAAGAAGAAAGGGAGGATGATGTAGGGGAGCAGGGAAAGATCAGAGAGAAGGCAAGTGAGAGATTTGTTTTTGTTGTTTATCTCTGCCTCATTACCCGTGTGACGTCTGGTGAGACATTCAACATCACTAGCCCGCAGTTTCCTCAGCGTAACAAGAGAGGCCATACTACTTGACAATTTTTAAAGTGGCTTTCAGGCTTTTGATCCCAAGACAATGTCTGCCTCCTTTCCCATTCCATTTTTTGTGTGTTCTATAATTCAGCCAGATTCCACTACTTCCTAACAGTCTCTAAACCTCCCAAACTGTCTCCCTTTGTAGATTAGACTGCACAGTTTTCTCACGTTCCTTGTCCTTTGGAGATTCTACTTAATCTTCATCGTTGAGCTCACTCGTCATTCCCATTGCTTCCTTGATTCCTGATGCAGGAAAATTCTCCTCTGTCTGCATTGCTATAGCACTTCTTCGTTTATACTTCTCTTATAGCTCTTAATACATTTTATCATTTATTATTATTTGTGTAATAGTATATTTGAAGGCAGAGGTCAAATGAGTTTCATTCCTATATCTTTAATAACTACTGGTAGCCCTTGATTATATTAGATAATCAATAAATGAGTTGAATGGTATTGGATTCATTATAGCAGTTCTTTTGAGATATTTATTTCTGTTGTCTTATGGAAGTTATCCATACAGAAGACCTCTTTCTTGGAGATAGCATGGAGTGTTAGGGAAAATTACAGAATAAAATCTGGATTTGCACTCCATTTTTGAAATTCATTATTGTTTGCACCTGGATAAATTATTAACTTCCTGAGACCACATTATTCAGCTTTGATGATGAGTGCTACCTATCCCTCAGTTTTGTTTTATTTTTTAAAGAAAGGTGAAATAATGTATTTAATGTGACTGGCCAGAGAATATGCCCTCCAAATAGCAGTTTTCTTTTTATTACTCTTTTAGTAAATATGAGAAATTTTATTTTTCACAACTTATTTTGTTTTATGTTAGTTCACCCTTCCTATGGGTGGCACACTTGATATCCAGTAACACCTATTAAAGTATTAAAAAAAGCATTCACTAATATTCAAACTGATATCTAATATTTTATCTCAATAAATAGTTTTCTATAAATTATAGCCTGAAATAATATTTTTATTAATTTTAAATCACTTTATATATAAAACCAAATAGCCTTCTATTAGTCAACTGATAAAATATGGAAGACATGTTTCTTCTGGAAGGGACACAAAGGCTAAAATGGTATTTTGAAAAATATATACATAGAAACAGCATATGGGTATGCAAGTATAGCATATGGATCTCCATATGTTAAAACGCTTTCTTCAAGAAACATGGCTATAGTATTGATAATCAGTGTGGTATGATGCCCTGATTTAATTAAAGCTTAGAGTCCTTCATTTAGCAGTAGTAAAAACCTTACTCACATTTCAAGAATGACTTACCCTTCAAGTAGTGGTTTTTAAGCCTGGCCAATTATTAGAATCACCTGGGGAACTTTAAAAAATTCTAATGCCTGAAGGCTTACCCAAAGACATTATTATTTAATTAATTTGGGTTTGCAGTACAGACATGAGTTTTTGATTTTTTTAAAGTTCTCTAATGTATAGCCAGGATTGAGAACTACTGCTCTCAAAGTATCAAATAAGACGCTGCTTTTTAAGTTCCTCCAAAGTGCTTTACTCTATGATTTTTTTCCCTAAAATTGTGGCAATGATAGTATGAAAGATATGTTTGCTCAACACCTAAGTTGAGTCAGTTCTAAGTATCAAAAATTGAAGCGCCTTCAAGCAAAAACTAAATAATGCAAACTGTTTTTTTATTGGAAAGCAAGTTAGGATTCCATTTCAGTGTGCTTCTTTATTGCTTTCCCATTTCTGAAAAACGGTGTTACAGTCCTATAGTAAACGAAAATGGGCGGAAGACGGGTGGTGAAACATTGAGAATACTGAGTGTGATCTGTAGAAATACCTCACCACTTAATAGTCTCAGCTTCAACAAAGGATCAAACTTTAAACCATATGATTAACGGTAATAAAAAAAAATCAGTTTTATTTTTGTAATAAGTTTGCATCTTTCAGTTACTATAAAAATGCAATTTTTTTGCTAACATAATAGTGCTAACAAAATTTGCTGTTTAAGGTATTGGTTGTGAAATGATGTACTGACTTTCTACATATTAAAGTTTCAAAATGGATTTCCCTCTCTACATTTCAGTGACCTCCAATAGATAATGTTATTATTCACCTGTAACCTGCTATTAAGATCACAATAAGAAATAGCAGGCTTTAGATTTTTTTCATCCTTTTTTTGTTTGTTTGTTTTTATTCCCTTCCCAGTAATTTCTTTTTTATTCATCTTCAGATTTATTCATCCCTGGCAATTTCAAGCTAGAAGAAACAAATTAAGAAAAAAAATTAATTGACTTTATTTGCTTTAATGCTGCCAACCCATATTATCTGCTTTCTTAAATGAGTCTGGAATTGCCAGCTTTGAGGGTATTACACTACATTTTGGGTTGCTGCCAGCATATCCTGAGCAAATATATTTAAATCAAAGCTAAGCTGCTTAAATATTCATGTTATGCTTTTATTATGGTTTAGAGAAATGTGAAACCATTTAAGATTTGCAAACCTGTTACATGGCCAAAAAATGTATTTGAACTGTCAGAAATAACGCTTTAAACTGATAATGTTAACCTAGTTTAATTAGGAAAGGTTTCCACAGTCTTATTAGTTGTGATACATTCAAAATGTCTAATTTGTTTGTGATTTTCCAGCCACTAGAGCAATACAAATGTAATCTTTTTCATCTGAAATATATATTGGGAATGTCCCCCAGAAGGTTATGTTATTAAATACATAGACCCTTCCAGTCCATGTGCTCTATGTCTATACCTTGATTTTATAAGCACCCATTTAGCACATGTATGTTAAATTTTATTTTATTAATTTTCCCCTCACTTCATTATGTTCCTTCAAAAATGTACAGTTTAAAAAATTTCTATAAAACATCAACTTACTTCCCATTAACAGGCTTTGAGGATTCCCAGTTGTTTCAACAAAGCATATAAAAAGGAAAATTATCAAGAAACGCTAAACACCAAATAATCGTTACCTGAAACAATAAAGGAAGCAAAGGAGGAGAAGTTGAACTCACACCTTTGTATGAGGGGCAAGATCAGTTATCCCTACTGCAGACTGAAGGAAGCAGGCCTGTTGCACTGCTGCCTCCCCCGGCACCACACCCTTTCTCCTCCTCCTCGGTCTTCTTAGATTGGTAGCATTACCAACTGCAGATTTAAAGCATCTAATTTTATATAAAACAAGTTTTTTGCTTTGACTTTCCTTCAAGACAGAGAAACTCTACAGACTTTTAAAATTCCAGAAGACCAAAAGCTATTTGTTTATAATCATCGATTTTAATGACAGTAGAATGATCTATGATTTATAGATGAAACATTTTGAAAGCATTCTGAGAGATCCAATATAAATTTGTGAGATTTTAGTGAGGGTTGCCGGTGTCAAACCTCTAGCCCTCACATAAGTATGGCCAAGCACACTGGCCCTTCGCAGCAGGGGAGGGCCTTGAAAGCTAGTGCAGCTGTCCAGACAAGCCACTGGTGCTGTGCTATGCCTTCTGTTTAAAAGTTTGCATTTCAACATAAGAGACTAATCAGTTACAGCAGTAGGCACGGCCATGAAACTGCTTAGCATAAGGTGCCCTATACAGAGCTCTTTTTAGAATTTCTAAAACCAAACCCTTGGAGGGTGCAATTCAACCATTAGCTTTTATTGAATTCTGCTCTATGTATTGTAGTGTTAGAGAAGTTTCAATACCTTTTTCTGTGGTGAAACCACAGATCTTTTTTTGCTTCCATAAGGCATAAGCCTACTGGGGCAGAGCTTGAGATGATTTCAGGAGCATCAGCATTGGTGCTCTGCAAAGAGGAGGAATTTAATTTTTTTTTTAATCTAGGTATGGTTGATATACAGCTAAACCTTATATAATATTTGTACAATATAGTGATTCACAATTTTTAAAGGTTATATTCCATTTATACTTATTGTAAAATGTTGGCTATATTCCTTGTATTGTACTGTATATCTTTGTAGCTTATTTATTTTACACATAGTAGTTTGTACCTCTTCATCCCCTACCCCTCTCCTGCCCCTCCCCACTTCCCTCTTCCTACTGGTAACCGCTAGTTTGTTCTTTATATCTGTGAGTCTGTTTCTTTTCTGTTGCATTCACTAGTTTTATTTTTTAGATTCCACATATAAGTGATATTCATACAACATTTGTCTTTCTATGTCTGACTTATTTCATTTAGCATAATATCCTCCAAGTCCATTCATGTCATCGTAAATGGCAAAATTTCATTACTTTTATGGTTGTGTAGTATTCCATCATACACACACACACACACACACACACACACACACTATACCTTTTTTATCCATCTGTTGAGGGACACTTAGGTTGCTTCCATATCTTGGCTATTGTCAATAATACTGCTATTATTATCGAGGTCCATGTATCTTTTGAATTAGTTTTTGTGGATAGATATCCAGGAATGGAATTGCTGGGTCTTATGGTAGTTCTACTTTTAGTTTTTTTGAGAAACCTCCATATTGTTTTCCATATTTACATTCCCACCAACAGTGTATGAGGATTCCCTTTTTTCCCACGTCCTAGCCAACACTTATTATTTGTGGCCTTTTTCCTGATAGCCAAGGAGGAATTCAATCTTATTGGTATAAATTTGGTGGGTTCTCAAGATTTTTAGACATTGATCTTGAATAATTCTTTATTTGACAAGAGCTATATTTCATTGAAATTCAGTGTTAGCTCTACCTTAGAATTTGCAATCAGACCAAGGATGCACAATCATCAGAACTACTTTCAATCTTTACATTAGAAAGTGTGTTTTTAAGGTATGAACTTGAATGCCATTTGTGAAAGAGACTGAACAATCTCTCTGCACTTAAAATAATATGGTGACATTACTAAGTCAGAATAAAAATACTCTATTATATAGTATTTTGGGTAGAATGTAATGATCACCTTAAGTTAACCTAAAGAAAATTTTATTTTCAATAATATACTGATAATTTAGTATACTCTTCTAATTAAACATATTTATTATAGAAATTAAATAATGGTACCACAGAAAGTTTGGAAAATAGAAAGAAAAAAACCCTCATCTATAACTTTACCCTCTAACATAAATATTAAAAGTTTGGCTTATTTTCTTCCAATTTTTTCATGTATTTATTTTTTCATGAACAATTTTGTATTTGACTTTTTCACATAAGATTAAACTATACACATTTTTCCATGTTGCTGCAAGCTCTTTATAACCATTAAGTTTTTGTTTTGGTTTTTATTTCTTAGGTTAAAAATATTGTAATTTTTTTTTAAGTTGTGGTCAGTTCCAGCTGATCAGAAGTCCAGGATTCACTCCAAGGTTAAGATTTAGCTCTAACTGTGGAACCTCTTCCTTACAAAAAAAGGAGGAAGGAAGCTGACAGTAAAACTGACAGAAAAGCTAATACATAGTATTATCTTGGTGGGCAGCCCAAGATATAGGTCAGTCCATCAGTGAGCAGGTACTAGTGATAATTGGCATTGGTATTTTAATATTAAAAATATTTCTCCAAATTGAAGTTATTGGATTCATTGGATATTCAGGGAACTCTGAGTAATTAGATGGCTTGTTTTATGCTTAGTTATACTCTCTTAGACTTGCCTTCAATTTAAACTGTGGAGATTGTTTTGTTACAAACACTTCAAATTATACTGAGGACCCTGAAATTTCTTCAAACATACCTGAGCACAAAGTTTCAAATGCAGTACATGTATTATTTTTAATCATATTTCTTTAATGTTTACTTTTTTCATATAATTCTGAATTTCAACTGCTGTTTGAGATAATTTCATAAGACCACTTATTTTATAAGAATCATCAATACTCTATTTACTGGATTTAGGCATAATAGGCATAAAACTATTATTCTGGGGAGTTGTGTATGGGGTGCAGGGGATTGGTGGGGTTGTGACAGGTTTAGGTATAGAAAGGGGGCAGAGACTTTTTCTAGCAAAGTGGATTCATTTGCTTGTTTTTGCTGCATGTATTTTATATGTCTGAAAAAGAAGAAGAAGAAATACCCAAAGGGTAGATAATGTGTTTAGAAATGTTGGTTGTATCTAGTTTCAGTGGTTTTAGTCATATGTTGTATTTTGTAGGTTGAGCCCCCTTTATCCAAACAAAATTTCATAATTCAAGTTAGTGCTTATGGCATGACTGGAATAGGGCAAGGGTAAAAATTCTTGGGAGACTGAGGCTGGGAGTGGAAAATCATTGTTTTAAACTTTTTTTCTAATTGCCCCAATTCTCTGCTGAATTGTTCCTATCTCCCTGCTTCTAGCATGCCATGGGCCAGTCTACATTATTATAACAGTGGTACAGGTGCCATCATTAAAAAATTACACCTAGATTAGATTCATACTCTGCAAGTTAATTTAAATGAAATTTGGACATTTTGTGGAATCCTTATTAATTGAGGGCTCAGTAATTTTTCTGAATTCTTCTTTAGTGGCCCATCTACCTGGATAATACAGTTTGATAATGGTTTGATTTGTAAATCTTCATGTAAACCTACATTAATCTTGGGGTCCTATTTAAATATATGAAGGGTTTAGTAGGGTAGAGAAGAATGCTCTTTATGACTTGATAGGGTAATTTGTTTTATTGATGTGTGTGAACTAGTTGCACTAGAGTACTTCTGATGGTGGATATCATCAGAATCAGAATTACAGCTCCATAAGCACAGGGTCTGCTCAATATAGAACTGATTTTAATAACAAGTAGTTTACCTGAATTGAGAAGTGAAAACTTGAAAGGCTGGGGTGCAAGAAGACTGGAACTTATATGTTGTTTTTGTTTCTAGGAAGCAGATATAAGAGTTTAGGGAGATCATGTCATGCTTTTGAGTTTCTGTAAGTGGAGTTTGACTAGACTGTCTTGAAAATCCATTCCAGATCTGAAATAATCTTTAAATGTAGTCTGGCCCGAGTATCTGAAATTTCAAATACTGCAATAATTTCTATGGATTAAGGTACTATCTACTCCACTATCTCCGTGGAGGCTTATATTAACATATAATATATTACTATGAAAGTAATCCATTATCCTAATAGGACCTACTAACACACTAGCTCAGTTTATCAGATGAGCTGGCTGCCATTCATCGGAGATGTCTCAAAGGGGTATTGTTGTGGGTCCTGACACAGAACACTCAAGAAACACTCTCATTATTTGAAAGAGGACATTAATTTGGCATGTTTGATTCATGAACTTGATCTGGAATATATGATACGTCCAATATAGGGTAGGTCTTGGGGGTTCCAGATACCTTTAGGTTGTTAGGCACTGGCAGGAATAGGAGCAGATTTTTAAAAAGGAAAAGAGGGATGCTTAAAGGGACATGAGTGTTTGAGAGGACAAGAAAGGAAAACCTTGTTAACATCATAACTTTTGATTGTATATGGCTTGAATTGATAGGAAAGAATATTATGAATGCCTAGGACCCAGAAATGCTTTACTAGAATCCAGAATTAGTGAAATATTTTCAAGTTGAGATGGACTGTTTCCCTTGGAAAAATTTATACTCAAACTTGCTTAGGCTAAATATTATTTGTCCAGGAAGCTACTCGAATAGTGGGGCTGTGTGGGGAGGCTCAGGATCCTCCAGTTAGAATTGTTTAGAAAATCATATTCCAAAAAGCAGAGTACTTAAGTTTAGTCAAATAACCAGTAATATTCTGAAATAATCATTGTCTGTTTCCACTGTGCCTAGAACACTATTTGACACATAGTAAATGTTTAGAAATTTTGTTGAAAGATTGCAAATAATCTAACTTCAGTTGTGTATTTGGTACGTGCATGTGTGCATTTGTGTGTGAATACAGCCTTAATTCAGAAAAAAATATATATATAAAGAGAGAGATTAGAGACAAATATAAGCTATTTACTATAGTTCTTATTTCATAAATCTTTGGTTCTTGCATTATTGAGTAAGACTTTTTATTTTGTTATGTCTTTTAAAAATCGAAGGCTTAAAAGCTTTAATCTTTTCAGATTTTTTAATCAAGCAAGAAAAATATGAATTTCATAGATAAAAATATACCAAAATAAACAATGCTAAAGAACAAACCCAGAGTTTCGATGATTATATCTGGATTATTTGGGGGATACACAAAACAGAGTGAAGTTAATCACCTAACTGAAGCAAGCTATGATAACAATGTAACATTTGATTTAGTTGAATTATTGGACTAACTGATAAAAACTTCTAAAGGGAACACTGGTGTTTAGTATATGTAGGTATGCTTAGGTGAAGCTAAGCATGAGTGAGTAAAACGACATGCCTATTAAGCTGCAAATATGTAACTGCCAGTAATCAAGCCATTGCATAAAAATTTATGAGCAAATTCTGAGTGTATGTCTGGTTTTCTCTTGTGTACATAATTTTAATATTAGCATCATTATTATCAGCTAGGTAATTGTAACAGGGTATGGGAAACTTGGTAAGGCCTAAACATATGTTACTCAGTTTGTACATCTTGAAGTCAGTTATTGATTACAAACAAGTCTTGATATCTTTAATGTGCATTTAATAGAAAATTTGCTTTGGGAATTCTGGCAGGATGGTATCAAATATAAATTAACAGTATGGCACTTAGCACCCTGAGACTTTGAGATATATATATATATATATATACACACACACACACACACACGCACACACACACATACACACACACACACACACACACAGATTTAAATACATGTATTTAAATCTGTATGTAATCTTTATTAGCTAAGATAGTCTACCCATATTTTACTCTTATGGGATATTTAATTTTTTTCATAGCCAATCTTATCTTAATTAACATTTTGCCTCTCTGCTTCTAGAAATAAATGTCCATTTTGGTCTCTCAACAGTCTTTGGTCTCTGAATGTAGCCAAAGTATAGTCAGAGTTACTTGCTAAATGCTCCATGGATTCCTTCATCCCTTTTATTAAATAAGGAGTTCCAACTACATTAACATTTAAAGTTTTAGTGCTTCACAAAAGGTCATTTCTTTGAATGTGTTTTCCTATATGACAGGATGACCTATTAAAAATTATAATTAGCCTTGCTTGATTAAACAGCAGCTCCTGGGATGTCACAGAATCCTGTGGCTACTACTCTGAATGAAAGAAAAGGTGAAGAGCATCCAATGTAAGAGCAAAATGTTTTATAGTAAGTTTAAAACCAGGAAACCTTTCTATAATGCCTTTATTTAAATGATGAAAATCATAGTTAGATGATGAAAATAATTTATTTTGAAAGGCAAAAGGCTAAAGCACTTAAATCATCATTTTTTAAGACTCCCTTATGAAAAATAAGTATTCCGTAAAAACACTTTGTATATTTTGAAAACATTAAAATATAGATTTCTGTTATTTGAGTTAGATAGGATTATTATTGAAATGATATACCAGATTAGTTTATTTTTGTTCTATATTCTATAATTTTTTTCCCTTCTGGGAGGAGATAAGATTTTTCTGGAAATTAAAAAAATATTATTCCTGTGGTTACCAGAGGGGAAAGGGGAGAGGGATAGATTAGGAGTTTGGGATTAACAGATACATATTATTATATATAAAATAGATAAACAAGGACCTACTGTATAGCACCAGGAACTATATTCAGTTTCTTGTAATGAGCTATAATGGAAAAGAAACTGAAAAAAAAATATATGTATGTGTATATATATCACTTTGCTATACACCTGAAACTAACATTGTAAATTGATTACACAGTGAAAATAAGAATTTAAAAAAAGGAAAAAATATTGTTCATATTTTTATTATGCAACAGACTTATCCCATCATGACTTGTTTGTGAAAAGATGTAAACCAATCTCTTTTTGACCAAGTTGGTTAGATACTTCCTTGATAGGGATATTTTTTACATTTTATTACACATAGAAAATGATCAGATTATCTACAGCCGAGAGGGGTAAATGGAAGGATGAGGATGCTGGCAGATGGAGGTTGCTGGCCCAGGGGTTGGGCTGCCCCCGCCTCCTGCAGGGCATCCCCCAACCTGTGTACCAGTTGAGAGGCTCGGATGCAGTTGGCACTCACTGAGCACTGACCGGGCTGGGGTTCTAGGCACTGTGGGTGCAGAGCTCCATCAGGGTCAGGCCCTTCTCCGTATCCTCTGCCTGCCACAGAGGTGTTCAGTTGGTGAAACCTGGCCCACCTCTGCTCAGTAGCTGGGCTGAGCCTGGTGGCGGCAGCTTTTAACCAAAACGTAGGGGAGCCTTTGCCAATTCCATATGATCTCCTCGTAAAAAGCCTCATTTTTCTGCAAAGAATATGACCATGAAAAATTTATTTTAAAACATAGAACTTTGCATTCCAGGAAGCCAAAGATTTCTTGATTTAAAATTAATTTTTAATCCAAGAGAATATGGTTGATATTGGTTAAAAAAATTATACTGAATCTATTTTGTTAATACATACCTCAATTTTTTATTTTAATATTTTCAGAAAGTACAAAAGTACAAAGCATCAAAATTTTCATTTTTTTTTCAAAGTTGGAGTCTTAATAATAGGAGCAATAAAACCTTCCTGGTCCGCCACCTTCTGCTTCTGTGCTATTCTCGGGCAGGAGCTAAGGCACCCATCACACCTTCTTAGCAGGAATGTATTTTTCTTGACCAGAGCAGGAACTGTCAGCTCACATGTAATGAAAACTATCCGTGCATGATTTTTAGCTCAATTTGGCAGACTCCAAGGGTCCTTTGAAAGGCAGCTGACATTTCTGATGATTACCTAAATTGAATTGAACCTGTAAATGTTGTCATTTTAAAGCATGTGAGACTAGGTCCAAAGAGGAAAAAGTAATAGCCATATATTATAGTTTCTGTTGACGTGGAAGAAACCATTTAGTCTTCCGTTCAGAAGGCACAAATACATTTGCTATGCATCTAAAGAAAATCCATTATGGTAAATTCTTACTGAAATAACTTTCCCAATCTTAGTAGTATATTCACATTATAGTTCTATTCATAGACATAAAGAGGCTCAACACTTTTGAAGAGGCATAGCTTTTTTGGACATAGTAGTGACGATTATTGTTACAAGTGGATCTTAACTATGCAAAAATGAAATTTTATAGGAAACTTCAGATTAATAGTTTTTCAACTATATTGGACCATTCATGGTGGCCAATGAGTAGGCCCCCCAAATAGAGGCTCACTCCCTGCAGGATGTTCTCGATGTGTGCCTTCAGGGGGTCTTCTCCTTTGGACCATGGAAGTTGTACATTGCTTGCTCTTATCCTCAGTTGTGTCCTCCGAATTCTGCTGCTACTTCTTCTCCTGTCACTTCCTTCTCTGTCTCCCAGTTTTTAAAATGTGCTGTGGCAATTGTAAAGCCATAGTTGAAATATCACCTCCTCTGTGAAGCCTTTTCTAGCTTCTCTCCAGCTTTACGTCCCTAAAACAGAATGCCACTGTGCTGTCCCTGGGGCCACTTAGGTCTGTTTATACATGGATACATGATCAAAGGAGAAAAGCCATTCCTCCAGAGTAACCATTTTATAGACCTAAGAGCCAATATAGAACATTTTGATGAAATTAATGTTGAGAATATGTATTATTTCTAACTAGAAGTTTGTTTCTTCTTGAGTAGAAGAATAGATTCTAAAATAAACTTATATTAGTAATGTAACACCAGTTTAAAATCTAATTTGTGGCAACAAGCATTCTTAACACTGACAGGAACTGTTGCAAATAAACTAGAATAGTCCTTTGCAGTTTGGATTACTTTTTTAATGTAGTAAGAATGATAACAGCACATTAACACTTTGGCCCCTTCCATCTATATGGAGAGGTATTTACAATCCCATCCTGGAAAAATTAGCATTTAATCTTTGAACAGCAGGAAGTTATCTCCATGTAGAGAATCTTCAATTTTCACTGTGCAATTCCTTCATTTTCTCTGGAAGGACACCTGGAAGAATTAAACATGGGTTCTCTAAAATCAAATTTTGTGTCCTTAGGAGCCTGAGGGAAAGCGAAAGGACATTTCTGATGAGTCACTTTTTGTTTGTTTGTTTTGATGAAAAGTCATCTGTCTTTTTTTATTTTGCTTTTACAACAAATTGACTCCTTGTAATGAAGTTTATGTAGGTAGTCATTTTATGATGAGAGTTAGAGGTGACATAACTATTTTTAACAGCAGCACTTTTAGTGCCAGTGCCTGTGCGCCCAGTGTCAGGTGCGGGGTCAGTATCCTAGACGCCTAACAGGATGGTGCGATGTGGAGCCGTAACAGGATAACACAATGGGGAGATGAAGTGATAGCTCTTTTAATTATTCTATAATTGAGGCAGAAGAGTTAGCTAGTTTCCTGGTTCCTCCGTCCTGGAGATGAAGTCATGTGGACACATACATGTTGTCTGTGGTTGCTTTTATTAGTTTTCTGTTGCTGACATAACACATTTGTTACCTTACAATTCTATAGGTCAGAAGTCTGCATTGGGTCTCACCAGACAAAAATTAAGGTGTCAACACGGCTGAATTTCTTTCCAAGGCTCTAGGGAAGAATCCTTTTCCCGCTCATCCTGGTTGTCGGCAGCACCCTGTCCCTTGTTGCGGGAATGGTAGCCGCTTCCTTGCTGGCTGTCAGCTGATGGCTGTTCCCAGGTTCTAGGTGCCTTGTCTCATGGCCTCCTTCCGCCATCTTCAAAGCCAGTAATGGCTGATCAAGTCCTCACATGGCATTTTTCTGACGCAGTAATGAAAAGCTGTTCACTTTTAAGGATCTGTGTCATTAGAATGGACCCACCAGGATGATTCATGATAATTTACACATTTTCTGGTCCACATTCTTAATCACGTCTCCAAGGTCCCTTTTGCCACATAACATAACAAATTTACAGGTTCCCAGGGTTAAGACATGGGCATCTTTGGGAGGCTGTTTTTCTACCTACCACCATGCTGATGAAAATGATCTTAATAGTTCTCAGTTGCCAAAAACCATTTAGCATTAGAGATTACCAGGAGAACACCAGTTCAGGTTACATTGGACTAAAGAAAAGGACTGAGTAAAAACTTAGTTTTGTAAGTTCTAAAGCCCAAGTTTTCTGACTTCTAATACTTTTTCTACAGAATCAACATATTAGAGTGTTATATTCCCTGACATTCTTAGCTATTCTCAAGGCACATAAGGCTGAAAATTGCTTAACAAGTCTGTCTGGGTTTGAATCTCAGTTCTGATTTACTAGCTGTGTGATCATGGCAAGTCATGTAACCTTTCTGTGCCTAACTTCGCTTAGATAAAGTAGGGATACTAATAGTATCTATTTGGGGATGTTAAATGTATATGAATATATTGTTCAGTTAGAATTATTAGTGCCTAACATTGTATAGGAGTTATAATTATTGTAGAACCATATGTTGTTACTAAGTAGCCCCAAAGCCCTTCATTTAATGTCTTTTTTTTTTTTTTTGTATTGTATTATAACAATGTGCTCCATCTGAAACTGGATCCTTTTTTTTTTTTTTTTTTATTGATGGCTGGTTGGAGAGAAACATGAGAAATTGTTGTTTTAAAGTTGACAGCATATTTTCTGTTTCTCAGGAGAAGGTTTAATTCACCTAAGAGGGCAGAGTGTCCCTTTGTTTTTAGGAAAAAAAATGCCACTGGGATTTTTCTTTTGGCAAAAGTGAAGTCAAGTGCTGTTCTAAAATAGAGATCTTCAAGATACTGAGCAACAAAATTTCTCTGCTTTCCAGTATAATTTTTTTAAGTTGTAGATACACATGCATATTAGAAATTATACTTCCTGTTAGGAAATGAAAAGTTTGTCTCTTCTGGGACTTTGGATGAATAGGAAGGCAGAATTTGGGAGAAGAAAGCCATGATGAGGGGCTTGGATGGGGACAGGATGGGCTTTGGGGCTGGATAGCCAGTCTGTGCATCCCCATGGCAGGCTGGGACAGAGGAGATGGCCTGAGGCTTAGCCTGTAGATCTGGGGGACAGTCTGTCTGTAGCACAGCTTTAATCTTTATGATTTGAAATTTCCCAAAGCCTACGGAAACATCTCATTTCACACTCTGATCTGCTTTCTATCTGTGCTCTGGGGAGTTAAAGTCAGGCCCATGCCAGCGTTTTTTTAAGGAATTTGTAAAGAGGAAGTTAGTTGGTGTAGCCCAAGTGAAAGCAGAACGGAGAAACAAGAGGTGGTGTGCAGAAGAGTGGGCCAGGGGATTGGACTGGGCTTCTGCCCAAGGGAAGGTTAACATTCTGCGCCGGTTTACCAGCCATGCAAACATCCCACAGAGGTTCCCACAACTGTTGGGAGCATGGTTAGTGAAAGGTGGGGATGGGCTGGGAGGACGGCTGAGTAGGTCTTGCAGGGAAGAAGACTTCTAGCAACTTAAGCAACACAGGAGTTACCTAAGGAAAGGACTCTTTTATATAAACAAGAGTTTATAATGTTGAAGATTATTGTGTTAAAAAAGCAAATACCTTCCTTTTTATTGATCCATTAAAATACCATAGATCAGCAGCTAAATATTTTAAACATTTCAGACATTTATCACTCTGATAAATTATCTATCAAAATATTTTGTCTGAAATTTGAATGAAGTACAGCAATATGACAAATCTTTTCAAAGACTATTCTGTTAAAATAATCTAATGATTTAAATAATCCCTTTTATAGGCAGTATGTTAGAGACAAAATCTCCAGTCTGTAAGTAGCCACAAAAAATGTATGAATTGAAAAAAAAAAGAAATTATAATCTATTTCTAAATATCTTTGGGTAGCATTTGTTCATCACGATAAGTGCCTTCTTATGATCGTGATGGTTACTACTATTCCTTTAAAGATATTTGTGATGAAAAAAAGTCATTTTGTTTTCCTAATTAAGAATTATGGATTGTCTTGACACCAGACATGATGTTTGGAATGGAGCTGAAGCATATGAATTGTATTTCATGTTCTATATTGCTTGTCATTACATCAAACTAGAAAGCTCAGCTTCCACTGGGAATATACTACCTGGTCTTCTGGAGGAGTCCTTAAAGTCATTTTGGAGAGAACAGTTTGAAATGCCTTATCTCTTTCTCAGGTGCTTCACGTGCACCTGAGGTCAGAAGGTACTTTTCTTCCAGGCGTCTCCAGGAATTGGCCTCTATCCAAGAACTACTCCAGGGTTCTAACCTCCACCATACAGACAGAGTCAGGGCAGGGGCACAAGGCAGAGACATTCCAACACGTATAAACAACAGCATTTCCTAAGGTTGGGTCTGAGGAGCACTAGTCGTACTGAATATGGTTGTTTTATCCAAAAATGACTTCACTTGGAATAATGGATTAGATTATATTATAGACTTCCTTACTGCAAGAACCCTCAGCTCCTTCGATGCGTTTATGTCTACAGTAAGTCTCTAAGAGAAGGTAAATGTGAGGCATATAGTATTTCCCCAAATTAGTTGATTATGTTACCCCCTCTTTTTTTGTGGCATATTTTCCTTATTACTGGAAACCCACCAGGTGGAGTGTCTGTGGATGAGGTTAGCAAAGGAGCACACAGGCAACCGAGCACCAGCTTAGGTTTGGAGTCTGGCAATGAAGACAATAGGCAGCAAGCAGGCTGTCAGGAAGATGAGATATCCCACAAACAGCAGATCAGCCTGAAGTTAAGGTCAGTGACCTTAGCAATGACAGAGTTTGGAAGGGATGTACAGCAGAGGAATAGATGCATGAAGTAGAATGAAAAATACAGGATTAATGAAGCAATTTACTACTTCAGATTTCAGACTTTTAACTTTTTTTGGTTTTCCTTGGGCAGGAGCCAATCTCAGTGGACCAGATATAATCCCATGCCTATGGTTAAAGGCAACTGAGTTGAACTGTCTTATAATTTTTGCCACACTTTTTATTAAAACAACAACAACTTTGTGGTGAATTCTTCAAGGTAGAACAACATAGGCCTTTAAAGGGCTTATACCTGGCAGAGCTGGAGTAAGTAGGGGTATTAGATCAGTAGTTTTTTGTAAGCCAGTTTTGATAACAGGACTCCTAAATTCTTTCCCCACTCTTTTATTACCTGCAGCAGTTTAATAGAACTGAAATGCAGTATGGCCAAGGAGATGACATCTGAGAGCAATGGATCTTGACTCTCCTTGGAGAACTTATTATAAAATCATATTCTCAGACCCCCGATCTAGAAAGTCTGACCTCGTAGGTCTGCAGTGAGGTCTGCAGTGGGGCCCCGGGCCCTCCATTTTTGATGAGCTGCCTGTACGAGTCTCAGGTTGGAGGCCCAGGGACCACTCTGAGGAAACTGTCCCAAAACCTCTGTGATAGTAAAAATATCTCTCCTCTAGCTGGGGAATATCAAGCAGGATACTTGTGTTATTTAAATCAAAGGAATTCAGATGTACTAAGATTCCAGTCAGGTCAAGTATTTAGCAGCATTTCTCAGGAAAAAAAAAATTACGCTTAATTTGGAGAATACGATTAGATTAATTTAAGTCTCATGAAGGTTGAGTGCTGTTTTGACTAGAGGGAGGCAGTGTCTAAAAGCATGAGGTAAGATCATCTTCCCAAATGAGCTCAAAACAAGAACAACAAGAACAACAATAAATCAAAGACAGGTTTATTTAAATCTTGGCCTCCAGTCAATGTTGTTGTCATTGACACCCTCAGCTGTTATGGTTCACACGTATTCAGTTGTTTCCAAAATATTTGCTTCTGTCATTGCCAGTGTTCTTAATTTGTCGGATTATGTCTTTCTGGGTCTTGGTTTCATCACCTTGAAACTCTTCAAACTCTGAAACTTCTAATTTGTTTGAAGAATAATTTCTATTCATTGAAATTAAGCTGACCTATTATTAAATTTATTCTATTTACCTCAAGGAAGCACAGTTGTACTTTATAAATGTATAGGACTGAATACAGTATTCATTAGTAGGCTTCTGTTTTATTAATTTTATATGAAAATAAAAACAGCTAATATGCAATTTGTGCCTTTTTAAATAACTTGATTAATATCAGGATGCTACTATTGCTCGTACCATTTCAGTGAGTTGAACAGCAGTAAAAATGACCAGAGCTCAATAGGAAGTTCTATCTGCTGGAGCTTGTAGCGAACATTTACTTCACTGCTAGTAGTCAGTTGCTCTGTAAATAAAACCATTTAGAGTTAGTGAAAACATCTTTGTCGGTTACTTTGAAATACTAATATTTAAAAAATAAAATCTGCCTCAGTAACTCAACTTGTCATGACACATATACCATCTTTCATTCATTCATTTTCCAAGAAGTAAACAACTCAAGATGTCAACCTATATGGAGAGCAAAGGAGGTATCAACTATTTGAGGCAACTACAAAAGCTTGGGTGTACTTTGAGAGAGTGAATGGGCTTTCAAGATGTTTATTAGCAAGAAACCCTTGCAGATGATGAAGGTGGAAGTCTAGAAATGTTTGTTTTTGGCTATTTGCTGTTGACTATGAAATTAAAAACATTTACTTCTTGACTGATCAGAATTTAAAGGATGGATGAAATTTAAAAATGTTCATTTGTTGCTTTCAAATAACTTGTAGAAAATAATTTCTTTTGAGATTTGATTTAAGCACCTGCTAGTATTTATAAATACTAGTTGTGTCAGATGACACAAGAAAATGAAATGTCTTTTCATTCATTTCTGATTTGGCAAGTTGCATATCACAAGATGTATTTTATACCCTTTTCCAGCAACAGAAATATGCTTTTAATGTATAATTTAAAGCCATTTTTCTATTGTACAACTTTAAACAAATTGGAAATTTGTTGAAATTGAATTGTTTCTGGACCAGAAAAAGTACTATGAATGGGGAATACATATAAATAATTGAAAAGTGTATGAGGGAAGAAGCCAAGAATTCATTTGAATTTTTGAATAAAGCCAAACTTTCATTTAATTATACAGTAGTGGGCTTTAAACATATATTTTTAGTCAAGTCTGTAAAAATGCCAGATGCTAAAGTAACATAGATAGGCCAATTATGGATTGCATTTCATTAACATAATCAGATATTTTATAAAAGATAAAAAGCTTTCAAGGTTTGGATCGGAGACAGGGTTTTCAGTGCCTCTATGTAGCCTGGTAAAAATGCACAATGGTTCAAATGTAGGGTAGGGCAAGCTAAAGTCTTTCATACTTATTTTTACTAGTCAACAAAACCAAGGCTTTAGCTCCCATTACTTAATATTGCCCTTACCTGATGTAGTGGAAAAAAAGATGGGAAAAAATTCCGGGTAGGACACTGCTAGGGAAACATTTGTACCCTGAATAATAGCATTTACATATGTCTGTTTACTCTAGCCCTACCTTTTTCTATCATCCAAGTTCAGCAACATAGTAAAACATGAACATAAAAACCTCATGCTACACATTAGTTTATATGCTGAATACACATATGGAATTTCCCATAGTGAAAACTAATCTAGATTATTATTTCCTATATGAGCCCCCATATGTGCTGCTCCCATAATCCTTTCTCATTTTTTTCTGGATTCCTTCCATTAGTTCAGTTTCACTTTCTATTCCTCTACTAAAGCTTACCTTTACATGAAGACATTCAGTTTTAGAATTTCTGTCTACACTGGGGGGCTAGATCAAATATAACTCTAAGTTCCAATTTCAGATAACTTTTTATGGTCTTTTTACTCTGTACCTTTTTGTAGCATGTTTTCACTTGGACCAAAAGTTTTGGTTGTTATCCATGTGAACTTAAATGGAAATTCTAGTCAGATTTTAGTTTAGTAATTTAAAAATGTCAACAATGTTCTAGACAAAAACTTGCTGGATGGTAGTTTTCCACCATATTTTGTGGTTTTCCATTTGCTTTGGAAACATAGAAGAACCCATATACAGTAACCTATAATGAAAAAGAATATGAAAAGGAATATATGTGTGTATATGTAAGACTGAACTATTATGCTGTATACCAGAAATTGATACAACATTGTAAACCGAGTATACTTCAATTAAAAAAAAAAAAAAAGAACCTATTCCTTTTGAAACAGGTACTAGGACATGTTCCTCTGTACAACTACCCTTACTGGATCCTAATGTAACTTAACAGAAAATGGAGAAGGTTGAGACCTTTTACACACAGAATCAAGGAGATTTTCTTAAGCCATAATAATCCAAAAAACTACAGAATTAGGTAATATGCTCTTTCAAATTCTACTAGGAGAGAGGAACCCTCCATACTTTATAAGGTGCCACATCATAATAACACCATCTCTTCTCACTTGCTCCTTCTCTTTACCTCTTCCTCCCAACACAAATCACTTACGTTCACTTTGTTGGACAGCAGCAAATTCAGACCCATGGGGTGAGGAGTGAGCCTCCCAGAGGACTGCTCCAGTTCCAGTGAAGCCATTGGAACAGCCATCATTGGGAATATTTTAATGGAGTTTGTTTCAGAAATATTGAAAGGGCGATCTTACCATGAGTGAGAAGTTTACTATGTGTTCTCTGGTGATCCGCCAACTAGAACATTGTATGGTTGTAATCCCATACCAGAGAAAATGAGAAAGTTTAGTCAAGACTGTTGAGACTTATGATTTCAGATTTCTTGATCAATGACCTACACTGTTTTAACACATGGGATACTGTTTATCATCTTTATAAGATTGAAAGAACGTGCAAATTAAAAAAATGAAAAACTGTTACAGGCATGCAAGACAGGACAACTGTCTTCCTCACGCTCCTTAATGCAAGACCCAAGCCAGTCAAAGGAAATTATGTAAGATAGACAATATCATTATTTTTTTCTTATTCTAGACGATTTTAATTCGCTGGGCCCATTTCGGTTAATAGACTGTCCAATTAGAATTTCCGTTATTACTGACGAGGAACTGATGTGATTGATAAGTAAGAACCAATGGGGTTACACATTTGTAAAGGCAGATTCTATTTAACTCCCTGAATTCAGTAAATGGAGGAATATAAAACCTAAAGTGGTCTTGTTTTAACCATTCTGTGTTGAGCATTCCCTTTCCATCCTTTAATAATTCCTAGAAGAGTTTCTATAACTTTCCAGTCACTTTAATCCTTTAAAGCCAGTCCAGTTTAATACTTTTATTTCATCCTGTGCCATCTTCTACCTGTACCCTTGAGACGGGGTTGCATGGCTTCTTGGAGTAGCACAGGTACTGAGGGTATAGTTTGCTTCTAGACATTTTCTTGATTCCTCCAGGATGCAGAGGATCGAGGGGCAAAATGATGAACACTCTCCACTTCGGTCACTGCTGTTCTTGTTGCTCATGGCCTGCGATTGCACGGCTGACACTGCTTGGGTGCTGATGCCCTCTGTGGCTGGTGCAGGCACATGCAAGTTCTTCCAAGGCTCTGTGGGGCCTTCCCACAGGACAGGCCCTCGACAAGGGAGGCTTGGCTTGACTTCTACCATCCCACGTTAGCTCTGCCTCAGACGGTTCCTCGGCCTTCCTGATGGAGAGCTCTCTTGGAGAGAGTATCCACAAAATGACTTGAATGTGGCTCTCTTCTCCTGACCTGAGGGGCGTTCCTGCATACTTGCAGGGTGACCAGTGGAGTGTGAGTTACTTTGCTGTGGCCCCTCCCTCTGCTCTGCCATCTCGTCCCACGTCTCTTTTTCTTGCTCAGCTATGTGTGGGGACAATCAGGAAGTTTGTGGTCCAAGCAGAGTGCTAAGTGAAGGACAAAATTCCCGTCTTCCTTCTTGGAGGGGTCTTCTAATTTTAGGTGTCATTCTCTTTAAGACAGCCCTCACACATACACAAGCATGCTTTGCTTTGGGAGGGGAATTCTCCTCACTTCCCTCGGAAGCCCTCTCACCATGCTGGTTCTGAAAACCCTCTCTTTTCCTCCCAAGTGCTCTTCTTTCATATTCTGGGGATGGGGGAAGGGTAGAGGAAGGGTCTGTTAGAAAGATGTGCTCAAGACCTGCAGGAGAGTCATTATCTTCAGACTCAGTGACTCTTTGTCTTCAGTCTGTGAGCTTAGTCACCAATTTCTGAGAAACAGGAAATTCCCTTTTCACTGCACTCCTACACACTGCTATTAGTCTGTGCAAAGAAACTAGGAAGAGAACAACCTAACAAATTCTCAGCCAACCTTTTTTACAGGACAGTAGCCAATATTCAACATCTTTTGTCTATAAAATATTTTAATGTGTGAAAACATTCAGTGGCCTGTGTGATCTACAGCACAACCGGCATTACAAACACCAGTATACATCTGGGAAGAAACTATGAAGTTTACAGTAACTCAAATGTAAATGCTACCTTTTGATGTATTCTTTTTGTGTCATTATGCAAAGTGATAGCTTTGGCTATCTCAGTCCCATATTTTTACTTTCTTCTATTAATGTACAACTAGCATTTTCTGTTAGCATGTGCTTTGGAAAGAGTCCTGGGCTTGGCATCAGAAAACCGGAGTTCACATCTAGCCTCTTCTGGGTGACTGCATTGCTATGTGACTTTGGGCAAGTCCCTTACCTTCTTTGGACTTTAATATTTAGTAGCCATATATATAACACTTATTAGATTACTTAATGTCTCATTTTATGTCTGGTACTAATCCTAATTATTTAGAAAATATTGTTAATAATTTAATGTTCTTGCTCAATGTTTGCTGAGTGTCACCTAGTAGCCTGATATTTCACTATGGTGTGGTGTCTTAACTTTTACAGAATCATGCTAAAATAGACCTTTAGATATTTGGGGTTAATTATTTTGATTACTGCCATATGACAATTTAGATATAGAGAGGTAAACATATAGCTAAACACCATTCATAATAATGATTTCAAACATTATAAATAGTAGTTGACATGAAACTGAGATGCTTTGACTCTTGTTCAGGATCTATATCTTTTTTAAATTAAAGTTGTCATGAAGGTTTTAGTCTTGCAGTTATTACTTGAGAAATGTGATATATTTCTTTAAAATACTTAGTTTCCTTCTTTAAACTGGAGGGCTTAAAGATCATTGAACATTTAAGCATGCTAATGTAATGCAAGCATAAGGGTATCTGCAGATTGGTGTTTTTTAAACTGAAGTATTTAAACTGACTTATATTAGTCTCAGGTGTACAACATAATGCTTTGATATTTTTATAGATTGTACTCCAATAAAGTTATTATAAAACTTTGGCTATATTCCCTCTGCTGTACATAATCATCCTTGTAACTTACTGATTTTTCACCTTGTAGTTTTTACCTCTTAATTCCCTTCGCCTGTTTTGGTCCTTACCCAACCCCTCTTCCCTCTGGTAACCACCAGTTTGTTTTCTGTATCTGTGAGTCTGTTTCTGGTTTTGTTCTTTGTCCATTTGTTTTATTTAGGTTTGTGTTAATTTGAGAGAAATTCTTTTCACTTAGTACACTTCTCTTTTGTTAATAACACAAGTTTAGTTTACTTATGTGATTAGAAAAGAGGCCAATATTTCAAGCATTCAGGATGAGCTATATGTTCCATATAAGTCATGGTGTCCATAAAATTTTTTTTCAGTGAAGAATGTTTTCCTATTGTCATACCGCATTTGAAATACAGTTTTTCTCTCAGGGTACTTAGATGTTGGACTTTTGTTGTTAAACATATTTATTGTTATTTATCCTAGATTATTTCGCCATGGCATTTGTTTGCCACAGAGCGATGTGTCTTCATAAACTATCCTTTTTTTTTTTAATAGTATGTTTGTGATTGATGGTATCTGGATTTCTCATAAGGCTTCTCTTTAGCAGTAGTTTTCCTTTTGGAAATTTCAGAACCAAAAGATTGCCTTTTCAAAGACATTCTTTCCTTCATGCTTTATTTTTTGTTTGAATTTGTTTTCCCGGTAGAGCTAAAATACTGTTTAGAAATAGTGATACTGAAGATTACCTTTTCTTCTGGTGTTTTTCAAAATACCCAGTGTTATTTATTTTGACTTCAGTACTTAGTATAGAGTCCTAAGAGATACTTTATAGATTTTTCCATATTGAATACATGCATGTAAAATAAATGCATACACAACTTGTTTACAGATATATAAAGGTACTGTGTTTTGTTTTGTTTTCCTTTTAAAATCAGGAAAGCCTCCCCTGGTTTGACAGTTAAAATGTATAGCTTAAAGACTGTTCAAAATTCATGAAGTTTGTGCAGACCAAAATTTATTTTAAGTGTGTGAATAAGAACCAATTTCCATTTCAGGTTCTTTCTGAGCAGGCACAATACGTAATTACAATTAGCTGATTGGCAGCTATTCCTTCCAGTGATTTAAAATCATTATGCAGTTTGTTGCGCTGTCCGCTTTCAAAGTTCTTTGATTGCTAATTTTAAAGAATGATATTCATTTCAGGATGAGAAATGTTATATATTCAGAATTGGAAAGCAACAATTCATATTCATTTTCAATTTTTTAGTGTAATAGAAACTTCAGAATAGATATGAGGAGGGAAGAAAAAAAGGTTTAATAACTAAAATTGAAACTGTCTCTAATTGATCATATCTTGTGTTTATTCAGCCCATTTTAAGGAAATTCTCTTACTTCTTCATGATTTTTTATAACACATATTTTTTTCTTTTACTTCTGACACTTCAGCCTTATAGTAAAATAATTCTTTTTTTTAAGAGTTTCAGGCAGAAAAATAAACAATGATAGTTTTTTTTTTTAAAGCTCCTTGTGTTTAATTCAGAAACATATACATGAGAAAGGTAGATTGAATAATTTATTTCTGCTTCGAGATTTCCTTCACTCACTGCTTCTTTTAGGAATTTTAAGGCTTTTAAAGCACAAGGTGCACCCCAGTTTTCTCTCTGTGTTTCCCTACACACAACGCGGACTTGGTAAACCATTAGAATGCCGTTCTTTGTTAATTGAACAACATAAGGAGCAGCTGTGCAAAACATTTAGTCGGACTTAAATTACAGTACCAGTGGTTTGTGCTTTAGTTGGTCTGGCAATGCTTATTAGAAAACAAATAATTTTCTTTGAGCAAACAAAACAGGAATTAGAACAGAACTAAACATTTTCATGACTAGTTCTGTTAGACTCTATTTCCCACCTGTGAGATAGCCTATGTTTTTGTTTCAGAACCAATGACAACTAAATCAGTTGGTTCTATTGCTAGTTATGGGTTTATTTTTGTCTGTATTTCCAACGTATGGAATGCCCTTAGGTTTGTAACACATTTTATTTATCTGCTCTGTCATAAAATAAAGCACTTAAATTTGATAGCTTTGAGGAATAGATGTGGTGATCGATCACTAAATGGGAAGCACAAAAAAAGGGCAGCAGATGTTGCTTTTCTCATGTTGCTTTGTTTTACATTCCACAGATTAAACTCATATTAGTAGGAATATTGGGCAGTGCATACGCTCACTGTTAGATAGCTGAAACGAAACAGAGCAAAATGACCAGACAAACCCTGTTGCCCAGTTCTTTTAAACTTATCAGCCACGTGGCTAATAGTCTAGTGTTTTTAATGCCTCCTCTCCCCATCATTGTCCTAGTAAAGAATCCTGGATGGTGTGTTTTCAGAAAAGGCAATTGTGGAGTGGGTTTTGGGTGAGGGGGTAGTGAAAAAGAAGCAAAACTCTCCTTTGCTGGGTCAATGCTACCCCCCAAAAAGCTATGATAATTTGGAATTGAGTCAAATGTTACTATTGGTCTGGTTCATGTAAAATAATCTAATTGACTGAATAAATGATTAAAAAAAAAACCAAAAACACTTGAGATAAAGATCTTTTAGATTTATTTACAATTAGAAAGGAAATGTCCTAATCATTTGGAAATGAAGATTTCAAATTGCAAGGGCTTTCTCTCTTAAGCCACCCAGAATGTTAATAGTCTGCTTGCTTGAGGAGGGCCAAGATGCCCAGAATCTGGGGAAAAACTTGAGCACATATTTCTTACCTATTGTCAGTCTTATTTATTTTTAACATAATAAATGTCCTGAAGATTTATCAGGTCAATTAAAATACTTGACTTATGATGAGAAATTCAGACCTGAATATTTTGCTTCGCATTCTGCTGTGGGTTTTCCTAATAATATACTATAAAGGCATTATGGCTCTAAAAATCTTATTTCTATGATAATTACATTCCAAGACCTTTACCCTCTATCTCATATTCCTACTAAGCTGTTACATATATTGCTGTTATATCTAAGTCAGTGAAATAAATTTAGACCCTACAGTTAAAAAATAGAAGAGTGGCATGTTTTCTTCACTTTGTCCTTTCATTACCCAAATCGCACTGTGCGCAGTGGATACTGGATAACTTCTATATGCAATGAAATTATTTGATTATGTACAAGAGGTACTGTTTCAAAGGAGGCTCACAAAATGCTGTTTATCATGATATCTACAATTATAAAATTTTAGGAAATCTAAAATGGAAGTCTTCACATCCGTTATTTCTTTCCTACTCTTGCAGCTGACGGGTTTTTCTTCTTCCCATCATCCCATGCCAGCAAATACTTGAGTGCTTCGTTACATGGATCATTTGTGCTTCCTAGATAACCAGAAGATGTAGCACTTGTGTTGATCAATTATAGGAGACTTCCCTTGAGGCCTTAGAAAAAGAATTCTTGAAAGAAATTCTTATGTGCTTTGCCTGACTCTCTCAGATGACTGATAACACATCTGAAGGCTAATACGTGTTAGAAGCTGACACACATTTAGGGAAGGTGTATTGTGCCCTGGAGACCTGATGCTTTCCTTCACTGACTAGAATTTTATCATCCTCTTGGGTCTAGTGAATTTAGAAAAGTCAACTTAGTGGGCAAACACGTAACTAAATTTGTTATTTTTTTTAACATCACAAATACTGTATTTTCTGAGTCCATCAAAATGATGTGTTAAAATTGCTTGTGTAATGTGTTACAGAGAATGTAGTTAAAAGGAATTATTTTGGCTAAGACAAAAAGTTGTATTGTAGGCTCTAAACTTTAATCAGTTTAAAAGTTGGATCAGATTTAAGAAATTTAAACATTATAAATAGCTATTTTTATCACTTTTATGCCTTTGTCTTTGATGAGAACTTCTGTTTCTGGTTTTGGTTTGTTTTGCCTTGCTTCTGTTAGATTCTGTGTTGCATTTTTTGAAGAGTTCAGGGGGTACCACAATTCCTCTTTCTATAAGCAAAAGGAAGGAAAGAGTTGTGTGAAGTATTCAGTGATCGTCTATTGATGTATGGCACTATGTGGTAGATATGAAATACCTTAATGACAAAATTTATACAGCCTTGGAATTTAAATCTAAAAAAGCAATATTTATGTGGATGAATGGAATGTAAGAGGAAGATACATAAGAATAAAATCATTAATACTTATACCAATCGACTAAAATTTTATAATTTGTCTAGATTGAGTAGAAGAGTAGTTAAATCTTAGAGGAGCATATAAAAGACAGATACTTGTAGATGCAGAGTGAGATATATAGAAAGGAGTCATGAAAATATCATATTTGATCTGCCTAATCTGGGAAATTTTGTGAAAGGGAAAATAGACACAAACATATCATAAAAAACAAAATATTTCAATTTTCTTTGTTTTAAGACATTGAAACATTAAGAAGGTTGTGCCATCTTTTTTTTTTTTTTTCATTCAACAAATACACAACTAATCCCAGGAATACCAAACAATTAACTTAGACCATAGCTGCAATGGATTCAGCTATTATATGTTCTCTAGTGCAGTCAGATTGAACTATTGGAAAATAAGTAGCTATCTAAATAATTATATTATCTTCATCCATCTTCCATTTGAAATATTCCACTGTTGTAGACTTATTTGTTCTCTTCCCACTAATCTTCTATTATTTTTACTTTTATTTTTGTTCATTTTGGCGGGATAAGAAATGGAGAAATGCAAATATTCTCAAAAGAGGTACTCAGCTTTTTAAGGAGAGTTAACTGGTAGGAACCTTTCCATTGGACAAGCAGCTGAGAACACGTTGGTAGATGGCATATTGTAGTAGTTAGGGGAAAGACTCTGGAGTCTACTAAGACTTGATTTGCACCCTAATTGAATGATCTTAGTTTTTAAATCTTTAATGTGAATGATTGTAGTATTTATCTTGTAGGACTGTTGGGAGAATTGCCAGAGATAAGACGTATGAAGAGCTTGGCATGTGGAAAGAATTCACTAAATCTTGCCTATATGGTAATTCTTTGGTAGAGGAAAGAAGAGGTGAAATTTTAGAGTGGTGGTTCTTAAAATACTCCTTGAGTTTCTCATGAGAATGTTTAATTTTTTAATATTTATTTTGATCATCTGTAAAAAGAAAAAAAAACACATTGGGATGACCAGATGTTAAGCATGTATTATCTCACTCATAACATTTTCAAACCAACTGATGTCAAGCCAAGGCTCTGTAAATAAGTTGTACAGTGGTTCTAGGAAGACGAAGTAGTGAGATCTTAGATACTAATCCAAGGTGTAGTAGTGTAGCCAATCTAGAAGAAACAATACCATATGCAGATATCAAGTAATTTATCATAGCAAAGAAGCAAACTGTGGTTAATTCAAATTTACTAAATTGTAAAGGTTTTTAAGTGTTATTTTGTAAGTTTTTTAAAGTCCCTAAGGACTAAAAGTATACGAAGATCCTACCTAGTTTATGTTTGTATATGTTTCATTAACCTCGTAAAATAAGTTAAAAGTAAGGGTCTGTGAAAATATGTGTTCTTTAAAGGAAGTGCATATAGTTCTTAAGTTTGAGATGCACCTTGAGTGTGTGGAACACACTCTGAAGGGAACAGTTTAGGGTGGCGTGCCCAGAGCAATCATCACTGGGCTCTGTCTTATTAGAAGATGGAGAGTAGGTGGGGATTAGGGAGGAAAGTGGCAAGAGCATTGCAAGAATGATGAGGGGTGCTGAAAGGTGAATGTTTCATATTTCAGAATCTACCTGCAACTGGCCCTTTCTTCAGAGCTTAGCTCACCAAACAATTCATCTGATTATGTTTCTCATCCATTATGATCTCCCTTCCTTTGTAGCTGTTCTTGGATTGGGTGGCTAATGATGAAACATGGGACTCAGGGCAGGATTCAACCTTCAGTCCGTTCTGTTGGCAGGATGTGGACCTCAACCATATGGTGAGGCAGGGCAGTTACACTCATTCTAGAGGTTTATTCGTATCGGCCTGCTGCAGGAAATTAGCACTGTTCACACTTGTTTAGCCTTAATAAAAATCTTTTTAGCTGAAGCACAGGGATAAGGTCACCATCTGCCACATAGAAATGCCAATATAAATGAGCGACAGGGGGAAGGTGTCTTTCATACTTAGGGAGTTTTAGAAATAACTTTAAATAGATTAAGCACTAATTGATTCCCCTCTTTACCAGTTTAGACCATAATTTACATTTTATATTGTCAATTGCATTATAATAGCTGTGGAATCTATCAGTGTATCATGCTTGCCATTCCTAAAAATAGCACTACAGGTAGCTTTTAAAAAACATGAATGTCTTTAAAATCAAATGTCTACCGTCTGTGTCAGACATGGTTTGAAACTTAAGCTGAGATTGCTGAGCTAGCATCTATGATTTTTTTTTATCATAGGGTTTGGGTGGATTATGGACTGTGAACTATCTTTAATAAAAAAGTACATTTTAAAATGAGGATGTGTAATGTGAATGGGATTTTATGTTTAATAAATTCACTGAAAATTAAGAAAAGTTAATGAAAAGTCTTTAAACCCAAATTTTCATATCAGTGGGTTTTTTTGAGCCCTTAAAAATTATTAGGTACTTCAAAAATCTGGAATTTAATTATGAGAAGATAGCTAAAATATTTAAATAACACTGTTGTATCTTTGTATCCTATGTTTTATAGTGAATGTTTAATTTTTTCAGTATGTCCTATAAACAAATCACAATTAATGATGACTATATGCATAATTAAAAATGGTTTTAAGTAAGATCAAAATGTTGAGGTTTTTAAAATTGCATTATATACAAAGGAACAAACTTTTTTCAAATTTGTGTTTTTATAACATTTACCTTAAAAGGTAGTCTTAAAATTGAAGCTTGAGTCCAGTATTAATGAATGTAACCTATTTTGCCTCAGTCCACTGCCTTCACCTTGTTTGATCAAATTTAGCATTTTGTATGTTACTTGTAATGGTATAGCCTCAATTTGCAAATGTATATTGGTATTTTTCTTGAAATAGAAGTACTGTCCACAACTACAAAATCAGCAGACTTTTTCAGTTGAAGAAAAAAAAAATGAGACACAACAGGGCATGTGAATAACAAAGAAATGAAAAGAATGTGTAATCATGAACCAGAAAGTTGATCGTAACTTGTCTTCACTATATTGTGGTTTTAAATATTTGGTCTTACACAATTATACAGATTAGAGAGAGAATGTCTAGACAGATCTAATCTCTTGTTCCTACTGTTATGGTCACTAATCTCATTTCTTTGAGCTTATTTTCCTTTGTAACCTTTACTTCTTAGCAGCCTGTACCACTTATTCTAACTTTATTAGCAGTGAGGATGAGGGTATCTATTTCAAAGGTGAGGGAAGTGCTGTTTGTTGGATGGTTATATCATATAAGTATTCCCTTCTCAGGGAGGGGGAATTTTTTTCCCTTTTATTTTAAGATTGATATGACTTTGGCATATTTGAAAAATTAGCCAAGTAAGACATTTATCTTCATGGCTATTTACCATATGTTTGTTTGTACAGAGGCCTGCAAGCAGATGAGGAGACAAGAAGTTTGATTTGAGTTCTACAAAACGCTGATTTTATTTTAAAAGTTAGTTGAAATAAATAATGCTAGTATTTTGAGCTTTCTACAAGCTTTTACTGATGAAATTATTATTTCTATTTTTGACATATTTTATCTTTGGTTAACTTTAACTCTTTTCTTTCCTGTTAGAATAGTAAGTAGGTTATTAATGAAATAGTTTATGAAATTGATTTGTACACAGCAAATGTCAGATATCAGCACTTAGACACTGAAAAATGTCTTTTTAATCTTTACCTTTAGATACTGAAAAATGTTTTACTTTGTGAATGAAATGTGAACATTTTTCATTTTGGATGTTTCTTGGATTTGGGGTTATTTTATGTGAGCAGTACCTTTAAGTGTATATTCTGAAGTTTTTTATTTGGAAATATTCCAATTTTGAGAGGCAAAGTCATACTATATTCAATAGGGAGAAAGGTGGAACTTGCCAACTCTCTTAAATTTATAAATGACACAGGTATCTGCGGAGAATCCAAAAAACATTGGCTTCAACCTCCCAGATCATGCTCCAGACAGGTCCAATCACTTCCCCACAATTTCTACAAATTTACAAAGGTGTGTGGTGGATGGGGAAAAGGTTGTATGCTCAAGGTCATCCCACAGAAGGATTCTGATTATTCTGGGGAAACTTCTGTTTTGCAAAGCATCAACCCACAGGGGAAACCAAGCCTCTTCATCAGTGTCCACAAACAGCCATTTAAACCAATTATGCCAAGAACATTAAACTGATTTTAGGACAGCAAGGTTGAAGGTGAGGGAGGGTCTATATTACGTCAATACAGATGACTTTAAATTGAAACTTTACTATTGATACATGTCTTAGGAATTTTATTTGGCCCTACTTCATAGCATTCCGCTGGGCCCCCCTTTCCTCTTCCTCTCGCTCTCTTATCATTCAGTCTAATATCTTCTTTCTCTTTTCCCAGGAGGAAAACAAGTCTTTTTTTCAAACCACAAAGGAAATCTCATTTTCCTACTTTCTACAAAGCCCTGCTGTTGCTTTGTTGGTTTGGCTTCTACCTCTGCAAAAGCATTGCTTTCTATAGCTTAGTAAGGCATTTTTCCAGACAAAGAAAGTTTCATCCCTAATGGAAATTCTTGTGCCAACTGTTAAAGTAGCACTTTACTTTTATGTATTTTTTACTTTGTTACTAAGAGATAGTTAAAAAAAGAAAAAAAAAAAACCAACCCTGGGATTTGTGCAAAGTACTCTGTCCAGTGGTCACTACTTTTGCTTTTCATGCAGTCATTTTGTTAGTCTTTGAAATATCAACCTATTTTTAAAAAGTAGAAGTGCTCTGTAATTGCAGATACTGATAAAGATATATGGAATCAATTCTTGAGGACATGAAATCAGTAAAAAGCCTGAGCATGAAGTAATTACGTAATGTAAGGAAAACAGACAAGTAGTGTGTTGACAAACAGAAGTGACGTTGGCAAATATAAAATGATTCTCTATTAAAAGTATATTTTGGAAAACAGAAGACAAGCCTACTTTTAAACCCAAAGATAATTTTGGTGTCAAACTAGCTCTGTACCTGATTTATTTTACTCTAAATTTCAAAATTACAAAATAAACTTCTTGACACATTGATTTTCCTTAAAGCCTTAAAGTAACTGAGGAAATATATTTTTCTTGGATTTTTCAAGAACTCTCTATAATTAGGATTAGACTCTAAAAGCACAATCTTTGAAACCTTGCTGTTTCTTAGAAAGGGAGTATGTAGGCTGTTCTTGGAGTTTTTTATTTTTGATTTTTATCAATGCAGTTTTGATTTTTATCAAGCAGAAGGTTATTTATGCCAGTATACAATGGAAAAATCTCAAAGGAATCTTTATATTTTGCTATCATTAGAGTTATAATTGTCAATTAACAATTAATAAGTTCTCATCCCACATGTGGAAGCTTGCAGTCTGTCCTTGGAGATAAAGAGATGTCTCTAGCTACCCGTAAACTAAACTTTATAAGGCATTGCCTCCAAGAAGACAACATTCATAAAACAATGCTGTTACAATTTATTTACAAATTTACAAATTACAAATTATTTACAAATTTTATAAATTACAAAAATTACAAAAAAATTGATTTACAATTCAGTTAACCTTTGTACATATTTGTACAGATTTGTTCCAGCTTATTTTTGAGTATTAAATACATAATATTTTCAGATAAAGGCAATTTTATTTCTTTGAATTACAAGAGGCCAAGAATAACCTAGTAAGTGTTTCTAAAACATGTTGCCATGTAGAAGTACTTGGTTCGGGGTTTGATAGGTGACTGGGTGCAGATATGTGTCACTGATTGTTGCATACTACAGTGAAGCCAAAGTACTAATATTTTTAGTCCTTTCAGTTCAGCTTTTTTCCTTAGATTCATTGATGTAACAAACATTTATTGAACACCTACTGTACTGTTGTCAGGTCTGTGCTCAGCATTGGAAAGATAAGATGAATTCTACTCCTTTTTCTTAATGGATTTCTGAGTTTATCAACAGTCCAGACAGGGATTGTCAGTGACATGTCTCTGATTGAAATATGCTGCCCTAAGTGAAATGGGATTCAAAAGATGGGGGTCCTCAGCAGTCTGGGCACTTCAGGGTTCCCCGAGCAGGTGATGTCAGCTGGATATTAAAGGATGTGTTACTGTGAATGGGACAAGGGGAAAGGCATTTTCATTTACAGAAATTGCTTTGAGTAGAGCTCTGAGGGTGGGACGTAGACCTGCATTGTCGGGGCACATCAGGTCATTCAGTTTGCCTAGAGAGGAAAGTCCATGTGAGGCCAGAGCTGAAGATGAGGTTACAGAGACAGGAAGGGATGAGATCAGGGAAGACTTTATGATTTAAACTAAGGACTGTGAATGACAGCACGAAAGTTATAGAGAATCTGTGAAGGGCTTTGGGCAAAGGAATGGCATCAGATTTGTTATTTTAGGAAGGTCACTCTGGAAGCAATGGGCACGTAAGATGTATGTGTATGATTGGGAGTGAGGTTAGGGGGTTTAGGTAGACTTGAGATACAGAAACAAAGTGAGAGATGTGTTCATTGACTGTTAGAGTGATCTAGATAAAAATTAAGAAACCTGGAGTAACGTAGTGGGAGTGGGAATAGAGAAGAGGTAATGAATGGGACGGTTGATTCAGGATGACTTAGGGACCAAGTGGAAGTGATAAATGATGCAAAAGCTGGACTTTCAAATTACTCCTTCATCACCTACCATTTGTATAAAGATATTTTCAGTGTCCATGGGAGGATGCTTTTGCTTATTATTTTAACAAATTGTGCAGTCGAAACCAAGAATAATTTTATATTTGGTAGTTTTAATGAGCAATTATTTGTGTCCAATGTGTAATTTTTTATATATTATCTGTGTGACATTAAGATGTTTGAGTAAAAATAGGTTTACAAATGTGTCACATCAGTTCGTACATTACTCTTTCTTATGTATCTTTCAAAAGCAGTAGTCATGATTTTTAAGTTTCATTTTGTTTTTTTCATAGATCTTAAAATGTTGTAAAATTCATAGTGGGCATTCAGCTTTTTATGAATTTCTGCTTTCTGAGACCTGTCCTCAGGGTTTTCATTGTGGCAAGTGCTATGCTGGGCAAAAGACAACTTACAGTGATGTTTACTACCAAAGAGCATTCATTAAACAAGCAACGTTTACTTCTTTCAGATCTTCTGCAGAATGATTAGCAGTGGGAGCAGAAACACTACTTGTGACCTTCTTGAGTCCATACCAGCCTAGATGCTTTCTTGAACATCGTTTCTGCTTATCCAGATACGTTTTTAAGCAGAATGTCACCTTTAAAGAATCACCTTTAAAAACCCTATATAACTGAAATAATTTCTGTAACTATTTCTTCTACTGCTTCCCTTTATCACTTTTTATTGTTTTATTATCCCTCTCTTTTCAGCTAGAGTTATTTAAAATAAACTAATATGGACATTTTACCAACCCATTATACTTAGGTTATTCTAAGAAATATTGGGCAGCTATTTAGACTGTTTTGTAGATTTTTTTTCAAGTAAAAGGAAATGTGTCAGCATTGGCTTATAACCTGGGTTTAATTTGTTTATTTTTTATAACTTTACTGTCAACCTTATTTCATTTGCACCAGATATTCTGTGAGCCTACTGATTGCAAAAGACAACAAAGAACAAAATGGGAATTTTAACAGAGTAGTATTCGTCCCAGTTGCTTGGCTCTTTTGATAGCACATATGAATTATTCACCATCCATATTTAATAGCATATGTTATACTCCTTAATACATCTATAACCATCCACTTCCACAGGGAAAACTATACTGGTGCTTGTGGTTTGTTTATTTAGTTTTTCAATGAAAGCTGAAGAGAGCATTGAATATTTCCCTGAAGACCTACTACAGCCTGAATATTACTACTTAAGCATATTATCCTCCATTGTATTTTCTGAAAGATTTCCGTGGGAACCCTATCAGATTTTAGAAGTAATTTTAAATACTTTCTATTTCGAAAATTTGCTAATTAATTCTTAAACTGTATTACTATGAAATTAAAAATTTTAATATATACATGTGTATGTGTATGGGACATGAACAGTTTGTATTTATGTCTTTGATATGTAGAAATTGTGTCTGGTTAGATAATGTTAAGATTGTAGTCAAGCAACTGTCTCAAAAGGGCAGTGAAATTCTCTTATTGGGATTTTTCTTAGGTGGCAGAGAAGTTTGAAGTAAAGTGTATTTCTTTAACCTAGAAACTGTACTTCTGGGTTTTCCCAACTATTTCTGTTAGAGCTGAATGCTTAAATAGATTATACAGTTTTAGACAAGTATGAAATTATAGGTGCAGAATTTATGAGTTCAAAATGCTTCTTCTATTATTGACAAATAACTTAATCTTTGGAAACATTTATCACTTTTATTGGCATAGCTGATTGACAGCAGACTGTTGCTGTCTTGAAGGAATCAGGCTCAGAAGCATGTCATAATTCAATTGAAACACATTTCTCATATCAGGAAAACTAAGTAGCATCAAATACCCTTGACTTTACATAGTGTGATGACAACAACCTTGACTAAACACAGATCACTTGCTTCAGCAAAAAGACTAGGTCTAAATATCCATGTACTCAGTCCTTTATCCTACTCTAAATTATGTAAACTAGTTACAGTTTTAAAATCATGCACGTTGAAGGTAACTTAGCAATGAGATAATCCAGTTTCTTCGTTTTATAGATAAGAACATTCAGGTCCCTTAGAAGCTGGATGATTTTCCTAAGATCAAGCAGTTGGTTGTAATGAGTAGGATATAATGCAAGACTCCTAACTTCAGCCCAGTTCAGTATTCTTTTTGCATCACATTAAACTTAATTAATTTTTAGGCATACTAAACTAGTTTGAATGATCAGTAATTTTTCTTTAATCTTTCAAAAATAAATATTTTCCTTTTATAGGAGCTTTATGTAACTTTAAAAAACTAAGTCATTTACTGCAAAATTCACTTGTGACATTTTGGGGGAATTTGCTCTGTGACATTTGTATGAAATATGGTCAACCTTGTGCATTAGTCATTTTGTTTCAGTCATTAATTCTGAAAAGTAATTCTTATGGAATTTAGAGAAGGGTGTGTATCATAAATATTAGTAGATTTGATTATAACAGAGAGATTTTATAGGGATAAGGCCAATTATATTGAAATATACTGAGATGATAAAACATGAATATAAAATGAAAGTCTTTATTATGAATATTTGTTTTAGAAAAATAACACCATTACAGCTGCATTTCTGCATAATAGGCAAAGAACTATGATATGTGATCCAAAGGAGCTTTCTGTTTTCAATTTATGCTGCCATTTCTTTCTCATTGGTAGAAAAAGTAATTAGCAGGCACTGTTAAGGCTACTTTGTATTTAGTAAAACAGCTTTACTTTTTCTGAGTCGGGGGCTGATAATATGTATGTGAAGCATTATGATATGAAATCCATAGATTTCTAGTTGTGGTTTTAGTTATGCTGCCTTATGATATGTGAAATTCAACCTGTCAGTCTCTTAGTAACAAAATCAGTGAGTGTTGGTGGGCCTTACTCTTGGTTCACATTTTCCCTTGGAAGAGGTGTCGCCTGGGGAAAACCATGCCCTAGTGTTTTCAGTCCGTCTTCCTAGAATGTTTAACAGGTAAAATTTAGGTAAAATTAAAAAAAAAAATAAAAACAGCCTTGAGGTAAAAGGAGAAGTGATGTTACCAAGAGAAATGTTCAGTCTGTGTGGGTATAGTAGAAGGAAGTCTGTGGATCAGCAGTGACTGAATATTTATGAGGCTGGCTTCCTTGTGGGATTGCTGTTGGATCTGTGTGAGGGAAATGGAGTTTTGAGAAGTGATAGATAAGCAAGCCGATCAGGGAAAGCCTACCAAATTAAAGGGTTTTCACTCCAAACACAGATGAGAGGAAGTTACTAGGCGTTTAAGTCAGGACCTTTAATGAGGAAGAGTGCCCAGAAGGTACTTCTTTGTTTACTCTGCATTAGTCATTGATGCTACCTTGACCATCTCTTTGGTGGGTGAAAGAAAACCAGATTAGGAAAGAACCTCGATGATCTATTAGGTCTTTGCCTGTACTTTTGTTTATTGAATCTAAAAGTAGGCTTCAAAAGTCCATCCCATCAAATCTATCTCCATGATCTGACAGTAGTAAATCAGAATGGAGCTCTGTCTACTAGACATGAAACACTCAAGAAGAATTGGGGCCAGTGTTTACACTTAGGTCATCTATTTGTAATCTTTGCATGCATAAGTCTTCCTAGTAGTTGTGAGATACTGTAACTTACTGAAGCCCCTTTCAATGACCATATGTATGAAATAGCATCTAGTCCTGAAAAGGCTGTAGTTATGTGAAGAAAGATTGTCTCTAAATACTCTGTCCAGATATTTGGTTATAGTAAACTAGACTTTGAAGTCAAACACCCAGGCTACATTGTTGAGGAGATAAAGTTTGTCTTTCACTCATGCCCTTTCCTTTTTACAGGTAATTTCATAGATGAGGGAGAATTTGGGGCAAGAAGGGCTGGTACTGTTTCTCAGTTCATACAACACAGATAGCTACTTACTCGACTTTGTGTCAGTCTTACGTTCTGATAAAGTAAAATTTTTTTGCTAGATGTTTAGTAAATTTAATGTAACTGAAACATTAACCAATAATGTTTTCATACTTTACTACAATAGTAATGTAATCATGCTTAATGCTTAGTTTAATATATTAACATAATCATGCTTAATTTTTTTTTCTTACTAGAATTGGGTTAAAATACCCCAGGAAGAACCAGAGTGTTTCATGGAAATAAATACTGGTCTGAAAGATCAAAGACACTGACTATTCTAGGACTGACTCTGCTTCTGACTGACTTTACAAATGTTCATAAGTCTCCCTTCCTCCTAAGCCTCAGTTTTTCATTTATAAACTGGAGATAATAATATCGGTCCTGCCTCAACCATGGCATTATCATAAAGATAAAATGTGAATGGAAATTGTCATTATTTTTAACTTGTGTGAGAGCACTGTTATTTTATAATCTTTGAACTCAGCTTGTAAGATATAGAAATCACCAACATGTAAAACATTAACTGCTGAAAAAATACGATGTGACTTACACATAGGAGCAGTCACACTCTGATTTACATGGAGGAACGGTATCATGTGACTTGCACGTAGTAGCCTCTCTGTTGTTTTGCGTCACTCCTTTGTTCACACAGCAAATATTTATTAGTACTAGCTGCTAATGATACCAGATGGTGCTCTAGGTGCTGGAAATACAGCATTAAATTAAAAGACAAAAATCTTTCCTTTCATGGAGCTTGCCTTTTGGTAGGGGGATAGCAAAATTAGGGAGCACTTTTTTTTTCCAGAATTATATAGGAAGAGACACGTTAACACTGAATAAATGTTATCATTTTATTTTATTAGTCAGTAGGAAAAACACTATTCATTCTAAAGAAGTCTGATTTGTATCTTTTAATTACTAAGGTGTGAACAACTGCACATTAAACTCCCTAAAATTAAAAATTACCAATTCTGATCCTTTTGATTTTTGACTAAAATGGATGTCAACTCTAAAGGTATAAGTTCTCATCTTTTCTTTCTATTGAGGCTGTATTTGAAAGCTGGATTAGGGAAGCTCTAAATAGGCATGAGTCAGAGTATTTTAGGCATCATTGGTGCTTCTCATAGTATTTTTATAATATCTTCTTATAAATAATAATCCGAATTTAACCAAATTATTCTGACTTAGCAGTTACTGAAGACTGTAAAGTTTGCTTGTGAAAAGCTTCTAAGTCCTCTCCAGCCGTGGAAGTAGGACCTCTACAGTCCCTGGCCCACAGAATTAATGTAATCTCCTGCCAGGCCATGTGGGTAGAGCATGTGAAACAGGTCATGGATTGTTATTTTGGAGAGGCTTTTGATTTCATTCTGTGGGAAAATATCTTTATCAACAGATGAAAAGAATGTCTGTTGTTATAATGCGCACGTGTTAAAGGTTTTTACACCGGTGGTCAGGGTGAATATAGTGTGAGATTAATCTGAGAGACTGTCGAGAGAATTATTATTTTCACTTTCAGTGCTTGTTCCAGCTAATGCATTTATTGATGGGTGGCTGTCTTACTAGTTTTGGGGGAACCTGTATTCTAATTTTAGTTTTGCCATATGTGACTTAGAAGCCACTTTTTCCTCTCTTGGGCTGGTATTTCCTCATCCAAAACAAAATGGTCAGACCAAATGATGTCTGAATTCTTTGCATTAGGTTCTTATGTTCACACTTAAAATTAACTTTTTTTTTAATCCTTCTTAATTTTCAAAATAATTTTCTTGATATTGCATTCCTGGTAATAGGTGGGTTTACCTTTTCTTTTCTACAGAGGATGAATTTATATATATAGAAAATATGTAAATATAATTACTGAATTTTCCTTTATAATGCTGAGAGTTAAAAGAAAAACTAACTGACAGGTTATAGGAAACAGAAGCTAACTAGTACTTCAAAAGGTATGTTTTTTTAGATAAATAAATTCAATTCTGCTTAACCTTGATTTGTCTAAAATAATGATAATGTTAAATATCTATATTTTAATTAGAATTCTAAGACAGTTACTCTTATGAAGACTATGACCACTGATAAAATTTTAAGCATACACCTACTTGTAGAATATTCAACTGGCATTCCAAGTATTGGCAAAATGTCATAAGTACTCAGAGAAGAGTGTGCCCTGTTTACATAAGGAGGTGATACACAATTAGTTTTTATTTCAGGAGTGAAAAATCACCATGACAGTTATCCCAAACAGACACTATTTTCCATTAAGTGACTGGCTAGAGAGCCAGGAAAAGTGGAAGTGGGGCACTTTATGTTCCATGGGAATTCTCCAGAAAGAGCCAACCTGGAGGTCAGCTGATTATTCTACTGTAGAAACCCATTCGTTTAAAACATACGTAAAATTCAGTTGGCATTTTTACTTCCCCAATACCTATTTATTTATTTATTTTATCCTTGAGAATATGTCTGTTTTTTATTTGTTGGTTTGTTGGTTTTTAGCATCGTGGTATTTTGAAGCACTTTTGTAGAAACTGAATTTGTGAAATCACCATCTTGCCTATTATGATAGCATAGTGTCTGATTGTCTTGCTAAGCTTACCAAATTATTCTCTCTTGTAATTAAATTGTTGAAGTCAGAGACATCTTAGGAACTATTCAAATGACTGGCTACATTTCTACAGGTATGTGTTACTCTTGCATAGAATTCTCATTTTCTGAGTATGTGCATGATGTTAGAAGACTCCACATAAAACCAACTATCCATCAGTTTTTCTCTGGTAGTGTTATGGGTTTTGAAATACCATCATTCGGGATTTTGTTCTTTAAATGAAGGTGCTACTAGAAGTCTATTTTGTCAATTTTGAAAATACAGTAATTTTTCTTCCATAAGAGAGGTATCCAGGTTCAGTGTTATAGTCATTAGGGAAAGGAAGATGTTAAAATGGTGATGATATTCTTAAATGACTATAGCTGTTATCTGAATATAAATATGACTTAATCTGATTAAGAGCATGCTTGGCAACATGCTAGTCCCATGAGGAGACACAGAGTAATAACAGTCTGGTCTTTATTTACAAGGAAATTTTGTTCTGCATGGAAGGATAAAACATGATTGTTTACAGAGATAACTAACAAAAATAAGCATTAAATAATAATGTCTTTAGAATTTACTACATGCTATGTGCTACGCTAAACATCTTTCATGGATCATCTCATTAAGTGATCAAAACAGTCCTATGAAGTGGAACTGCTGATAATTCCAGTTTGCAGATGAGAAACAAGAGACATAGAAAGCTTAATAAGTCATAGAAAGCTGCAGAGTCATGGGGCCAGTGCCTGCTGGTGACAGAGTCGAACACCAGGCAGTATGGCTATAGTCTGTGCTCTTAACTTATTAGGTAGAGTTTAAATCTTGTTTTGGAAATTGTTTCTATTGCATACTTCATATTAACTTGCCCATGAACCTGAACCTATGAAGGAGTATAGTCCAGACAAGAATTGTTGTAGAGGGTCAGAGGAGCAGTAGTGGTTAAGGAAGGCATCGTGGAAGAAAGGAACTTTGTGCTCAGAAATATGTCTTGTGTTAGTCAGCCTGGGCTGCCATAACAAGATGCCATTTATTGAGTGGCTTGAACAACAGACATTTATTTCTCACAGTTCTGAAGTCTGGGAAGGCTAAGATCAGGATGCTGGCAGATTTGGTTCCTGATGAGAGTCCTCTTTTTTGCTTGTGGACCGCTACTTTCCCACTGTGTCTGCACATGGAAGGAGAGAGACAGACAACTCTGGTCTCTCTCTCTGCTTATGAAGGAAAACAATCCCATCATGGGGGCCCACCCTCCTAACTTCATCTAAACCCTAATTACCTTCCAAGGCTTCATATAATGTATCCAAATGCCATCATATTGGGGATTAGGGTTTCAACATGGGTTCAGACATTCATTTTGTCTTGAGTGAACACACTGCTGTAAGATACATGTTGACAAAGGAGACCATAGTCACCTTAATAGTTCATTCGTAAGATCACCAGGTGTACTTCTCCTTACTGATACTTGGCCTGCCTCTGGTATACATTTTCCAACAAGGCGACTAGCAAAACTACAGCACAGCAGCCTTAGGGAAGTGATGATAAAGACAAAAACAAGAAGATCCTTAGTTTGATAAAGGCACTGTGCTAGTGCTTCTCATAAAATGTTTTTGAACCATCATTTCCCTTTCTGGTAATGTGATGAACTGGCTGATTGAAAGTATATTAGTCGCACATACACACACCCCAAACATACATCTTTTTTTTTAAAAAAAAATCTGATCCTATGAGAAAGTGAGAGTAATCTTCAGAGATCAGAAAGAGGGAGAAAGTTGGCATTTAGAGAGGTCTGCTACTTCCTAATGACCCTCAGACTTCAGTGAGCCACATGTGTGAAGTCAGGGGGACAGAGCTTGGGTCCTAGCAAAGTGGAGGTTAGGTAGAGAATGGCCCCTCATAAATCTGTGACCCCTAAGTGGGTACTTTCTTAGTTTAGGAGAAAAGATAAGGGAAAAAAAACCTGTCTGTCCAAATACAGAAATATATCTGTTTGTCATTCTAAACCTGGCTTCTAGATGAAGGGAAAAAGGAGTAGACTTTTACATTTCATTGGGGCTGGGATTTACACTGCCAGTCTGGGTGACCTAAAAATGATCAAATCAAAAATATACTTAAACTGTTTTGGGTTGGTCCCTAGGCACATGGCAGAAGCAGACACAAACTTGCTCTGGAGGAATGTACTTTATTTTTTTAAATGATTCCAAAATGTTTTAATTATGAAAAAATTCAAACATAAATATTGAAAGAATAGTACAATGACTACTCATATACCCACCACTTAGATTCAACAGTTGTCTGCATTTTGCCAAATTTGCTTTACATGTCTCTCTTGTCTCTCTGCCTCTGTTTTTCCATTTTCTTTCTCACTGTTGAAACATTTGAATGTAAGTTGCAGATATCATGATGCTTTGTCTGTAAATATTTTAGCATACATCTCCTCCAAATACTCACTCACATACCACACTACTATCTTTATCACATCTAAGATAATAATAATTCCTTAGTATTATCTCATGCCTAGTGTATATTCAAATTTCTGTGAATGATGCTAAGTCATCTTTTATCATTATTTTCCCTAAGTAGAGTTCTATCATAGTTTACACACACACATATATAAATTAATATACACCTGTATTAATTGAAAATTCTAAATACATATTAGGTAGAGTTTAAACCTTGTTTTGGAAATTGTTTCTATTGCATACTTCATATTACATTTCTTTAGGAGGTACAAGAAGTTAAACTATTGCACTTAGGAAAGCTAAGGTTGACCACTTAGTCAGAGTAATTACCAGATTTCCTTATAAATGTACTTACTTTTTTCTTTGCCATTAGCAAATTATCCTTAGGGTGATACTTCGTCCCAGGTTGAACACCTTGATTCCAAATAACTTTTCACCCATTAGTTTCCTAAAATGATACTAGCTGAATCATTTACTTTGAGAGTTGATATTCATTTGATATTTAACATTTATTTGCTGACGTTCTTCTGTAATGCTGATTTTTCCTTCATCAACCAGGAATGCACTGCCATTTCTCCTACAAGATAAATGATTTTTTTCCTTCAATTGCCAATTCTTAGAGAAAGTTATGGACATAGCAATATATCCTTTAATAAGGACAAATAAATAAATCTCTCCTCTTCCCTTTTTTTTTTCTTTCTTCAGCATCACTATGGACTCATTTTTAAAAATTACTCCATGAGTTATAATAAATTACAGTTATTGTTCTTTTAAAGGCCACATTGTCCTAAGCTTTCTCTTCTGTCTTGCTGACACGCCCTCATTTGGTTTTGAGAGTTTCCTCTCTGTACAGCACAAGATGTCCTAGACCATACTTGTACTTTCCCTGCCCCAGACTTGGAATTAGGCACTTCTCCAGGGAGCCCTGGAGTAACGTCCTTTAAAGACAGACAATTCCCTTGTATAACTTTACCAGTAACCTGGATTCACAATTAAAAAAAATAATAAAATCTATGACGAGACAAGTATTACTAGAGACAGCAGAGAAAACAAACTCTAGAATCAGACTATGAATATTATAATTATTATATTCAGAAAAGCAAATATGTTTACTACATTAATAGAAATAAAAGAGGGGATTGATGATTTAGCAAAAGAACAAGAAAAATAAGACTATCAAAAATAATCTGGTAAATTTGAAAGAGAATTAAATGTAACTTCTTGGAATAAAATACATATATATGTATTTAGAAGTACAATAGATAGCTTCAATAGTAGATTAGACAAAGCTAAGAGAATTAGTGAACTAAATCATCTGCAGAATTATCCATAATATAGTACACATGTGAAAGAGAGAGAACCGTTTTAGATACAGAAGACAGAGTAAAAAGGCATGGTATACACTTAATCAGGCTGCTTGAAGGTGAGATTAGAGAGAATAGAAGAAAGGCAAAATAGTCAGAGAGATAATGGCTAAGCTGTTTCTGAAAATATTAAAGACATGAATCCTTAGACTCAGGAAATGCAACAAATCAAAAGAGAAATTCATACCCAGACATATTGCAGTGAAACTTCAAAATAGCAAGGACAGACAGAAAAATCTCAGGAGCAACCAGACAGAAAATACAGATTACCTACAAAAAAATAAAATTTGACTGACAGCTAACTTCTGAATAGAAACAATGGAAATCAGAAGTTAGTGAAATGATATCATGAGATTTCTAAGAGACAGTAACTCTTAACATAGAATTATATACTTAGCAATGTTATTTTTCAAAAACACGGACAAAAGTATTCTCAGGCCACAAAAACAGAGATGTCTACTAACCAATAAATCATCACTAAATGAACTTTTAATGAATGTAATTTAGGAAAAAGAAAGACAAGCCTTGAAGTAAAGTCAGAAATGCAAAAAGGAATTATTAAAGAAAATGATCAACATATGTGTAAATATAAGTAGTCATGAACTGTGAAAAATAGTAATGAAATCTAATCTATAATGTTATAAACAAGAACTAAAATACTAGACAAAATTAGCATATAGATCTGAAGAATAGTGACTGGAGCTAAAGCATCTATTTTCTTTGTAATCTTTTGATTAAAATTAGATTATGTTAAGTTAATGTGTGTGCTATAATTTCTAGGGTAACTATGAAAATAATAGAAATAAATATATAGGGAAAAATAGTCAGTCCTTGCCTGTGCAAGAACATGCTCTTTAAAAGTGTTTATAAAAGAAGCCCTGAGGTTTAAAAACTTTAAAAATTATCACTTTTGCTGATTATACAGTTTATAAAATTATTAAGTATTCAATATAGAGAATTTGGAATACTAAATTACATGGTTCACAATAAATATACATCTTAATGCATTTAAAAAAATAATGTCCTATATTATTTAATACCTTAGGAATATACATATACAGATATAAAAATTATCTATAATTCCTTCATTTGCAGATTGTCAATATTCTTGTGCATCCTCTTCAGACTTTAAAAAAATTTATTATTTAATCTATAGTATATAAATGTATTAATAAATTTGTATATACTAGATATTATATAAACTATTATGTATATATGTACTTACCTACATACCTATTTATCTAAATTCCCATTTTTCAGTTGTGTAATTTAGCCTTTAAGTTGCAGGTAAGATTGGATTGTTTGAATTCTTGGACACACATGCATTTCTGATTATTTTCTTCTGACAATATCTTTATGTGGAATTATTTGATAAAAGTTTAAGAATGTTTTTAATGCTTCTTTTTCACATTGCCAGATTACCATAATGGTTCTATCAGTTCATATTTCAAACAGAGTATATGGGAATGTATTTTTCATTGGGTGCTATTATACAAAAACACTTTTTAACATCAGATTTTTCTAAGTAAATATTTATACTGGTTTTATTTTCTTTTCTGAATAATATACTGACTTAGGGAAAATAGGATGAAAAGGAAGGATGTGTATTGGTATTTTGTATATTTGGACTTTCCTAAGGAGAAAAATAAAACAGTGAAATGCCTGCATGCCCAAAAATATTCAACCTGAAAATAAAGGCTTTTTTGGAGCAGTGATGTGACACAATGCCTATGATTTACTTTGGAAGTGTGCCCATAACTCCCGTTAGTAATAATGAAAGTTAATGACATGCCTTATGGGATCAGACAATGGTCTTTAATATTTGTAACTATTTGCTGGGGTAGAAGCTATTCTATAGTGTCAGTGGGTGTCAGTTTGTAATTACAAATTGCACAAACACTATACACGGTATGTATTTTGCCAACAAGGATTAACTTGGCATCTAGAAAAATGCTTCCTTTTCAGTGCCTGAGAAAAACAAAATCTGTGCCTTTTAAAGTAACACGGTTTGGAGAATAACCAAACATCCATGAAATATCATTTATCGCTTTCAAATTTAATGAAGTGTGTATTTGTGGATTTTTTAAACTTTTAAGTGATCACTTACTAACATTAGTCCCCAAATAATGAGTTAAAGTGCGATTTCAGTCTCAAATAAAAATCTGTACTTATCCTGAGCTTCAAGGTCACTTACATTTTGGGCCAATATCCATGTATAGTTGGCTCAGTTTAGCTGATAACATAAGGATTTAAAGAGAGATGGATCAAGTAAACCTTTGAAATAACTCCAACCACGGTTTAAGAAATAGCTTTGTTACTTGATGGCCCCTGGTTTAATGTTTGCTGAAAGGGACAAAGTAGGCTAAAATATTATTAAAGTAAAAAAATACACAATTTTCATAATGCTAAATAGATCTAACTCACTCTCTTCTGCCCTTCTCACTGTTCCAGCCACTCTGGGCTTCCCAATCATACCAAGTTCCCTTCCACCTCAAGGCTTGCATACGTGCTTCCTTCTTTGTGTGTTTTACTCACTCTCCTTTACATTCTCTAATAATGTGCTTCCTTGAGTGAGCCAGCTTAGGAAAGCTACCTTTCTGTTGTTTCTCCTCACCCCCCTGCTTTTTTTGTTTTCTTCCTTCATAGTCCTTAACACATCTTGGGATTCTGTATTCATCTTTCCATTTGCTTATTCAGTCCATACCTCCTGCATTGGAGGATAAGCTCCACAGTGTCAGAGATCACGTCTTAACTTTTTAACCATCTGTTCTCAATGCTGCCTTAGTGCCAGGCACAAAGTAAACACTCAATAAATATTTTGTTGACGTAAAGTAAAATGAATGATCAAATGAATGGATCAGAAATATATACATTTTGGGGGTTGAGTCTATTCACTTTTTATTGAGCTTTGTTGAAATATGATGTCTTAAACCTTTAGTTTTCACATTTTAAAATGCAGTCATAACATTTTTGTTCCACCAGATGGGAGTATGAAGTTGAAAAGAATGCTAAATCTATTATTGCTTATTCTTTTTTCTGTACCTAATATCATAAAATTTCAGACTTAGTACTAAAGATATATTCCTTATCTAAAAATTCCATATGTTCACATTCATAGCTAATTTAAAGTTAACTTTATGTTTTGCATTTTTAAAATGTTATGAAATTATACTTTAGAATAAGAAATTGAAATTTATGGCTAACATGTTCTAAGTTATGCTAATTGAATGTTCCAGTTTAAATGTTAAACGTTAGTTATTTTTATAGGCTCACTTTTATTAATAAACACTGTTATAAACACTGTAAAGATGGGATGTGTTTACAAAAGACTTTGATACATGATGATAAAATTTGCTTCATAAAAATTTGGTAATATTTGAAATAGCAATACTATGTTCTTTCACTTACCAAATATAAATGTCTTGGTCAACTTAAAGTAAAATATTCTATTTTCTTTCACAAACTTTATGCTTTTTATTGATATATTAGTACATTTTATAGCTATCATAATATAAAGGCTCTGTTTTAGAACATTCAATTAATTTTGCAGCAAATAAAGTTTAGGATTGTATTGGTTTGTAAAAGTGGCAATGATATTGAAGTACATTTTAATGTACTTTGATTTTGTGATTCCTTTAAGTTTCCTACTTTATTTTTACTTTTCCTTTTTTGTTTCTTTCTGGAGAAAATTGGTTAATTTTGCAGAAATGTGTTGTTTATTTGCAGTATTTGATATTTATTCTCATTTCTGCCCCTAAAATGTGTTGTTTTCAAATTGGACTATTTTCTTGATACTTGTGGGTTTACAGCCATAGTATAGACATGCATTCTACTTTAAGATCCATTAGGGTGGGAACTGTGTTGTAGAGCCTAAGTCAGTGCTTGGCTCTTACTTTGTGCTCAGCAAATATTTGTTTATTACATTCCTTAACTAACTGTTGAAGGGACAAAGTGAACTGATACTTCCTTTAAGTAGTAGGGAAGAACCAGGTTGAGTATTCTAGGTTTCCATGATATTGCATATATAATCTATATTATATATAATGTTCCATTTATGTAAAATGTAATTTTTGACTCTTTGACTTTCTCTAACACTGTTGAAAAAAAAGATGTTGTCCTCAATTATGGCTATAGAAACCAGAAACCCTGTAAAGTGAAATAATTTTACCTAGGAATTAATCTAAATAATGGTAGATTTTGGATTAAAGGCCTTAGAGTAAATTCTATTCTCTATCAAACTGTCAATCTTGATTATATGTGTAGAAAGAGTTGTATTTTTTTCAAGAAAGCCAATTATTATTGCATATTGAATTTTTAAAAAATCAAATAAGTCTAAAAATCTTAAATCCTTAACTCAGTGTGGGTCTGTCACTATAATGATAAATTAGAATTTATGACCCAAAGTTATATGGGATTTACACAGGTATAATATTTTTTCTTAATCTTCATTTGTATTGTTGAGATTTGGAGTGGTCTAAGTTTTCTAGACAATTTCACTATTTTTATACAGAACAAAATTTGATGGAACAGATAGTTTACTAATTTTTAGGTTAAGGCAACTTTGCAAAAAACTATTTTTAGTGAATGGTTTTCAACCTGATCTTGATGAATTTTAATAAATTTGATGAATTTTCCTCTGCATAATTCTGAATGAATTGAAATGGGTAAACTAGTTAGAAACAATATGAATTTGCTTTTTTTGATAATACCCTTGTTCTACATGATTGATAGGAAGAAACTAAATACTAAAAAAGCAAATCTCTGAAAGACTAAAATATATTTTTGAAAATCATTGTCCCTCAAAGACTTTTATTCATATTTATTCGCATTCATGTTATTGGTTATTCATGTTATTGATTCATTCTGTATCTTTAAGTAATACAATATAGTTTTTAGTATACAAAACCAGGGTTTAGATCCTAACTCAACTCTAGGGCTTGATCAGGTTGAATATGTGTGTAAATGGAGTACAACAAAATCTACCTTTCAGGGTTCTAATCTAGAGTAATATAAGGGATGTCAAATGTTTAGATCACTGACTGTTGAGGGGCTTGCTTGATAAATGCTAGTTATTACTATCAACACTTTACAAGTTCTGAGAACTTTTTCTAGATTGTTCCTTTATCAAAAAATGGAGATTGTTATATATCTTGAGATAAGGATAATCTTGAGTTGCCTATTCAATATTAATGACAGAAATATTTTAAGGACCAATTTTCTTGGCAATCAAATAAATACAGATTTAAAGGTAAACAAAACTTCCAGAACAGATTCAGAATCATAAAAGCATCTTGAATAAAAGAAGGATCTGGGAAAACTCTCAAGCACTTCAGTCTGTATCTCAGCATTAATATGTAATTCTATGTAAGTATAGTTGGAAGTATTTTTTTTTAAATCCCATTAAATAGGGAGGACTGCTTTTCTAGACATACGTTTTTAAGTAATTTTTAAAACTAACTATGGAGCCTGAGAACTGAAGGGAGTTTCATTTTTTTTCTAAAAGTTCAGGAATAAGTTAATGTTGTGCATATAATATAAAGTTTGAAATCATTACAGTAAGCAATGATTTTTATCAAATCAGTTATACCAATTATCTTGCTTGTAATTTTAGATTGCATAATTGCTGCACAGATTCTTCAGTGGCAACACATGTCACATTCATCTACTCAGTGACCACACTTCATTGTGTCTTAGACATATCCTCATGGGCTTTACATTCAAATTGTCAAGTGAGTCAGTTACCAGTCAACATGTTCTGTAGATTCTAAATCTGGCTTATCTAACTGTACTTTTTCAAAAGCAGAAAAGTCTGTAGAAAGAACTAGATTAATCTCATTTGAAGCTTGACTCTAATGCTTACTAGCAGTATGACCTTGGGAAAGTTCCTTAGCACCTCTGAATTTTAGCTTCCACATCTGTAATATTGTGATAATAATTAATTTAACAATGAAAAATTACTTGTTGGCAAAAATTAATAAAATTGATATAGGAAAACAGGCATGCTTATACACTGTGAGAATACTCATTATCAGAACATATCTATAGGGTAATTTGACATTACCTATTAAATCTAAAAGGTACATTTCCTTTGACTCAGTAATATCATTTCTTAGAATATATTCTACAGAAATGCATTGGTACAAATAGACTTATGTACAAGGATGTTCATTAGAATATTATTTATAATATTCTCACTTTGGGAATACTTAACTAGACATTATTAGGGAAAAGTTAAATGAGTAAGATACAGTCATACACCATGTAAAAGAAAGTACTAAAGTGCAAAGAACTCTGAAATACTGTAAATGAAAAAGACATCACAGACTGTGGAAAGTATAATATTATTTATGTAAAAATAGAAGAATATAAAGATAATATGTAATTACATATCTATGTTAATTAATGCAGTATGTAATTCCTATATAATATTGTAATTACTTTGAAGAGCATTCAAATGATACACAACTATTGATAGTGATTCCTTTCATGAGGTGAATGCTAGGATATCTAGGTGTTGGCAGCTGCATTCATATGTAATGTGTGTATTGAAACACTAAAGATTAAACAGATAATAAGATAATTACAAAAGACTTTTAAAATGGGGTAGTACCTTTTTTTCTACTATTGTTAATCACCTTGCCATAATTTAGTTCAGAATTTTCATGATTTCACTAGAGATTCTTACCCAAAATGGGATGAACAGCAAACTCTAGAGAATAAATAAATTCTGTGTAGGACTTTAAGACATTTTAAAGCTACATGTGCTGTCTCCCTCCCCTTCAGCTGGGGACAGCTGTGCTAGCGAGGAGGCGAAACTCACTGGAGGGGCTTGTGTGCTGTAGGGGATGGTACTCACAGATAGGCAAAAGAGGGCCTAAGAAAATTAAAACCCAACACCCAAAGGGAAGGCATAGGGAAAATCCTCTAAAGAAGAACAAGGAGTAAACAAAGGGTAAAGGAAAGCCTAGAGATTGCAGCATTACTGGAATTTGGGAAAGACCAAGTTTTAAGAATGAAAGGAGTGGTCAACCATGTTAAAACCTGTAGGGTAGTCAGATCCATTTGGTATTGATTTATTTTTTTAAGTATAGAGTGATAATTATCAACTCTGGTAAGAACAGTTTCAATAGAGGCTGAGATGTGGAGGAAGTTAGGATCCAGTCCATAGTAAATGGATAGTAGACTACTATTTTTCAACACATCCGGCCATGAATGGGAGGGAGGAGAGAGGAATAAAGGGAAAGAGGCTCTTTGATGTCCTAAATCTTATCAGTTTTTGAATGTAATGTAAGTCATCATTTTTGGTAGACATCTCAACTTCAGATGATTAACTGGAAATGATATCAGTTCCATTGCCTAGGCATACATTTGCAACTAGTTTTTCTTGGAAGGTGCACAAAGAAGTTATATTGTTCTAATTTTGACATTTTTATTGATAATTGCTGAGATTTTTAACGGTCCAAGAAGGTATTTAGTAACTTACCAATTTTCTCAGTTTATTGCATTCATGTTTCATGATGTAAGTTTTGGAGTGTTCCTTTTCTCTCTTTCCATGTCTTGAACAAAACTCCTTATGTGCTTTGACACTCTCTTCAGTTTTTAATCAGGAAAATTTTGGCCTTGCATATAGCTTTCTTTCAGTCCAACTCTATGCCTTCTCCCATCCTGGAATACTAGGCTAGATGTAGAAGCAGGCAAGATGGTACAGCAGGAGGGTGTGGGAGGAGGAAGGAAGGATGCTTATCTAGAAATGCTGTGTGAAGGGTATCTGGAAGTTATAAGCCATGAAGGAAGTGACTCGTAACATCATGGTTTAGCCCAGAGACTTCCATAAATAATTATACAAATTCGAGGACCAGATATATCTAAATATTACTCTTTACTTTATAGATGAACAAACTAGGGATATATATGATACACATATATAATATATATAAACTGGAAAATGGATAATACATTCTAAATTATATATTTATCTTTAGTCCCACTCAAATTATTGTAGTGATCCATGGAACAAGCCAAATATTCCATAGTAGTTTATTTATTTCCTGAGACATGGATAAAATATGTTTAAAATGTTGTGTTTAGCAAAGAGATCATTTGTCTTGCAAATATATTATACTCAGTTATAAGGATATGAATCATGTACCACGTGAGTAAATTACATTTTGACTTATTTTTGTGATTTAAGATATGACTGTAGAAAATCTGGAAACTATAGAAAAGTAAGAAAAATCCATTATACATAATTTAGATTTTACTACTATAAACATTTTTTGTAATTTTTAATTTCAGACTTTTTTTTCATTTGAAATGCTTTTAAAGGAAAAAGGAAATTTTCTATTTGTATTGGTCATACAAAGGACGAGAACAACAATATAAATTATACTAGTTTGGTTGTTATTCCCTGGACCAGTAGTTGAAAACCTGGATTTAGCAATTGAATCTTTGGTTAAACAGTTATTATATAAAATATTGTATTCTATGTTGCATTCATTGTAAATTACTTTAAATCCTTTGTGGAATTTATGAGGCTACGCATGAAGGAATAAGGTAAAATCTTTTTTAACATGAAGTTGCATATTAATTTTGTAGCTCAGGCTATCTCTTGTGTAAGCTGTGTATTTTCCATATACTGCCAGAAATTTGCATGAAAAGCTTGTGTTCCTAGGCATAGTTATGGTGAGTTGCAGAAAGGAATGAGGGGTTATTAGTTTTTGCAATTCAAATGTCATGCTTGTTAAGTCAGTATTGTTTGAAATAGGTATACTAGGCATACACTTTCTTTGTTTGTTTTAGGGAACAACCTCATTTGGTAAAATGCAGTGCTAGCATTAAGTTTAAAAACATTATGTTTATTTAGTCTTTGGCGGATTTGATGTTTTAGATTGCTGAGGATTGCACCGTTTTTATTACCCATGCTGTTTAGTTAGCATACATTTTCATGCTTTATTTTCTTTACAAGTTTTCCTCTCTCCTTTCGTGTCTTCTAGTACCTGGCACATTGTATGCCAAGAGAAGTTCATTTGTTGCTGCCTTTGAAAATGTGGCTCGAGCTGATGTCCTTTGCCAATGATTTATGGAAGTTTTTCTACATTAATCAATGGGCTATAATTTGGTACTCTCTTAGAGAAAAGTGAGGAGTAAAGTTTTCACACCTTGGCTCAGCCTGTTAGTGGATAAAGAGATCCCCAAATTGGAAAGCCCACCAAAGGTGTGGGTCCTTGCCTATCAGCTGTGAAACATTTGCAGCAGAGGCAGTGGGACAAAGTGAAAAACTGCATTATTGCTCAAGGGGAGAGAAAAGGCAAGAAAGAAAATGCTTGAGCAGGAAGAAAGGAGGAGGAGCCCTTGAGCAGGGAACTATCAGCCAAGATGGCTGATAGAAACAGCTCCAGCCTGGTTGTGTCATGTGGGCTTTTATGCGAGGCTTCTGCCTTCATGTCTTCATTCCATGTGTGTTGGAGCCAATCAATCCTTGTATTGGCTTTGCCGTCCTTGTATGGGCTTTTCCAGTTGTTGTCATGGCAATCATCAACGGTCCTGGAGCCTGTGGATGTGTCAGTTGGCCTGCTAATACACTAGAGTGAGCGTATAATGAGGCTCAAGGTCCGAAGTCAAATCCTCTGCCATCTTTGACTTAGTTGGTTCTAACTAGTTCTTGTTTCTTCTCTTTGCAGCTGCTTCTTGAGACTTATATAAGAGTAACTGGTTTCTAGTCAAGGGAGGGGCAGGGTTATGATCCTGGGGGCAACAGCCTCAGTAACATGGGGCTATAAACAAGAGGCATGGGTTGGGGGTGGCCCCTCGGTGTCCTACTTGGTATGAAGCCTGCTCACCCTCTCTCTCCTTCAGCGCTTCCACTCTCTGTGACTTCTGAAGTTTTTAGCCAAAACATTAAACTGAGAATGTGATTGGCCCTATTGTACCAGACATGAAAAACTGAAATAATGATACCGTAACAATATTACATAGACATACATTAACATATTACATAGACATTTCCTTACTGAATGCATGAGTCCCCTCAGTTTATTGCTCGACCTTCACTAAGTCCCAGGTGGGTTAGTAGCTAATGTACTAATTTAAAAGTGAGAGGAAGTGGGGGAGGGAAGGACAGTCAACTCTCACTTCTCTCTAAGGTAAGACCCCAAAGAAGATAAGACTTACATAGTCTCTGTACAGACAACTACTTGAAAACTTAAAAAGCAGACTTTTTTTTTTTATCAGATAAGTAGAACAAAAGGAGTGGCAATCTCTAATTACTCCCTTGATAAAAGTTTTATTTAATAAAATATATTAAAAGCAAAAATTTTTAAAGGCACATAAAGGTTTTGAATTAGGATAGAATATATTGTTATTAGGAATAGGTTGACAAATTGCACATTAGTCCTCAAAATACAAACCTTTCTTGAATACTCACTATGTGTCAGGCATTGTTATTGTGCTTTGCATGAATTAACCAATTTAATGCTCATTTTCATTCAATGAAATATGCGCTATAATTATTCTCATTTTTCAGATGAGGAAGATAATGCGTGCTGGGATTCATTACCTTGTCCTCAGTCACAAAGCTGTGAAGTGGCAAAGCGGGGGTCCAAGCCCAGGCAGCTGGCCCCAGCGCCCACAGGCTGAATGCCCCACTGGGCTGCTCTCATTCTTCCTGGGAATTAGGACTCAGTTCAGAGAGTGAGATTTTTTTTTTCTTTCCCATTGAAAGAAGTTGGGCTCAATGCTTTCTTTTTTAAAAAAATATTATTTTCATATAAAAATTCAAAATCCATTTCTTCTCATTGCCTTAATCCTTCAGTATAATATAGAAGTATAGGGAATATGTGTTCAAACATATTTATTTAAAGTGGTTTTAAAAATAGTACAAATATGAATATTTCTATATATGCAATTTCAGGACTGAAATTTTCAACTTCCAATTATAGATATTTAGCTTTTTGTATCCTAGATGAATACACACTTTCAGAAGATCAGAGTTCCTTAAAAATGCAAAACTACCATTTTTAGATGTTTCTATATTTTCCTCCCTTGCCTGGGTAGACTAGTGATTGATAAAGCTCAATAGAGCTTTTCTTTCTAATTTTGAAAACAGCTGTCGATAATGTTAGCTCCTATTGTATTTTAAATGACAAATAGTTTCATACATTCTAAGGTCTCAAAGTTTATACCTGTGTGTATAGTTTATGGAAGCTGTGAATTGAGTAAAGGTATAAGGGGCATTTTGCAGAAATGAATCTAATGCAAAGTGCATTTTAGGTTTTCACACCAAATGAACCATATTACCAATTTAAGATTTACCTAAATCCGATTGGAATGATTGATCAGTGAAAACCCGCTGTCCTTAGTATCATGAAAGTGATATTCTTGAATTATTCAGACTACTCTGTGCAGAAAGTAGGACAGACAGCCATGCAACTTTCAGTGAACCTTAGAAGCAGTTAGGATCACTGTATTCGCACGAACTCTTTAATACCTCTAATTAAACATGGCTGTTAGGATCAGATTTTTTTTGTGGACTTTGAGAATTTGATCTGATTATTTTAGGAATCTTGAAATCATACACTGGCTTCTAGAACCTCATTCAGAAATTCGCATTCTTTACATATATAATTACTTAGTTTAGAAAATATGTTTTTTAAAACCACACACAGTAGGTGCTTTAATTAGAACACTTTGTTTTAATAAATTGTGCTATTCCAAAGACCAGAAGATGCTCTTGTTTAATTGATTTTAAAAGTATAATTTATTGCCTTAGCAATATATATATTTGTTGTATGTATGCTTAAACAGACCAATGATATTATTCTATTCATATATTAGAAATATTTCCCACTATAAGTTTTCATCAGAATTTTCCTATCAGAGTAAAGGCCAAATGTCTTTTGAAATGTCAAAGATTGAGAACTTTGGTTTAAAAAAAATGCAAAACCTTTAAAGCTAAAGGAGATGAAGATATGGAATATTATACAGTGGACATAAATATGAATGGAGTGCAGCTAAAATAAAGGTGAATAATAGAATTATAATATGGAATGAAAATGCAAATTGTAGAGAACAATACAGAGCAGAGTTCCATTTTCACAACACTCAAATAGAATCAAAACTAAGCTATATAGTATTTAACAATACATAAATAGGTGGCAAAACTATTTTCAAAAAGGAGACAAGAAGAATGGTAAATATAAAAATCAGGAAAATGCTCCCAATGTGAAGACAGGGGCTGAGTTTGGAGGGAAGGTGACGGTAATATGCTGCACTTTATTTCTATAGTAGGACCACAAGAGTTTTATCATCATGGTTTGCAAACTTAAACATATATTATTTTGGATCCATCAAATTCTATGTAATAGAAAACTCTGAAAGACAATAGTTAATTTTCTGTCCGTTTGTCATTGTATTTGCCTTTGAAGGAGCTAGTGAAGTGGGAAATTTAGTCACTTAAGTAGTTGTTATGTCCACATGAGACCAAATCATAGGCTTACTGAATTTTTTCCTTTTTCAGGTAGGGCTAACATTCTGTCTTAAAGCTTTATATTTTGTTTCACTATTTAATCTTCATTTCAAAGGGAAGATCACTTCAGAGCAAATTAAAGCATATAAAAGAAAATTAAATTTAACAAATATTTTTTGAGTTCTCACATCACCTGTCAGATGGCATATTGGGTGCTGCTGACGTCCCAGAGTGAGTCAGATGCATTTCTACTCTTCAGGATCTTGAAGTTCAGTAGGGACAAGAGACTAAATGTATCTGACTATAATTCCCATGAGTACAAATTCTGAAAACACGAAGTGTTAGGTAAATTTAAATGAAGGAAATCCTTGAGACTAATCCATCCCTTAATATTATAAGAAAATGTAAATAAAGCAAAGCTTTATATCAGAACTTACATAGAAAAACATGAGACTTTGTCAACTTTTTGTTTTATTTCCCAAGTTTGTGTATTCCTCATCCATAGAGATTTCTTTTTCAAATGATTAAGATGTAAAGGCAAATGTCTCAATTCCATGAAGTAACTGTGATGTAGCTTATTCCAAAGCTATATTCCTGTCAGAATCTGCTGGCCTGGATGGTGTTACAATTTATTTTTATTTAATAAGTTCCTTCCCTTTGCTAGGAACCATCAGTGTGGTATGCTGAAAAGAGCATCAAGATTTAGAGAGAATTTGTTTGAATTCTGTCGCTGACATTTTCTATATGAGTTCAGGAGAATTATTTAACTTCTCCTAGCCTAAATTTCTTCGCCAGCAAAACAGAGTTGGTAAAATCTCCCAGACAGAGCTGTGAGGATTAAATTTTATGATGTATACAAAGCACCTAACCAACCTGACCACAGTGGCTGCTATTTGTTTATATCCACCATAATGCCAGGTAGGATTTAAGGCCCCTTAATGATAAGGCCTTCAGTGTATGCAAATTGGGATTTTTTAAAAACACCTGAACCATTAATTCCCCAGTCCCAGAACGTTGTATGTGCTAAGTGACTGAATTCATAAATGAATTGATCATTAAATGTTGAAAGTCAAGGATGTTTGAAAATTCCTCTCTAAATCAGCTACCAACAAATATCTTTTTAAACAAAACTGCAGCTATCTTCTGCCCTGAACTGAAAGTTTAGGAAGAGTTATGGAGAAGCTCCTACTACTTTGTCTCTGCAGCCTGGGATGGAGTGGGCACAGAGAGGACATGATCCAGGTAGAGGATGAAAAGTCTGGGAAAATTTCCATCTGTTTCTGAATTAGTTATTAACCTTGGCTTTGTTCTTTAGTTTGAAGTCCTGCCTGTAAATTCCAAAACCTCAAGGGTGTTCATAATCAAATAGAAAGCAACACATGCATTCCAAATGATATTTGAATTATTTGCAGTTTGGTATTTTCTGCTCTATTGCTTTGCTCTCTTAGTATGAATCACTGGAGTTGACTGGATAAAGGTCACTACTGTGTGCACAGCACAGTGCAAAGAATGTAGTTTACATTTCAATCCCTTTCTCTTATCCATACCGTTCAACTGTCTTTCCAAAAAAAGAACTATTATGAAGTATTTTAAATTTACAAAATTTTGCTACTTGTTTAGAAATGCTTGTGAATCTCTTCCAATTACATATTTATTTAATTAAAATTAACTGGCTAAATTTTCTCATAGCCTTTTTATTAATTTAGAAATATACATTTAATTCCTATTAAATAGATGACTAAATTTAATTCCTATTAGATAAATGTCTCAATTTTTAAAGAGGTATAGGTAAACTTATTCAATGACATTAAAGTATTTTTGTTTATAATTTCTTAAATAAAATCAACACCCATGACCTAGTTGACCTAGTAATTAGAAGCATGTAAGGCTAATTACGAGTTTTTGTAAGCAAAAGTGTGGAAGGTTTTTGAGTCTATCACACATTTCTACAGGCAGTTTGGCTTTTTTGAGAGGGGAGAGGGATGGTGAAAGGTAAAGTTTTTTAAAATAAATTTAACTTTCAGAAACCTTTTTTCACAAGTTAAATACTTGTTTTTAATTCTAGTTACACCTTAACTTTGTGACAATGGTTTGCTTATTTAACAGCAGAATTATTTCAGAAGTGTTCAGGCAGACCTGAGAATTTTAACTCGTTAGTTGGAAAGTGAGCATCTAAGTATTTTTAAATGAATGCTGATGGAAGTCAAATTACGATTTAAGTTAAAGAGAGTGATTCTGCAATTATCCTGAACTTAGCCAAATATACAAAATCTATATATCCTGAAGAGTGGCTTAAATCTGCTTTTTGAACCTATTTTCTGGAAGCAAGAAAAGATTCAGCTCACCACTAAGTGGTAGAACATACAAGACTGGGCCTGTTTTTCTATCTTTTGGTACATCTTAGCTTAATTTCAGAAATTGTATTAAATTTCATCTCTTTGTAAAGGAAACATGGTTAGCTGTGAAATTGCTATGCCGGCTTACATGACTCCTTTGGGTTTCAAAAATTGCATCTTTAATCTTGTGATCTCTTCTATAAATTACTTACCTTGGTCTGGAGAAAATGACATTTAGATGCCACCAAGCAATTCATAATCGATGGGCTTGGGCATGTATGTAGAACGAAAAATGTATGTTGAAAACTTTCAACATGTTTATCGAGTCATTGGTTGCATTTATGTAACACATGACCATATATTATGAAGCACTTCATGCATGAAGAAACTTGTACATATATCTGGGCCTCTTGCAGTTAGGAGGAAGGAATATTTAGTTCAACTCTAGATTCCAAATATGATCATGATAATAAAGTTATTTAGTAGTACAATTAATATCAGTTTCATAGCCTACCAACTTACTGCTCTGAGTGTGTTCCATGAACCACAGCATTGACGTTTCCTTGGAGGTTGTTAGAAATACAGATTCTCTGGTTCCAACCCAGATTCACTGAATCAGAACCTACATTTTAACAAGGTCCCCAAGTAAGTCCTATGTGCAAAGAAGTTTGAGAAGCACTAGTCTTAGAGGCACTTAGAGATCTTGTGGCACAAATTGTTACTAACTAAACATGTGAAGATTATATAAACGTTGAAAGTACAGTTACTATCCACATTAAAAATCTGCATTTATAAGTTGTATTGCTTACAAACTGGACAATTACTTCAGATGGGCTGTGTGCATAAACTTTAACTCATCGAGTGTGTAATAACAATGTTAGTTGAATACTGGTAAAACTTGAAAAGACTATAGACTATATGGAAATCAGTAATTGATTTAATAGCCATTCAATAATAATTCCAGATATGCAAACTAAAACTATATAGCATGGTACCTATTTGTATTAATATATTTTAGCTAAAATTAAAAGGTGAAACTCTATCTAACTTATTGATGAAGTATTGTGGGGAGAAATGGAAAGGCTTGTTGAAGCACTTGAAATTATGTCTCATTTCATCTAATGACATCATTAAGGAAATGAAAACAATGGGTTGGTTGTACATGAAAGTAGCAGCAATTGTGCATATAAATAAAGAAGTGTACATGGCTAACACTCGTGACGTGTTAGCCTTTCTGTGCTTTCTGCTTCCCCTGGCAGAACAAAGAGCTTGTTCTCAGGTGTAACAGAAAGAGTGCTGTCAAGGTTTCAGCCTTAGATGGAGAAAAGGGGGCTTGTCATGAAAGGCTGCACTTGGGTGGGTGTGATGGCGATACTCTCGGCTTCAGGTGGTGGGAATGGAACTGCAGCGCTTCCAGTCCCATCATTCTCTCAAGGTCTTCTCTGGCTGTCTTTGTTCCCACGTTCTTAGCGGAAGTGTCATTGTGTCCTGTTGGCTCATAATCTTTTTTGTTTGGCGAGGTAAGGTCATGGTCTGAGCACTGGGGAGGAGTAAATCTTTGAACAACAACAATAAAATAGGGCTGCTGTTACCGGAGAAGGTGTAATGAATTCCAGGCAGGCAGTGAACACAAGATATTCAGTAGAGTAGGATTCATAAACATAGAATAAAATTATTGACTGAAAGAAGAGATATTTTGCTTTTTATAATGCAAATCATGTGGAGACCTTATCAAGTCAGCTAGTATACTAAGTTGAAACATTACAGGAAACTCTTATGGGACTGAGAATACTGACTGTAATTACCTTACAACAAAGGGAGTACTTTAAAAATTTATATATCATGGGGAATTTACTATTCAAGTAAGACGTCATTACAATTTAAGTAATGAGTCATTGAGTCTCATGCGTTTGTGTAGTGTAATGGGAAAAGTACTGGATAAAGATTTACATGACCTGGCTTCTTGACCTTTAACTAGCAAGTTACTTGGTTTCTGCTCCCTTATTTGTTAAGTGAAACTGTGGGGGAAAATCTTTTAAGTCCCTTCCAATCTGTAAAACATTATAATAGGATTGTTCCAAGCAGTACAAATAAAGTTAATATTAAGCATAGTAAAATTCCCATTATATAGAGAAATATTAATGTGATGATTAATGTTTATTTAAAATGTACATGTACAGCACAGCTCAATGTATTTAGCATTTTGGATTCCAAATAAGCTTATAAATTGTATAAAATTCCTAATAATTTAAATTTATCATTAGAAAGACACAAATTAAAAAAAAACAGATTATTATCTCAAGGTTTCTCTGCTAAGAAATTAGCAAAATGTAAATAGGAAATGGCAATACTCATTTCTCAGACTTTTTCATAATTGTTTTGTGATGACATGCCCTTGAGATATTTTAAAGCAATTTCACTTAAAAAGTGGCTTAAAATGATTAGTTTAAAATGAACTGAATTTTTAATAAAACCTCATTCCAATTGATGATTAGATTGGTAGCAAAATTGTTGACATCTTGGACATATAGAACAGAGAGGTGTAAATACTAATTATTCACTGAATAGCAGAGTAGAACTACTCAAGGAAAGCAGCCTGTAAAAATCTGAGCCCAAAAAGTATCATTTGCTAAAGCCATAGTTTCTAAATTTTTTTTTGTTGAACACGTCTATTTGTAAAAAATACATATATACATATATGCATACATAAAATATATTTAAGGATATACTTCTGTTACATTTACTTAAGGGTTATATATGCATGTCTTATATTGTGTACATTATAAAATATGTAAGGTAGAAATTTAAAAGGATAAGATAATGATAAAGTAACTTTTTAAAAAAGAATTTATTTACTTTCATTCATGATATAAACATGTTTGTTCTGACTAAAATATGGAAATGGAATAATGCTAATGTTTTTGTGAAATAATTCAATAGGTTATGAATTTTTTTGAAAATTAACACTTTGAAATACAGGAATTGAAAGTCTAGTTCTAAGGTTTGCTTTATTGGTTTTGATGGCTCTCAGAATTGAAAAATGATTCCTCACAAAGATATATAGTTCCAAATGATGAAAGAAAATGGTTGGCCAAAGATTATGCCAAGGTTTCTAAATTGAAATCCATTTGATGAATTTCCATTCTGAATTGCAGTCAATCAGTTATTCTTAGAGACTAATCACAAGGTTTTAGATTTGCATATTCTTAACAAACTGGTTTAAAATCCTGTAAAACATTTCACTCAACAAAAATATTTCTAAACATCCACTTTTACTGCATTGTCTTCGTAGTGATAACTTTTTTTAACAAACCACTATTTTTTTTCATTTTGCCATAATATAATCAGCAAACCTCTGTGCGGCACAGATGACATTTATGGTCACCCCCATTACAATACAAAGTACTATAAAGATTCACTGTGTCTTAAAAAGTCTTATTATCAAATAATTAATTGTTTTGACAACATCCTATCACACTTAGAAAACATCTGGCTTCAAATTCTTTGTCATAATATTTTGCCTGTGATTAATGTCAACAGTGACTTTTATGTGTACAATTGCTGTATTCTAGTATTCTAGCTTTGGTTTTTTGTTGTTGTTGTTGTTGTTTGTTTGTTTTTTAATTCTAGTCAGACTTATACCCTTTCGTTTGTTATACAGTCTTCCCATGGAATGTTATTTTTTTAAAGAACTCATTTAATGTTAAGGTTATAAATTCTCCAATGCAACTTTCTCTTAATTTTAGTTTTAAGATATATGTAGTTTGTTAGTAGTCTTTTTGTTATTGATTACTAAATTATACTTTTGTTAAGAACATGTTGTATTTTATTGAAACAAACTATTACCTCAAACTGAGACACAGCAGGGGCACTTACGTTTGGTTCAGCTGTGTAGCAATCCTACCACTTAAAAAAGACTGAAAGTGGTGACAGTGGGATAGAGGTCTCTTTCGATGGAACAAGACTGTGATGGTGCATGATACCTCTAACAAGAATAAACAGTATGGAAACATGAAAAGCAATGATCACATGGCTTCTTCAGTGTTTTCTGAGACTAAAGACAGCTCTTTTGAGTAGATTCCTAGAAACACTGAAATCCTGAAGTAATATATATAATTTTTGATGACATCTTGAGATCTTTAGTTCCTGAAAAAGATGAAAAAGGGAATGTTTTCTTAATGGTACACTGATCCCTTATAGTTTAAATAACCTGAAAGGAGGCTCTCTATATTTTATATGCTGTTCATTTACATGCATATAGCTATAATAAAATATAGACTTTCTTGGATTCAGTTAGAAATTTGGCTGCCTTCCCAGCAAAAGGCAAGTGTATAAAAACTGAATTTCCTCATCTGTTAAACAAGTTGGCCTTCCCAACTCTTAAAATATATGTGTATATATTTCAATGATAACACAATATCTTTTTACTATATTTGATAAATTCACATGCAGAAAAACCATCTATGTTTCAACTCTGGTAATTAATAAGATGTAGTCTTGTGTTCCAGGCTAGACTTCCTTTATGGAACAAATTGGCCAAATTTTCAGGTCACAATATAAGCAATGGTCAACTGCTTTTTTGTGGAATACATATTCTGCCCTTTCTCACTCAATAAGTTGTTAAGGTACTTATCTTTATCATTTTTACATTCCATTTAACAAATTTACATATTTTATAGGACATATTATAATACTAAATGGGAGTCTTTGTGAGAGGATAGGAAAATATGGAGGAAAGCCAGCATGTTGTAGAGGAAGGAGGGCAGGTGTAAAACCAGAGAGACTCCAAGGTGAAACCGGAGCTGATCATTTGCTAGTTGTGAAACTTTAGGAAAGTTGACTACTTTGGGTAAGCCTCAGTTTGCCTGTCTGAGAAGGGAGGTTAAGCGTTAAAAGAACTAAATTATAGTGTATGAAAAGGGATCCTCATTGTAGATAATCAAGGTATTATGTGCATATCTTAGTATTATACAAAATTCAAAGAAAATTTGAGCCTTTTTTAATACTTTCACTAAAATATTAAATTTCATATTTATCTTCCCTTTGTGTTCCTAGGACATACACGCATTCCAAAAAAGAGTTTCCACCTGTAGATACACTGTGCTTTAAAACAGGCAGCGTGATGTGCTTGTGTCAGGAAACAGTCAAGTCGCAAGCACAGTTTTGACTTTTAAACCTCTGCTTTAATTACTGAAAATGTGTTGCCTTTTAAGCAGATATTGAATACTGTTTATTAGCTTCCTCTGAAGTATTGTATGTTAACAGTTGTGATTTTACTCAGTGCCTTTATGTTCCTCAAACAGTATTTGGCTACTTAATAAAGAATCTTATTAACAGGCTAAAGATACCTTAAAAGATAATGTACAGGAGAGAGCAAATTTTGGTTCCAGTAGTCATAGTGCCTGTTAACTGTTTTTCTTTTACAGTTTTCGTAGTTATAAAGTGACTCCCTGGTGTCTGTTATCCACTGTACAATTATGTGATTACTTTCAGCTGCAGCTTTTTCAACCTAAAGCTAATCTTCTTTGGACATAAAAAATAATTTTTAAATTTCTTACAAAAAGAACTATTATGAATGTTTTTAGACCCCGAGTGCTCTGAGTTATTAAGATTGCAAGATAAAGTGTTTATTGGAGTGTTTTATTGTTAAGATAAATATGTTGGTGATAAAGTTTTTTAAAAAGTACTATAGCAATGTTTGTTTAATTGTAGTTAGAAAACAGTTACTGTTAATGTGCTGCAGCATTTAATGACACTTCTGTGTGTGATAAAAGTGAAAAGTACTTTTATTAGTTAAAAAGATGGGAATGGCTTTGGGCCCTACTTACTATTTAGAAGCATTACTTTCCCATGTCCTCTGTTTGAACTTCTAGCATATGTAATTTTTTTGGTTAACTATGTTGTCAGCTAATCAGCAAAGATTTATTGCACACCTTTTCTGCAGTGTATGTTATGGTAGTTCTGCAGAGCACAAAGATTGTAAGACAGGGTTAGTAGCTTCCATTACACTGGAGAGGCAATAAATTCTCTGCATGAAACAGATAGCAATATTGGCTGATATATGAGTAAGTGATGAACAGCATTTCCCAAAGTATTCTATGAAACATTATTTCCTTGAAATGCCCTGAGGAAAATATTCTACAGCCAAATGTGTTTGGGAAATGTGGCCCAATATATATCTCTTTTAGAGATTTACAGTACATTCTAGCATATTAAAGAGTCTGAGAAGGCCTGCAATAAAGAAGCCAGTAAAAATTATTTGGACATGCAATTTTCTAAGCTTATTTTGACCATGTCCTGAGTATCTCCTATAGGAGCCCACTTTAGAAAATGCTCCTTGATTTAGAATCTAATTAATCCAACAGGGCTTCCCTGTAAAGGATGGGATAGCTTATTTTCTATGATGAAGCGCTGATTTAAAAGCAGTCGTATTAAAAAGTACATTATTGAGGGCAGTGGAAATTGTTACAACTTTGGGGGGAGGAAACCTTGGCAAAACATGCAAAAATATAAAAAATATAGATGCTATTTGGCTTAAGAATCATACTTCTAGGAATTTACCCATGTTCGAAAGCTTTTAATGGCTAAGCCTTGCCTTTGAACTAAGGATAAACTCATCGGCATGCCATTCAGTATCCTCCACAACATTTCCCAGTGCACCTTGGGGTGTACCAGCATACACAAGATGTGCTGCCGAGATGAAGAGTAGAGGCAGATTTATGGAGGCTGGAAAGGTTGGAAAAAGATTCATGGAGCAGGCGGAACTTAAATCAGCCTCAGTGGATGGGCAATATTTTGATAGAAGAGACATTATTCTACACTTGTTACTCCAAATTCCAAGCCCAAAATGAGCATTTGGCACATTGTTAAGTTAATTAGAGACCCCCCCCCCCTTTTTGATTTGTTTTTTTTTTAATGGGCTACTATATGCAGCATTCTAAGCACTTTATTAAATCTTAGTCCACAGAACCATTTCATGATATGGATATTATTATTCTCCTTTTTTATGTACATAGACTGAGATTTCATGTAATCTTCTTTAGGTTACACTGCTAGTGATTATTGGAGATTCATAACCCCATCTCAGAGTCTGCATTTTAGCCACTTCGTATGAAAGACATCTAATTAAGCCCCAGAATACAAAATAGTTTCTCTATCTCATTCTTGAGGGAAAGTATGATTTCCTTTCTATAGAAATAAAACCCACATTCTTTGACTGAGTAACTGACAGGATATGAAATAGAAAAGATTATGAGCCACCCCTGTTAACTGAGTTGCAATTGTAGATAACACATAAAGGGATCAAACTTTGTGTAAATTCTGAACTTCTTTTGGTTCACGATGGAGCCAGCCAAGTTGGTTATCAGAGCCTTTGCATTTGACTTTCTCCTAAGGAATTCTATAAATTCCTATTTCTGTAAGGCATGTATGTAATAGTTTTGATGACTTGCTTATGTTTTTCTTTTAGTACAATAACTAGAATTGACATTGAAGTTTGATTTATGAAACAATCTAATCTATATATTCTCTACAGAAAAATATGTAATAAAGGTATTTATCTGAAAACATAGACTGGAAGACATAAGTTGCCTCAAAAGTCACAGGGAGCCTATGAGGATTCCAAAGCTACCCTGACTTTTTCTTTTTAGTCCAATGTTATTAATAAACTGTTAATAATGAGGACCATGTTCAGAATACTAAAGTAATAAGAAATATTTTCTACATTATTGTAAATGGAAGAAAATATTTTTCAACTCACAAAATTTTAAATAAGTATCAATATTTTTCACACTTCTTATGAATTTTCCATTAACTGCTACTATACAAGGAATTATTTTCTCTAACAGTAAGCACTTTCTTTAGTGTTTGTATATTGTGTCATACATCAAACTAATACATGGGGTGTTTGATAGAGTTCAGCCAGCACCAGAAATAATGTGTACAGAGGATGGAGTAGCAATTAATAAACAGCTATTATATGTTTAATATTTTAGGTATTAAATAATCAAATAAGAAAAGGAAGAAAAAGGTACTTAGGGAAGAGAGTACAATCAAAACACTGGTCATTTTATGCTTCTGATGTTCTCATATCTCACTGGAGGTAGTAAACAGACCAGGAACTTCTTGTTTACCTGGTATCTAATTTCATTTGGCATTTTGCTTGCACCTCCTTTCTGAAAAGTGTATGTGATAGTAAACAATCTGAATTAAGAATTTTAAAATGCAAACAACCAAATGATCATATAGACTAAGAGTAAAACACAACCTCCTGGATATTCTCAATGTACAAACTATGCAATGAGAAATGACATTGTTACAGTGCCATGAGCGGGGAAATGTCTTGAGATCTTAAAGAAAACTTAATTGTGTTTATGATTGTCTTCATAGAAAATACATTCAATTACACCTAAAGTTTTCAGAATTACTAAATTATATATGCATGATGTACCATGCATTGCTATACCATGTTTTACATCTAGGAAATTCAGCTTCTAAAAGAAAAAAAATCCCCAATTTAAAAAGAAAGTTAGTTTATCAAATAAGAGAAACAGAATTATATTTGACCATGCCAGTTTTTTAATTACTCATATAGTTGTACATATGGTTTTCCAGAAAAATAAAATTTCTAGATTAAAAGGTTTACACCCAATTTCTATAGTTCGTTTCCCTAAAGAAATGAAATGTAAAAATTACTACTTCAAAGATACATGCTAAGTTCAATTTCTAGTAATGAGAGTTGCCACATCTATTCTGGCTGAGAAAACTATTGTACAGACTAAGCTTCATCCAATTTTAATACACTTTGGGTTTTGCTTTAATAGGAGGCCAGTTTACTGGTGGAATTTATTAAAAATAAAAATATTGATAAAAGTCATTAACTTTATTAGCAAATTAACACTTGTAAGGTTTTTTTCTAGTATTTTTCCAGGAGTATTATTTCATGGAGTTCCAGGAATTTGCCATTTAAAGCATCTTCTTACAAACTTTTGTGGGGTTTTGTTTTTGTTTTTTTTTTTTTTTGGTTGCTTACTGTATTTCTGTTCTCACATCATATACTGCATTAATTGGCAGCACAAAATTGTTTTCCATATGATTGAAGCTTTTAATCTTCAGTTGTTCAAACTGAAGTTTGGCCAAGTTAAAAAGTAAAAAGTTAGCAATGTGTTGACCAGAAATTGAGTACAGTAGAATTGTTTTATTTTGGGATAAGATTAAATGAAATAAAATAATAAAGTACTTTTAACTTAAAGCAATTATTATACAGAGGATAAATGTTGTCTTGTTTTCTTAATAGTAAATTAGAGTTATTTGAAATAAGCTGTGATGTGAGGTAAAGTACTCCTTTTCCCTCCTTTTTACTGATTTACACATTTTGGAGACAAGATAGGAAATAATCAAATGAAAGGAACTCAAATTCATTTTAATCCACATATATAAAAGAAAGTTTAATTTTCTGAAAAATGCATTGTTTGAATGGTTTATTTAAGTCAAAAGTAAAGTAAGACATTTAAAGTAAGACAGTTTTTTGTTTATATTTAATAGAATTTCAGTGATTATTTGGGGCATTTGTTTTTATGAGTATTTTGATAGTATCATGGAGAAAATGTCTCCTGAGAAGTTGCATCACAATAGATTAAGATATGTGCCTCACATGTCCTTAGAAGCTATTAGAATTTTAGGGTTAGAAGACTAGTTTGAACAAACTCCTTAGAAACTAATTGCTTAGGGTCTTTTACAGCAATTTAAACCATGAAGTTAATTTTACTCAGTTTCTTAGAAGCGCCTGTTATCTCTGTTGCTAGGGCTTTGTCTTAGCTGATTTTTGTGCTTGATACACAAGATCCTCTACCCTTTCCTGACCCTTTCATTTATCTAATCACTGTTCATCCTTTAGGTCGCTTTGTATTAGTCTGGATCAGTTAGATTATGATGCGTTACAAAAGAAAGACCAAATCTCAGTGGCTTAGCTTAACAAACATTTATTTCTCACTCACACAAGCCTTTTGTCGAGGGAGGTAGCTGTCATGAGCTGTCATGTTCTTCATGTGGTGTCTCTGTCTTCCAGTTGCTTCCACCCTGTTGTATCTCTATCTTAACATGAGATTCTACAATAGGAAGACTACAGGATAAGAAAGCATGAAATATCAGGCAGCACTTTTTTAAAGTACTTGTTTTTGGAAGTATTGATTTGCCCACATATCTAGGAAGGAGAATTCTGGTAGGAATTAGTAATATCTACCAAACACAGATTACATAAAATCTTTGTGTAACTTGACCACTGCCCTCTTCCCTAACCTCTCTGCAGAAGCTCTCTTAACACTTTGTTCTTTATTTTTCGTAGTCATTACTATAATGAATTGCTTAATTGTCTGTCTTTTCCCATCTAGACTGTAAGCTTCATGACTTCTGGAACTACATCTATTTTTGCTAACACTTTTATTCATAATAACTGGCATCTAATAAGCAGCTAAATATATTTGTTGTTGAATTAGTGAACTAGTGGCTTTCCATGACATGCATCTTCCAGTTAGAATACTAAGTGATTAAGTTGGATCAGTGTTGATTTCTTTTGACTCTCCCATAGTTTCATCTATGATGATGTGTACATAGTATGCAACAAGTGAATTCCTTCTTAATGGATGAATTGAGTATCTATTTAGTAAATATTATTTACTAAACACTATTTGAGGAAATTTAAGGTGATGATTATATTTGAGTGCAAGTAGGAAGAAACTTACTCTTGGCAGCCAGAAATTTTTCCATATTTGTTCCCCATCCATTAACAAGACACTTATTGTAGATTTACTATGATAAGGAAGGACTATATTAGGAACTTTCTGGAGGGAAATGAGAGAAGAGTATTCAAAGATGAAGCAGGCAAAAATCTCTGTCCTGAAAAAGTTGACCATTGATTGGGGATGAGATGTACATACAATCATGACTCTTGTTAAAAGCAGTATAGCCTAAGGGATAAGAGCTGAGGCTGTGATTCCCAGATCAACTATCAGCAACATCTTCGAGCTAGGAATTCAGGGAAGGTTTTGTGGGGGAGTAAGCATTGGATCTGAGCCTTAAATTCTCAGGCATGTTGAGAAGGCAGAAGGCCATTCTAAGCTAAGAAGAAGACATGAAGGCCCTGTGTTGTATGCTGATTGCTTAGGGGATTGTGATGAACATGGGGTAGTGCCCATCAATATTCTCAGTTCTTTTCTTTTTGCTATAAAAACAGAAGACAATGTTTTTTAGCTCCTAAAGTTAGGTGGGGCCATAGGCTAATTCAGGTCAGTGGGCTATAATTAGAAGTGATGCTTGTTATTTTGGGGCCAAATTCCTAAAGAGGCTGTGCTTGACTTTTCCATACTTACTTCCTATGTCTTCAAGAGATTTGAAGCTTTAGGTTGAGATAGAGTGTCATAAAATGACAGAGGCTCCATCAGGGTAGGTCCTTGTCAACATGGATCTGAACCCTTTTTATCCACACTTGTTGGACATGTTACATGAGCAATAAATAAATATTTCTTCTTTAAAACCACTGACATTTTGGATTTGTTTGTTACTATAACATAATCCAGTCTATTCTGACCAATAGTAGAAATATAATCAATGCTATATTGTATTTGTATATTTAAGTTTCTAAGGGAGTTGGTATGAGAAAATTAAGATAGTGCTCAATTTTATTCACGCAGGGTGCAGCTGGCACCTTGCCTTCATCTCCTTCTCTGTCTCCTTTACATTTAAGACTATAGGAATTAATAGATGCTATACTTAGAATAAGCCCAAGGCCCACATCTGAATACAGAGAGCAGTAGGCAGTAAGTAGACTGCCAGTTGTTCTGCTAACATTTGATCACCTCACACTATAATATTTTATAAATTGATTCTTCCTCAAATGCATAAGAAATGTAAGAGTTGCAGGCTTTTTAGGGCAATATAAAATAAAAAAATAAAAAATTCATCTCACCAGGCAGATTTTTTTTTTTTTTTTTTTTTTTTTTTGTCCACATGTTGCCAGATGAGTATTTTGACAGGCTTTTAAAAGACTGAAGTGATGTGGCTTGACAAAAAGCAGATGAGAATTTAGGCTATTTAAAGCCTATGCTACATGTTAATTTTTTCCAAGGAGAACACAATTTAACTTCTTTTGATAGCGTCATTTGCTTGCCATTTCTTGCATATTCAGTTACACAGAAATCATAGCTTACACTTATGATGGGTCTGTAGTATCATCAGGGTGAACATTTGTTTTGGAGGTAAGGGAGTATTTATGGTCAGCTCTAAGAGTTAAGCTAGCTATATGAGTTACTGACTGTAGGGTTTCAGTATTCTATCAATAATGGTGGCATGTAAATTTGTGCTCACGACAAAGCATTAGAACCTTTTTCACTTGGGATAATTGAGTCCTAATACCAGATAAGTAGGAAACAATGAAAATAGGGGCAAACACATCTGATGAAGAAACCCATCGGGGCTTAGTTAATAATTACCTTTATTCTTTTTAAAGGTCTGATATCTTTAAAGGACTAATTCCTGAATTTCAGAGAAGAGTAAGCTATTGAAATCATTCATATACTTTCATTCTCTGCTTTAATTTCCTTACGCTTTAGGATGAGTCATCTTACCTGTTTTCCTGTATTCACTTTATAAAGTGTATTGTGAATTTCAAACATGACCTGAGTGAGCAACTTTATGAAAATAATGTGTGTGTATAATTACACACTGTTAATTCTGTTATATGAGGGAGGATTATCAAGTTCACATATTAATCAGGCATACAGTTTCCCACTTTCCTTTTCTAAGCACCAGTGCTGTTTTAAGGACCACATAGTGTGGTGAATAAAAAGAGAGGAAAGCAAATACCACCAGTGCAGTAGAAAGTCTGATAGGGTGAAGGATAAAATGGGAGTAAAGTACAGCAAGATGCATTGGGATCATGGAGGATAGTGTACGTCAACCAGGAGAGGCTGGGATGAGGGCGGGAAAGCAGCAGAGTAGAAGTGATTCCTTAGATGTGTGCACAGACCAAGAATTCCACCTTGGACCCGCTCTGCCCAGTCTCTGCAATGGTTCACTTTGTGTTATCCTCCATAATCACCATTGACTCCAGTTCAGTAAAGAGAGCTTTCTCACTGTGATCTTTATTCTTAATAGGGTACTAATTTGCTTCAGTTTTCACTGATAACATAATTCATGATTTAATAACTATATATACTTTTAAAAACTGGTGCTTATTGACAGGATTTGGAAAAAAAACAAAATTGAATGAGAGCGTTAAGTTAGCAAACTTCTAATAATCAGGGCAGCTATATAAAACTATACACAATTGCTTATTGTTAAATGTTAAACCAGAAAGAAAATAAGCATAAATCAGTGTGTTTCAACTCCTTTGCTGAGATACTTGTTGGATAATCAGAAAACATGAAGGCAGCTTCTCTGTTACATCCTCTCACCTTAAATATAGTGGATTAAATAATGGCTGATACATTGATTAGACTAATTTCCTAATTTCAGATGGGTAGCTGGAGAAATTTATTTTCCTCTACAGATCTTCCTCGATTTACAATGAGGTAATGTCCAGATAAACCCATTATAAGTTTAAAATATTGTAAGCTGAAATGCACTTAATACACTTAACCTACTGAACATAACAGCTTAGCCTCGTCTACCTTAAAAGTAAATTATTAGCCTACAGCTGGGCAAAAGCATCTAACACAAAGCCTATTTTATAATAAAGTGTTGACTCTCTCATGTAATTTATTGCATCCTGTACTGCAAGTGAAAAGCAGAATGACTGTGGGTGCAGAATGGTTGGAAGTGTATTGGTGGTTTACCCTCGTGAAGGCGTGGCTGACCAGGACCTGTGGCCCCCTGCCTCTGCCCAGCATCACGAAAGAGTGTATCACTAGCCCAAGAAAAGATTTTTTAAAATTCCAAATTTTAAGCACAGTTTTCTCTGAATGTGTATCACTTTAGCACTATCATAAAATTGAATAATCATTAAGTTGAACCACCAGAAATCAAGAACTGTCTGCAGATGGGTGGGGCTTTATGTAGGTGACATAGACTCAGAGCTTAGTGCTTCCTGCAGCTTCTCATGATGCCCAGAAAGGATGAGCCCTGATCAGAGAGGTAGGTAAGGGTTACAATTTCTCATCCCTGCACACAGATTTGAGCACAAGTTGATGGCATAGAGGGAGTAAGTGGAGTGACCCTCCTCAGGCCAGGGGCCCTGTAGAAAGCCGAGTCCTTTTCTGGGGTTCACAGAAGGCAGCACTGCTCTTCGGTTCCAGTGGGTACACACCAGTGTCACAGACCTGACCTGTGTCCCTTAGCCTCACACTGTCCCAGAGTAAAGGCTTTCAGGTTCTCTTTCAATTGAGTTCAGCAAAGTGTGGCCTTTACTCTCTTAGAGAGTGAACAGAGCAAAGACACAGGTATCCAATCACATCAAAGATGGCAGGGTGGCCTAAGTGTGCCCCCCACCCCCAAGCAAAAACTGTCTGCTTGGCCTTTTAGGAAAGTTAACTGTAAACCAGCCACACACTTATACAGAGTACTGCAAATCAAATGGAAACCGCTGTATTAGATGATCAAATTCGGTCAGCTAATTTTAGATTAGCGGCCCATAGAGTTTACCTCCTTCACAATAAAAGAAAGGAAATCTCCTTACACAATGATATCCGCTTGAGAATCCCCTAAAGCTCAGCAAAAGAGGATGGTCTCAGGGACATTTGATCGACAGATGTCTTATGGTGACAACATAGTTGAAACTAACATTTGGAATGAAAATTGTCAATTTTCAACTAAAAAGTCAATTTTCAGTTACCAGAAGGGGTGCTTTTTCAGAACATGTCAACCACCTTTCTGATTCTGTGATTTTTGAGGAAGGCCAGTCTCACCTGTTTGTTTCCATCACTTTCTGGGTAATGTCAAGCTGTGCACAGGGGTGTTTCTGGTGTTTTTCAGTTTCATTAGGCAGAGATGCCAGCAGTGGCCATCTTAAGAGTTCATTTAGGGACATGATGTCTCATACTTTGGAGGCACAGTCCCGTATGCACAGCTCAGTAACACTCTATAGAAAATAATAGGGAAAATGGTGCTCTCTCCTTATCTACCCAGTCTCTTCTAAGGAAATTTTGGCAAGTGACAACTGGTGGATAATTATGTGTTGAATCCTTTCCTGCAGAGCAAGACTTTATCACAGAGTCCTTTAAATAGTTAATTCTTCCAGTGAGCAGATTAGTGCACAATGTCTTCCAGCAAAGCATGGAGGATGACGTGGAGTTGGTAGGTATGTGGGTTGTGGCATCAGACTGCCGATTTGCTGTCCCAGCTCTGCCACTCGGTGTTACTGGTCATTCTGCACAGTTTGCTGAACCTACCTTTACCTCAGTTTCTTTAACTGTAAAATGTGAATAATCATAGAGACCTTGTAATGAAGATTAAATGAGCTGATTATTCATACAGAGTGCTTAGAAAGGTGCCTGGCACTCAGCCAGCGCCTAGTGAGTATAAACTATGAAACTATCACCTGATTACATTTGAAACCTGTGGGGGAACTATTACCTGATTCCGTAGATTTTGGAATTAAGACTATTTTAGATTTTAAATGTTACTTATACTCTGAATTATATAATACTCACTTTAGATTCTGGGACAAAAACTCTTAATCAAACACTTCGGTATCTCTGCAGCCAAATCTATACAATACTCATACCATAAATATGGGATGAATAAAAGTTATAAGTAGCCTCAGGTCAGTTCAGTTACCTAGCAAGTCACCAAGAAAACTTCTTTTGTTAGAAAATTTTAGATTTTTAAATTAAGGTAAGGAATTATGGATCTCTGTTATATCTTCTTACGTCCCTAAGCCAAACCAGATCTAACAATGGGACGGCGAGCATCCTTGACAAGATTGGGGCAGAACCATTTTCTGTGATACTCGAAGTATTGCTGACTCAGGCTTCTTTGTGAGGTTGGCTGGCTTGTATGAGGGTCTTAATATTCAATTAGGACTGTACAGACTTCACACATGGAATGAAAACATTCTTCACTAAAATCTCTATGCTTGATGTTCAAAAAACATGTTCTTACAATCTGGTCTTGCTTTACCACTTCAGAGATTTTCCCCTGTAAAAGACATTCAGGACTGCCTCCAGCTGGATCTCCTGTCCACAGAAGCATCTTGCTTTTGCTCATCCCATTATTTTCTTTCAGAAAGTTCCAGGGCTCTACTAACGCCCAGAGGCAAGGGCTCACCTCCAAGGTTCCATGCCTACATCCAGGTCCTACACTGCCCCATTCTGCACTTGATAGGCAATGGTAATGCTTATGCATTCCTATGTGGACATTGAGGTTTACTTGAAAATTTGATTTGAAGTTCTAGATAAGAAAATGCCAAACTATCTACCTATGGTATGTCTGGAAACCATAACTCATTTTGTTTCTTTCCTCTATTCTGTTTGTTCACTACATGATGGTGCTACAAATTCCTGGCATTCTTTGGGTTATGAAATGTAAGATAAGGAAATGACTTCCTATACTACTCAACTGGCAATGAGAACAGTTAGTTTGCTAAAGCATGAGGTTGGGTGATGCTACGGCTTAGTCTATGAATATCTTCTCTTAAGGGCAAAATCCATGCCTTTCGTTTGGTCTGATTAATGGTCCAGACGGAGTATCAAGCTGGATTTCTTTCTCATCGACAAAAAGCTGGAGTGCCTAGGAGCCCCATGCTTGTAGAAATTGAACTTGCATTATTATTCATTTACCTTGATTTTTCTATAGATTTCAAAATTCTCTCTGGACATACTGATGATGTCAAAACTCAAAATATAGTTCACACCATTCAATCTATCTGTCTCCTGTTTTTTAGCTTTCTTACAGAAGAACACCATCAACAAATTAACTTTGTAGAATTTCATTTGACATTTAGAAAAATGATAGCTAAATGAAGGCATTCCCACCCAATAATTCCATTATAGTCTCCAAGGCTCACCACTCATTAATTGCTTTTCTAATTGCTTTATGAGAAATTGTTACATGATAGATTTTTCTCCTTTTTCTTTCTAAAGTCATTGACAGTTGCTAATTTGCTTACAAGATGATTTAAGTTACATAATTTATTTGAGCATTTACAAATAATTTAAACATGGTGAATTCTGAATTGCCCTTGTGATATAGTGTTCTCTGTTGATCTATTTTTTCATATTCATTAATTCAAGTGTTTATTCAACAAACAAGTTTTGAATGTTTATGATGAGCAAAGCCTTGATTCAACTACTGAGAAATTTATAAAGAGGGTTGTTTGTCCTAAAGGAGCTTATATTCTATTAGGGATAGAAGATTAAAATAATTAGAATTCAAGGTCAAAAGTGATAAATGCATATAACTGGGCAAAGTCCTATGGGAATTCAGAAGAAGGCTAGAGATCATTCTGGCTGGGGATTTTAAAAATGGTTTAATGGAGGAAATTATATTAAGTGGCATGTCAAAGGATACATATACTTTATTTTTTATTAAACAGTCAATTAAAATATTACCTTTTGTGTTCATCAAGAGAAGATTGAATAGGAAATAATGATTCACTTCTAAAATTAAATTTATATTAAAAACATTCAACAACCAGTACCATAGGTGGAGTGACAATGGTGGATAGATGTCTGACTTTTTAGAATATGGACAATTGCCATCCTATGTGCTATACTTGCACATACTGGCTGAACATGAGCTTATCTACAATGGGATATATAATAATTAAAGTAATAACACAAATTTACATTTCTTTATATGGAAGGATGCCTGTAATATGAGGTTGCATAAAAATGGCAAGTCAAACAGCAGCATGCATAGTATGAGCTATTTGTATAAAACAATATGCATATGTTGATATCTGGAGAATTGTCTGAAAAGATGTTCAACAAAAGTTGAGTAGCATTTCGAATGATTTTTTCCTACTTTGTATTTTTCTGTTTTCCTTGAATTATTTACAGTGACTATGAATTACAAAAGAAGTCAATTAATTTAAAAATCATTATGTCAAAAGTCATTATGAACAATATTTTAATTGTTAGTAATAAATTAGTGAGGAATATGGCAATTAGAAGAAAATGATAGTGATGTTTGTATATTCATGAATCTGATTTGGTAGGAGCAGAAAAAAGATGAAAAGATGGTGAGGACAAGGTGGATGAAATAAAGTTGGAAAATTAACTGTTACAAAATCCTGGAAAACCTTAAAAAATACAAATTTGGCTTTATGTGATTGGCAAATGCAGAGAGGGGCAATTGTGATTTGTCAGCAGAGTAATGATCATTAAAAGTTCCTCATTTAGAAATTGTTCTGAGAACAATCTTTAGAAAGGGCTTTTGGTGACTGAGACTGGAATTGGGAGGGTTATTTAAGAGGTTAATTCAATAACCTACAAGGGAAGCAAGGAGGACATGGAATTTGACCATAGCAGTAGAGATGCAAGAGAAGCATGGGTACTAAATACTTTTTTGGAGGATGAACAGAACTTACACGTTGTCAGGGTAAGGACAGCAAAGAGAGGGAGGAGCCACTGGTTAATACTGGGGATGTGAGCCTAAAGAAAGAGTCTTAAAAACAACAACAACAACAACAAAAAAAAAACTATAGTGTTTTGAGAAAAGTTCAGAGAAATCAGACCAGTGTTAGATCTGGAAGTGACCATTTATTTCTTTTCTCTAATTGGATGTAGGAAAATGAAAGGGAAGTTAAGTGAGTAATCGTAAGTTTTACAGTTAAAGGTCGAATTTAGATACATTGAATTTAGGATATCCAATTCGGATAACTGATAAACCCATTAGAAATAAGGGTTGAGAGCTCAGTCAAGTCCCATCTTTCCCTTTAGCTAAAATTAATGACTCCTCTGTGGTCTCATAGAATTATGCATAGGTATAGCATTTACTAAATTGTATTTCATTTATTTACATTATTGGTTTCTATTGATATGTATACCTTGGGAAAGAAGAGACCATGCATTATTCACTTAAAAATATGTGTACAGTGCTTAGTCCAGTGTCTGTACTGTAGGCACTCAGAATTGTTTGCATGAATAAATAAAAATGTGGCAAGGAACATATAGATTTAAGAATCTTCCTAGGAGTTGTAATAGAACCTATGGGGTGAAAGTCTCCAAGGGAGACTATATAATTACCAAAGAGCTCCCATTGGTTGAACTTACCCACCTATAGATGTAGGAATAGAGGAATATTACTTACCTACTGGAGATTTACAAATATATACATTTATATCTCTGATCTCTTTCCTGCATTGCAGATAAGCCAAACTGCATTCTGAATTGTCCACTTAAAATCAAGAATCCCAACACTGAATGAATCATGCCTCTCCCCATTCAATCTGTTTTTCCTTCCTAAGTCCTGATTTGTTGCTTGCAGCACGATGCAATATATCAGAAATCTTGGAATTGAGATTTACTCATGCTCCCAAATCTGATTCTTATTCTATTAAATTTACTTCCCGAGCATCTCATAACTGTATACCTCCCTCTGCCCTCACACTCTCCTCCTGCTTCTCATTGATTCCACTTCTCAGAGTTGCTCAACTGGAACACTACAATAACCCACCAACTTGTCTTCCTTGCCTCCAATTTTACCTGTTCTCTCAAGCCTCCACCGTTAGAGAACAGAATTGACTTTATAAAACACACATATGGTTTTATTTATTTATTTCTTAAAAATACTGCAACAAATTCCGATTGCTTAAATTACAAATCACACACCTCTGTGTGGCGAGGTGCCCGCCATGTTTTGGTCTGTCTCTCTAATTTCATTACTATCTTTTACTCACTTCTCCAACTGTACTGACTTACTCACAACTCCTCAGACACTCCATGGAGTTTTGTACCATGTTAATTCCTCTCTTTGGAATACCCTCTCTTCTGCTCTGAAGGATTTCTGTTCCTCTTTTAAGAACAAGTTCAGTTACTGTTTCATCTGTGTAAGCATTCTCTGGTCTCGCCTGCTAGAACTGACCACTCCTCTTATGACCTGAATGTCCCTTATGCATGTATAGTTTCTATCATAACATTCTTGCATTCACATGCCTATAAGATAGGAGTTTATACTGTGAATTCCAAGAGAGTAGAGACTGACTGTCTTAGTCATCTTTTAGTCTGGCTCCAGGTACAGTACCTGGCAGATAGTGAACATCTAATAAATATTTATCAACTTCTGCATCAAAGGATTCTGATGACTGAGAAGAGATTATTATTTTTTAGTTAGGTTCTTATTTGTGATTTTAATATAATACTTTTAGGAGAGGGGTAAGGATAGGGACAAATTTCAGAATTTTAAGGAGTTAGAGAGTGAAGAATCAGGTTCAATGAACGTAGTTAAAAAAATTAAAAAAAGATAGGATGGAATCTCAAAGGCGTATCGGAGTCCCAAGTCCCAAAAGATTTTGGATGGAAAGATCTAAAAGGGGTTATGGGCTGTTCGAAAGGAACCAATGCGAAATCAGATTTGAGTTTTAAAAATCTAATTCTATATGAGGAAGAGTATGGTTCTATATGAGGAAGAGAGGATAAAGGTGAAGATCGGAGAGGACTTTGTCCTTCATCATATATTTAGTGTTTTTCACATTGGATTATTTGGTGTGTTTACATAGAACTGTGAGGGAGGGGTAACAGTCAATATAAAGAAAAGAAGAAAGCATGGAAAAGACAGGGAAGAGATGTTAAAGGTGGACAGGTTGAATACACTGATATTTAAGGCAAAATGAACAATTAGCTCTAGCTTATATGAACATTTTCCATGAAACTGTCCACATGGCTCTTTCCTCATTCTTGCTTTTTAGCACACTTACCACTCATAACTACACTGGGAGACTAATAGTTAAGTTGAGGCTAGATTATAGAGGGCTTTAAATGCCATGGTAAGTCCTTACAGCGTCGGCCTGTTATGCAAAGTGGAGTTCTTTCTATTCCCTGAGTGTCCTTTTGGAAGTAGTGCTTTAGTTGGGTTAAGTTTACCTGGATAAGAAGTGAGAAAGTCTCCAGGAAGAGCATTTACATGCCTATAAGAATTAAGAAGCTAATACAAGTATCCAGGCAGCAATTACAGTGCAGGGACTAATTTACCAGTGAGAACAAAAAGAAGCATTGATGTGAAGTATATCAGAGGAAAAACAGGCAGAAATTGAAGATTAGTTATCCTGGGGGCTAGAGAGGAAGCATAAGTCAAGTCTGGGAAAAGGAGAAAATGATATCTTTTGTACCTTGTTATGCCCTCTCTTTGGAATGTCCTTTATTCTACTCTGAAAAGGAGCATAGTACATATGAAAGGATTTTTAGTCTACGAAACTGTTCAGAGAAGGCAAGCCTGTTTGAAGATTTTTAAACTGTCTTCTTAAATTGCTGAGATGCCATGAGATGCTATCATACCTTGCATGCTGACAGTGCTGTTAGGCCAGTCACGCATTCACATAGGGTACGGTAGAGATAATGTGAATTGTGCGCAGGTTTTGAGTGTGAGTGCCCAGCTATGAGAGTTCAGTGATCTTTACAACATGGCAGCTGCTGAGCCCCTTATCTTGATCATGAAGGAAATTAAACATCTGCCCTCATAGTTAATCACAATCCATGACTATCCAGTTGTTTCTGCCACTGGAACTTATTTATCATAGTTTAATAGCATTTCTGAGTTCATTCTTCTACATTTGTCCTTTCCTAGTTAGGAAGTTCTGACTTTTAGTATCATAGGTCTTCTTTCTTTTCATACCTTCTTAACTCATTGATATTAAGAGAAAAGAATTTATAAATTCATGAGGCACCCCTTACAAAAACACTGCATGCAGATCAAGAAAATACATTTTTCCTGATTTAAAAAAAAATTGATGGTAATAAGCTAATCAGAAGCAGAAGCTATGATATAAATCAAGTTTTCATTTCTTTTCAAATATAATTTATACAATTTAACAGTATTTCTCATCTTAGGAAGACAGTCTGAGCTGAAAGACAGCCTCACAACATTGTGTCTCCTGCTGTTGGTGACTGACATAAGGCTTGTTTGATATTGGTTGATTAGACACTGGTATTAAAGGGCACTACCTGAATGCTTTCAGTTTCTGCTTTGATACAGAAAAGCTTCAGGCGGTTCGTGGTGTTCTTGTATTTGAGAAAGGAATCATTTTTTGAGATACCCTGTTTTCTGAGTATACTGTTTTGTTGTCTTATACGCAGAATATTAACTCTCTACATGCCAGTGCTAAGATGAGTGGTTTTGAAGTCAGCCCAAATGATCTAAACCATATGTAAAAGGCCATCTGTATTTTATGCTGGTCTTACTTTTAAGTAAAATGCCCTCCCAATACAATCTGTGGAAATCCTTGTGAACACTGACACAGATGGATGGCTTTACGCACAAAATTCCATTTAATGGTTTTAGTTATAAGGACTATTTTTAATAACATTTGAGGGAGACAGTCTCTCTTTGTTGATAATTCCTTTGAAGCATATTATCCTACAAACCCTGAGAAAGGATACTTTGTATCTTTGAGCTACAAAATCATTCTAAAAGCACTGAAAACAAAGCAAAACTTGACAATTAAAACATCACCAACAAAATTTTAGTATTTTTTCTCTCAGGAAGAGTAAAAGATCACCCATCAGAGTCATTTTTCTTAAGGCTTTTGATTTTTCTTCCCTTTTTTCCCCTTACTCTATGAACCAGCAGATTTATAAGCCATGTACTCGAACAGCAAAACCATTTGCCATTTGGTAGAATTGGCTGACATTTCATTTTTTCTGGGCAGATTGCAGATTAGTTTGACATTATTTTGCTGGGTTCTGAGCTACATCATTAACATATTGCTTATGACTAAAAGCAAAGTAGTTTCATTTTGTGGCATAATACCCCACATTTTCTCCAAGTAGCAAAAATGTATGATTTCTCTGAAAATAACTAGGTATTGCTCCAGTGTTGTTAAAAAAAAAAAAACAACACAGAATTCTATTAATGTAACAAAATGTATCACTAAAATGGTGTGTCAGAGGAGAAGGAAAACCTCCATAAAAGCATGATATGTTTACTGTTGATATCTCTAAATCTTGGCTAGAAATGAGAAACATTCATGAAATATTGGGCTTAAACTGAGATTACATCAGTATGGTAGCAATATCGTACTTGTCAACGAACGGAATATAACTGCCTGGTTGTACCACATGAAAATGAAAATTCACTTTTTGATTTAAGGCATAATTCTTTTCCTGTCCATGCTGGATAACTTTTTTTGTTTTTAACGTAAAGGAAATAAAAGCCCCACAACTGTACCACAAGATGGCTTTGTTTGGGGAACCAAGGGAATGACAAACTGCTGATCATTTTTTAATTAAAGTGGAGATCAAATAATTACCAATGCTCTTATTACAGTTTTCAGTATATTTGTTCACATCCCATCTTTCCTCTACTGAATTAACTCTAGTATATAAAATAAATAGAGCCACATTGTACAATTGTTGAGTTCTGCTCTATGTAAAAAACAGTTGTAGTAGTATTCTGCTGTATGATATGGATAAGCTCCATTGAACAATTTAGTTGCTATGATTGTCTTTTCCCTTTTATTTCATAATGCTGACTTATTTTATGAAGACAGAATATCCTGTTGCTGTAAAATGCTGCTTTTTCCGACAGTAAGCACCTAAATGAAGTATTGTGCAAATGTTTTGGTCACACACACTTTAGTATTTAAGCAAAACATCAAACCAATTAGTAAGCCATGCTTCAAAGAAAAAGTATATAGTCTGCTAGCAGATTTTAATACATTTTTTCCCCTAGTTACATTCGTGTATTTAATTCTTCCTAGTTGCATGGCAGCAGATAGAAAGTCTTGAGGGACAAACTATAATTTCATGGTCATCGAAGATAATTGTTACACTAATTACCTATTATTAATTCCATTTCCCATTTGTTTCATTGACATTTTGAGAGGTTAAATGAGATTGTTTTTTGTGAACTGGCTTTTAAACCCCTTACTGTTTTGGTACTGAAAGGTGTTCAGGAATGATGTATATTGCTCCAACATGCTGTATTCATGTTGTGCATCAGAGATGACCTGGTTTTTGCAATATCTTAGATAAGAAGCTATTACAGCAGGGAAATATGGATTCCATTTCCAAGAATGATTTTAGGGATATCAGGCACATCTCCTTTTCATACTACATGCCCATCTCCTTCTAATTCACCCTATACTTTAAGTTTTATCTGAAGGAAATCGATGCATTCAATTTTCTCCAGGTACAGAATCCAGTGGGATGGGATGGGGTGAGCAACACACAAATGGATAAGAAAAAAACCTTAGAAAAAAGATATTTATAGGAATTACATGCCTTTGAGTCTAATTATCTTTTTTTAATTAGGTTTATTCTGATTGATATTATGCTTTAAGACATAACAGGATTTTACTCTGGCTCCAGACTTGCCTTTAATGTTTTTGGATAGATATTTATCAGCCTCTTTAGGTTATAATCAAATTATTATTATGAATATCAGAATTTTCCTTCAGTGAAAAGTTGTTCATACACATTCATCTAGATACTTCCAGTGGGTAATAATTCTTAATTAAAAGGCCAAATTTATTCTGGTTTTAATCAATGCCACATTGTTACAATCCTAATGAGCTGAATATTATCAATTTTTATCTTCATAATGAGGAGTAAAAAGATAAAAATTCTAAGTATATGGCTTTTGAAACGAGTGGTATGTTGTTGGCCTGTTTTAGAAGTGGATGAAACTACATTGAGGCATGCTAGCCTTTTTTGGTCCCTAGAGTTTTAATTGGTGTATTATTCTGATAGAAGTTGAAACGATATCCAAGTAGGTCAGAGAAGTTAAAGTACTTCTGAAACTGCTCCACTTATTCCCTTGGAGTACTTTTGGGTCTCCACATTTGACCACTTGGTATTCTTAATTCATGTTAAATATGAGCCATTCTTCTTAGTAAGGATGAAAACGGAATTTATAATGTATTTTTTTCCCATTTGATGGACAAATCAACAGCAATCATTTTATTTTGCTTAATGAATTTTGGTTCCAGCCAGAGTGAGCCCATTGCTACTTCCTCAAATGCCAGCAAATAAAAACTAATCAGCATGCTAATGAACTGTTTTTTTTTTTCCCCACAAAATGAGAGTGGCTGTGTTTTTTATTGTTGTTTTTTTTCTTTCTGTTTTTTTAAGCAAATCAGGGAGACAGTATTTCAGGGAGTGACAGAGGCAGAAAGCAATGCCTTTTTTAGTGAATTCTTTATCTTTGTTCCAGTATCTGTAGCCAGATGGGCCTCTGTGCCACAGAGAGAAGGCGATCATCTTGGCAAGGTAGAATGGCTGGAGAGGATTTCAAATTATCCTATAAATTTATTTTAAAAATGGTTACTAATTCTCTAGTTTGATATTTAATTGAAGAACATGCCTAGGGTAATTTGCTGACCTCCACGAATCATCAGTGATGCAGCTGGCAAGGGAACCGAAGACTCGTATTTTCAAGTGCACTGTTTTACATATGCACTGCCGTTGAACAAAAGTATTTCAGAAGTGCTTAGAGGGAATGCCTTACTGTGAGCAGTCATTTCTTAGCACATGCTTGTCACACTTGTCACACTAAGATTTTCCTAAAACCATCTGCATTGTATCATTTGCTTAAAATTTTCTGAAATGTAATGGAGATGAAATATCCAGGTTTAGACTGGCTACAGTGGAAACTTCAATGAAGGGAATTACTTATTACCATAGAAACAGGAAAGTATGCACAATGTTAACATTTGAAACCAGCAAAACTTTTGATAACAACACATTATAACCTGGCATCCTTTGCTTACAGAATAATTTTGGTATTGTGTTTTTACTAAAATGTGTACTGGTGGCTTGTATTTGCAGAACTAGGATTCTCTCAAGATGCTATGATGCTCAGTTGGGGTATTCAGAATGTATTCTGTATTCAGAACATGGAATCAATTAATCCAGGCTTAGTGATGGCAACTAGACTCTCAGGTGTACAAATAGATTGGAGAGTCAAAATTATACTGATCTGTGTTTTTTTTTTTTTGTGACATTGTGTATTATTTGACAATGCTACAGAATATGCTGTCTCCCCAGCCTAATTTTCATTTAATTAAAATTAGCATCTTAAGCATTAGTAATATTTTACAGTTCTCACCACTCATAATAGAAAATTTTGTCATAGGTAGTATATTCTTACATGACTTTTTATACATAATGCACTAAGCACAGTTAACATTTTCCTGGCAGTCTGGGCTCATAATTAAGACCATCGCTTATCGTGTTTAGCTGTGACCCATCTGTACCCTCAGTACATTTTGCTTATTTAGCCCTCTTGTGTTTCCTCTAAATAACTGCAGTCTGCTGTGATGTATCTCTCTTATCAACTGTAACTTCACTGCTGTCAGTGCTCCTTCTTCATATTATTCATCTACTATTTCCTATCTGAGTGAATAGGTTAGAAATGTCAGAACAAGAACAAACAGGTTCTGAGTAAACATTTAAGACTTTTTTATGATTAAAATGTGGGTGCCTTGATGAATATTTTATAAAATTTATTTCTGCTGCCCCAAGATCTCTTTTATCAATTTCTAATTCCAGAGGAATTTTACGTGATTGAGAATGCTGGAAGGCTAACTTAATGATAAGGAGAGTTATTATATTTTGAAAGTATTAGATGCAATATTGCACAAATGAAAAATCTGGCATATAGAAAGAAAAAGAGTTTCGGGGTTCATCTAGCAAGTCAATTAAATAATATTGAGTCATTCCTCAAATAATCATTACTTAGAGGCAGAGATTGAACTGTCACTTCATACCATTGGTTAGATAATGATTAACACAGACTCTTGAAATAAAGAATGAAAGTTTTTGAAGGGCAATTCACTTGTGTTTTATGTACTCTTTTTGCAAAGATATACCATAGTTTAGTTTTATTTACATTTCTGCAAAGATACACCAGACCAAATTGTATTAGCAACCATACATAGCAGAAATGCGTAAATATTTGGTGAAATAGGCTCAGTAAAGAAACATCCTCGATGGGCAAGTATAGTAAATAGAAATTACTGTAACTTTAACTCCAAATTCCAGAACATTAATAAAGCTGTTATGAAAATGGAAGAAAGGAAACAATCTGATTACTTGAAGGCTTTTATTTAAAATTTTTTAAATAACTAAAGCAGGAAGTTGAAATTTTGCAAGGATTGTAATTTATCATCTCAGGTTAATTACCATAAACTTTAAAATTAATTTTGGGTCTTTGCAACACAGTCATCTGCTTAGGAGAAGCAGTCTGCTTCTTTGTGTGGATTTTTAGTGGGCATCCTCTTATTTTCTTTGCTAATACAGCGTCTCCCCAAAACATAAAGTTTCTCATCTCATACTTTGCATCGCAGGTGGGTGAGTCATGAAGAAACCCAATTCTCAATGTCCTAAGTCATGTCTGGACAAGAAAAATAATTTTTTTAGCTGTAGAGATTTTTTTTCACATCTTGAAACACCAGACATTCTTAGAACTTTGAACTTCCAAAAAATGTCAGCAACTTTGTTTAGAAAGTAGAAGTGAATTCCCTTGCCTCAGTTTCCTTGCAGTAAAGTGACAGAATTTTAGCTACATGATCTCTAAAGTTCTGCCAACTCTAAGATTCATTGAATCATATTTAAGATTGGAGGATGAATGTGCATCCATTGATATTTGGCCTTTGGGTCTGATCTACCCGCCAAGAAATATTTATTTTCTTGGCAGCTTGTCATGAAAGGTCAGAGCTTCTTGGCATTTTTTTTCACCTGATCTTTTAATATTCATTCAAGCATGGCTATTTTTCAGTGGTCAAAGTTCTGGTCTTTGAAGATGTACATTCTTTTTTAAACTCCATTTTCTGTGATTTTGAGCCCATTCTGACAATTTGTATTGGAACATATAAGAAGACTGGTTGAGAGTGCAAGTGTCAAATTAAGTTTAGACCTTTGTAGGAAATGGCAGCGAGTATAACGGTCATTGGAAAGTTATAATGAAAATTTATGAGGCAAACTTTAGCTAAATGCCAGGCCTTTCTGACAACTGGAATCATCTAAAAAGGAGACTAACTGACTTGTGTACTGCGAGTTCCCCATCAATGGGTGTATGCAAATAGCAGATGTTTGGTTATATGATGAAGATTGTCAGAACCAATGGGTGGGAGATTGGATGACCTTGTCTTAAGGTTCTTAATTTTAATTTTAACTTAAACTTAATTTTAAGTGTCTATGTGTCCCCAATAAAATATATTGCTCAGGGAATTTTGCTTGAGTAAGGATTCTACGGAGAATTAGACTCAGAACATCTGTCTTTCTCAGCTAATGCATGGGTAAGTCATCCTATACTCTACAGTGATATATTAGAGCCATTAATAAGCCAGGTTTTAGACACAGAACTGACTAGCATAAGCAAGAAAAAGAGATTCTTCCGGAGGATATCTAGTTTGCAGAATTGAACGAACAATTGAAATCAAGCCTCGGGCAAAGACGGAAACCATGGCAGCCTTGCAACTGGACAGCAGACTCTGTGGACGATGAGTTGACTCATTTCCAAAACTCTTCTATTCCTGAGTGTCATTTTCCAAGGAAAACTGATGGACCTGAATTAAGTAATAGCACTCTCGTGGTCAAAGCAGGGACTGTGAAAGGCAGTTGGTAGGTAGGTGAGGAGACCCTGGGTACTGTGACCGCCAGCACCACCAGAGTCAAGGTGTAGTAAGAATATTGATTGAAAGTGGTATCTTGAGAAAGGAATGAGTTAGGAGCTGCTGAAAGGAAAGGATAAGATCTTACTAAAAGGATGGGATGGAGGTGACGAGGGGTGCTGGGAAGATGAGACAGTTTGTAATTTTACATTCTTTTTCTGTCTTCCCAGTGGCCTCTAAACTCTTTGAAGTCAAGGATTATCTTGTTCACTGTTAAATCCCCCACCTCTACACTGACACATAGGATTTTGTGTAGTACATGTTTGTTAAACAAACGAATAAATAACTAAATGAATTTAAGTCACATAGTTTAGAAGTTTGCTGGTCCACTCTCAGTAGATGTAAAGAGTACAGTTTAGCAAACTATTGACCCAGTGACACTCAGAAGCTGTTATAATACATGTTGACCACTGGATAGAGAAGGAGGCTCAAGCTTCATTTTTTTTTAATTCCTTTTTTTCCTTTCATTTTCTTTCATTTCTCCTCTCCCCTCCCTCCATCCCTTCCTCCCTTCTTTCCCTCCTCTCTTGCTTTCTTCTAATATGTGTTCATTGTACAGTTACAGATCACAAAGACATTGCAAATTATTTCCCTTTATTAACAAAATATAATCATACACAGTGATATCTGAAAAATAACTATTCTGTTTGTATTCTCTTAATAGTTGAACACAGCAGATGGACTGTAAGAGTTTTTGAAAAAAGGTTTTGGATTCTAAGGTGTTTTTACTGTTTCTTGTGTTTCTAAGGAAACTGTAATAATCAAGTTTCTCATCTGATTTTTTTAAGCTTTGATGAAATCCAGTTCAAAAGTAAACCTAATCATAGTTTATAATGAGCTTTGGGAGATTTTTTCTTGTAAATTTGAAGAAAAGAAAGACAAACTCATAAGAGAATTTCAAATGCTGTTAATGAGGCTAAAATTGTTGAAATCAGAAAATAACTATTTTAAAAATAAATTGCATATTTATCATGTTCACTGTATCCATGTTTGAATAAATATTACGGGCAATTTAGAATACTTTGCATTTTGCAGGCACATAATCTATATAAATGCTTCCCAAATGCTTCCATATCAGTAACAAACATACCTAAAGAATGGTCACCATTGCAAGAAGACTGTGTTTGATGCACAAAATCTGGAAGAAGCAGCAGCATGTTCCTTTGAAACACATTTCTTTCTGTCAGTAAATGTACATAAAAGATAATAGCTTATACTATTTCAAGTATTATGCATAAATTCAAGGCATTTACAAGTCAGCAATTTTTAGACCCTATTACAAATAGCTTTTGGGGATCACGAGGCATTTGTAGCTTTTTAAATAGCTGTATTGTTATATAGTAACTGTAAGAGTATGAATGACCTTAAAGCTTAAGCAGAAAATTAACTAAACTATGAAACATTAATGTCTTCACATAAAATGAAAATCCAGGGATATCAAGAATGCTACTTTAATAGCTATGGTCCTGTTTTGCTTTTAGAATTACATCAATGGCTATTTGATTTACGGGTGGCCATGTGTT